>NC_081406.1:128762128-129116686 GCF_030272615.1 Cryptomeria japonica
GTGACATTAAGATTGGTGGATTTGCCAGGTACTTCTTGATTTGATCAAAAGATTTTGCACATGTGTCATCCCACAGATATTGTACATTTTTGTGTAATAACTTGGTGAATGGGCGACTCCTATCAGCAAGCTACAAAAAAAATCTCCTTATAGACTACAACCTTCCTTGCAATGAACTTAACTGGCTAAGATTATTTTGTGGTGGCATCTCCAGGATAGCTTGAACGTTTTATGGATCCAATTCAATTCCCTTTGCCGAAACTATATAGCCTAGCAACTTTCCTGATGTTACAATGAATGCACACTTCTTAGGATTGAGCCAAAGGTTAATGATGCAGGAGCATCCCCAGTCGATGAGAAATCTTACATCAACCAAAAACATTTCCTTTCAGTTTTGTTCTTGTTTAGTTCTTTGTGTAGTTTCAATATTCTTACCGGTATGTATCGGTAGTTGCTTGTTCTTCATGGAAAATCTTGTTTGCAATTTCCTGGCGGTTTCATGTGGTTGATTCCAGATTTCTAGTTCATTTGGGTTCTTCTCTGACTAGTTATTGCTTTCGGTTGGCTATTTTTGGGTTCTCGGGACAGTTCTTGTGCTTACCAGTTGGTTTTCCTTCATTACCAGTGCAATTCTTGGCATGTGGATTCATCTTGGGTCTTGTCCTATGATCTTTGGCCTATGGCCGACCTTCCTGCTGAACTGCAACACTTGGTTGTTATTTTCCGAAAATATTTCTTAATCTCAGGGCTGACCTAATTACATGTTTCATTTTCCTGCATTGGTGAATGTAATCCTTTGAGGCTGACCTAGATATGTTCCACTGGGTATAAATATGATGTTATGTAATCATTTGCAAAGGCAAAGAAAGTAGAACATAATCACATGTTGTGATCCGGTTGATTCTTAGAGTCCCGATTGGATTGTATCTGGCTTGAAGCTTGCATGTAACCAGTTAACTACCAGGTGTTCTTTGATGATAATATGAAGATTGCCGGATGATTGCCAGAAGTTATAAGGCTATAATCTGATGTGTTTATATGAATTTGTTATGTTTTCTTACTACTTTTGTTGTGTCCCTCTTGTTGCATAAGCTAGTTGACTCTTTTGAGGGTTTTTATTGGTTATGGCTGCATCAATTGGTATTAGAGATAGTTATGGACCAGCTGGTGGAAGAATCATTTGTGAACATTGAGGCATTCCTTGAGGTGGACAGATCACCGATTGGAGGTAGGTTGCATATGTGTCCAATAGATTGTTGAGGGGAGGCAATCAAAACCAATAGTTAGATCGCCGAGTTGAGGTAGTTCACCAGAGTGGAAGGAGAGATGCGGCTGAGGAGAACAAACCCCCAGAGGGTAGAACATATGATGGAAGACTTCAAGAATGAAGTGAGGAATGAAATCCGGAATGCTTTAGCTAGTTTATGAAGAAACCCTGATTCTGAGGATGGATATGAGGAAGTTGAAGGACCAGAAGATGAGAGAGAGGAAATATTCCTAAGAGTAGTCATGCAAGCAAGTAAAATACATAAAGTTGAGGTTTCTAACTTTTTTGGAACGCTGAACCCGGAGGATCTAATCGATTGATTAAGAGAGTTGGAGGACTACTTTGAGTTTGAGAATGTCAAGGAGTTGTAGAGAGTCCGGTTGGCACATAAAAAGTTGAAAGGGCATGATACCTTGTGGTGGAAAGAGTTACAAAAAGACAGAGTGGAGAATGGTGAATTGGAGATCACCTGACGGAGACACATGGTTGCAAGGTTGAAAGTTCATACTAGGAGACTATGAACTAGAGTTGTTCAAGAAGTTGCAGAACCTAAAACAACGAAACATGACTGTTAAGGAATATACTGAGGAATTCTACAAGGTGGTAATCAGATCTAGACATAGAGAGATGACAGAGAAAAGGTGGTGAGGTACATCAATGGGCTTTCTTTTAACATTCAAGATGAGATGAGTATGTTGAAGGTTTCAATAGTTGAAGAAGCTTACTGGTATGCTTTGAAGGATGAGGAGAAGGTGAGAAGAAGACAACTAAATAAGGAAAAGGAGAAATTCAAGATGAATGATAGTATGAAGAAACCAGTTGAAGAAGAGGAGGCAAACCCTAAGTAGAGTAAAGAACTGGAGCAGAAGACATTGAGGAAAGGTAGCAATAGTACCGGTAGAGAATTTCTTGGCAAATGTTTCAAGTGTGGAGAAATTGAACATAGATCCTATGAATGTAAGTAGGGAATGACAAGAAGTTGTGTGGCAAGTGAAGAACCGAATGGTACTAGATTTGAAAGTGCACCGGAGCAAGGAGAATCCCTTATGTTTAGAAGAAAGGATACTAGATCTACTCAAAGGAAGAGTCTTTTCTGGACGATATGCAAATTAGGTGGTAAGTGTTGCAAGGTCATTGTAGATAGTGGAAGTACTGATAATTTAGTATCTGAGCCTTGGGTTGAAGAGGCTTGAGAATCCTTGTCCTTATGAGGTAAGTTGGTTACAAGATGATGAACAGATAGAGATAAAGGAGCAGTGTTGGGTGAGTTTCAATAGTGGGCCTTTCAGAGATGAAGTTTTATGTGATATTGTGTCAACAAATGTTTGTCATGTCTTGTTGGAAAAACCTTGGTAGTATGATAGAGGAGCTATTTATGATTGTAGAAGAAACCTAGTTACTATTGAAAAGGATGGGCAGAAGTTCACATTGATTTCTTTGAAGGAGAAAGAGAAGGAGGTGAAGAATCTGAGTCCTAAGAAAAGTTGTAGGAAACCGGTGGTAGAGGTTATACCAGAAGGTTTGAAAGAACCAGTGGTAGAGGTTATATGGGAAGATCTGATAGAACCAGTTGCAGAGATTATACCAGAGGATGACATGAGTTGGCAGAAGGATCTGACAGATGAGTCTAATGGATAGATGGAATTGGATGACAGGGAGCTGATGGTAACAAACTGGATAAAGTCTTATGGCAGAACCAAATCAAAATTGCAAAAACAAAGGCAATGTGCAAATATGAAGCAAAGAAAGAGAAACAAAGATAGTCATAGGTTAGAGAAGCTGGTTGAACCACCAAGAGAGATAGAGCAGAGATTGACAGATAAAGAAGATGTTTGGATCAGAAATGAGCATGGGATCTTCATTCCGAATCCTTGTAGATGTTCATGAGTTGCCTCTCATGGAACATCTTTTTCTACTTGGGTTGTCTGATGCAAGAGCATCCCCACTTAATGAGAAATCTTGCATCAACCAAAATAATTTCCTTTCAGTTTTGTTCTTGTTTAGTTCTTTGTGCAGTTTCAATACTCTTATCGGTATGTACCGGTAGTTGTTTGTTCTTCGTGGTAGATCTTGTTTGCAGTTTCTTGGTGGTTTCATGTGGTTGATTCTAGATTTCTAGTTCATTTGGGTTCTTCTTGTTGGCATTTCAATAAGTTTGTTGGTATAAGGATATTAAGAAGGTTGTTAGAGATTATTGATATAACTGATAAAGGATAATTACTGTCTTAATAATATTATATTATCATTGATGTCAAGAAATTGATTTTCTGATTCAGTATGATGTTGCCATATCTTAAGAAGTATGTTTTGATGAGTATAAAGATGTCAGTAAGTGACACAGAATGAATGTGAAGATGAAGGGGAATAATAAGTTATTCAAATGGGCAACTATTACCGAGTTAGATAGTGATGAGATTTTGTTGTTTTGATTGTTTTGATATCCTATATATGTGTATTCAAAGACTAAAAAAGAAGTAGAACAAATTTCATGCAATAAAATGAATATAGGTTTAATACTGTTCTATGTTATCGAGAAAAGAGCTACTCGGTAAACACTAAGGTTATCGATATCGGTTAAAGAAGGCAGAATGTCTACTGAGTGAAGTTCAGTATTAACCTATTAACAACCGAGCAGTAACAGAATGCATTGGATGAATAAAAACATTGTTAAATGAAGAATGCCAATGAGATGGAGATGTATAGATGATTGGTATGTCATGCAAGAAGTTTGTTGAGGATCTACGACAATGAAAATACAAGAGTCAGATCTACAACACAAATTGATCGGTCATAACCTAGCACAAGTACCAAGGAAGGAATATAAGTTCCAAGGTGAGGTAAAACATTTTTTCAGATCGGAGGATTCAATGAACCTAGTCAAGTATGATGATCTGATGGCTAAGATTGATCATGGGAAATGTGATCAAGGAGATTAAGTAGTTAGGAATTGTTGGTGAACAATGTATGCGGGAAAATAGAAGAACAGTGATGCTGCTGTAGTGATCACTGAGCACAGAAGATTGAAGATGTGATTGATGAACAGATTGAGAAGCCCAGCAAGGAGAAAGATAAGTCATATGGCAAGATTATCTTGAGTACATTGAGCACATAAAATCTGCTTTAGCATTTTAGATGTGAAGTTGCAAATATATTTTATTTATTCTGTAAGTGATAGGAAATCTCTTAACCGAGTGGACCTAACAGTCTTATTTGTAAATCCTCTAGCAAGGTAACATTCTGAATGAGTGTTTGAAATCCTTTGACAACGTTACTTCTAACAAAGTGCAAGATTCTAATAGATCTGAGGGAAATCCCTTAACCAGGTCACATCTAGCAATGTGTTTATGTAATCTGTAACAGGATTTGCTTTTAACCGAGCATACTCTAGAAGGGTATATTTCTTAGTGGGTCCAAAACCCCATAGTGGTTTTTCCCTATTTGGGTTTCCACATTAAATTTGGTGTCAAATGTGTTGTGATGTTTTAAGTTTGTCAGTTTATGAGTTTGAATGATTTATAGTCTAGGTTGCATATTGAAGTAAAGGCTACTGAGGTTGAATCTAATGAATATATTGAATGGTGAGTTTAATTGTGAGTTTATATGATTCACCCCCCCCTCTCATCTTACTAAAAATTGGTATTAGAGCTTTGGACTCCAAAAGAAAAGTTTAAAGGAACTTGAGGAAAGATCCGAAGATGTATAAGAGGGATGCCCCAAAGTTGAACAAGTCAAGTTTCTCCACATGGCAGAAAAGGATGAAGCTGCACTTATCATGAATTGGAGAATATGTAACATATTATTTGGAGAATGATTACAGTGTACCTAGCACCTACTCGATGACAATAGAAGAGATAAAGGCAAAGCAAGAACATATTCAAGCAATGATTGAAATAACATCAGCATTGACCGACTCAGAGTTTAATGATCTGGAAGGTTGTAATGATGCCAAAGCTATGTGGAATAAGCTCATATCTGTGTATGGTGGTGATGAACATGTTCAAAGAGAAAAAGTAGATAGTCTAAGAGGTCAACTTGAATCCATGAGAATGAATGAAGGTGAGAACATTATCCAATACAATAAAAGGTTAAAGGAAACTATCAATCAAATCAAAGGAGTAGGAGGAACTATTGAAGAAAAGGATGTAACAAGTAAGTTGCTTAGAAAACTTCTACCTGCTTATGCCATTCAAGTCTTTGAAATTAATGAATTAAGGTCTGTACCAAACATACCAGTCTCCTTCGATGCTACTATCAGTAAGCTACATGCATTTGAGTTAAGTAATTTTGATAACAACGGGTCTTCGGTAAATAAAGTTGAATCTACATTTAGTTCTTTTCATCTTGATGAATCTGATGATTACAAGGATAGAATGTATAAGTATACTGAAGGAAATCACAGTGGAGCAAGTGAAAGATTTTGCAAAAACATGGAAGAAGTACACAAACTATATGAGGAAATCAGAAAGCAAGAAGAGTTTGAAGCATTATTAGCCAGAAGGTTACCGAGAGGTAAAGGTAAGTACAAAGGAAAGTTACCTTTGAAATATTTTAACTGTGATAAAATAGGACATATGGCTTCTAACTGTCCTGACAAAGGATCTAGTGAAAAGAGAGAATACCGAGATGACAAACAGAAAGACGATCATTACAGATGGCACCGAGACTTCAGAAGGAGAGATAGAAAGACATGCCTAGTAGCTGATGAGGAATCCAACGATGATAAATCTAATGAAACTAAGACAGAGGAAGTTGTTTAAATGGCTATCAAAGATGGATCAGATGAAGAAAGGTATAAAGAAAAAGCCTTAATATCTCACATAAATAATAATGATTCTTGGATCATAGATAGTGGATGCTCACATCACATGACAAGTGATAAACACAAGTTTGTTAAATTAGAAGACTATGATGGAGGCTATGTAAGATTTGATAATGATGCACCATGTCCAGTGAAAGGTAAAGGATCTATCACACTTCTTGACAATGCTAAATGTGATGATGTATATTGGGTTGAAGCTTTGAAATACAATTTGTTGAGTGTAGCACAACTAAACAATATAGGATACCGAATAGAATTTCAGAAAGGAATTGTCAAAGTTCATGACAAATATGGAAAGTTAGCTGCTACCGGGACTCAAACAAGAGGTAATACATTTCATCTTGACTCAACTTGGAACAATTGTTTGTATGAAAAATAGAAGATACCTGGTTATGGCATAAAAGGTTTTGTCATGTAAATTTTGATAATCTGATCAAAATAAGTAAGAAGCACCGAGTAAGAGGACTATCGAGCTTGGAAAAACCCGAGAATGCAATGTGCCGAGGATGCTAGATGGGTAAGATGACAAGATCAAGCTTTACAAGTAAGTCCTACACTTCTAAAGGAATTCTAGACCTTGTGCACACTAATCTTTGTGGTCCTATGAAAGTTCAAAGTTATTATGGTGATAAATACTTCATATTATTTGTGGATGATAACTCAAGGATGATGTCAGTTATGTTTTTAAAAGAAAAATTAGAAGCCTTTCAAATGTTCAAATGGTATAAGGCAAGAGTTGGAAATGAAACAGGAAGACAACTGAAATGTCTAAGATTTGATAGAGGAGGAGAGTTCATTTCTGATGAATTTAACCTATTTTGCAATGATCATGGTATAAAAAGACAAGTGTGTGCACCGAGAACACCACAACAAAATGGAATAGTTGAAAGAAGAAATAAATCTATTGTAGATTGTGCCAGAACCTTGATGATAGAAAAGAGGGTACCTCAAACATTTTGGAGAGAAACAATAAGCACTGCAGTCTACACCTTGAACCGTGTACAACTGAAAAAAGGAAATTTGAAGACACCGTATGAAATTTGGTATGATAAGAAACCTAATGTGAGTTATTTTAAAATATTTGGGAGTAGATGTTATGTTCACAAAGATGATAGAAATGGAAAGTTTGATCAGAAAAGCGAAGAAGGAACATTTCTTGGTTATTCTTCTAGAAGTAAAGCATTTAAATGTCTAATCAAATCATCTAACAAAATAGTGGAAAGTGCAGATGTGAAAATTGATGAATTTGTAGAAAGAAATGATGAAGGAATTTCCAAAGAACCAGAAGATTATGAAGAGTTTGTTTATGTTCAACTGAGAAGTCCTACCGAGAAAGTTGATGAAGAAAATGAAGACAATACCCAGTTACCAAGTGATGAAGAAGATCATACAGACCCTATCGAGCCTATATTAGCCAAATATGTTAGAAGGAATGATGCATCAAGTCAGATTAGAGGAGATAAGGATGATCCAGTGATGACAAGGAACAAACTGAGACAAAACACATGTCTGATATCTGAATTTGAACCGAGGAGAGTAAAAGAGGCATTTAGCAATGAGGATTGGGTAAATGCTATGACAAAAGAGATTGAACAAATCAAGTAAAATGAAACATGGACATTGGTCCCAAGACCAAAAGAGAAAAATGTAATCAGTACAAAGTGGATTTTTGGAAACAAGCTAAATGAAAAAGGTGAGGTCATTCGGAATAAAGCAAGGCTAGTCTGCAAAGGTTATGCTCAAGAAGAAGGAATAGACTATGGTGATACTTTTGCACCTGTGGCAAGACTTGAAGGTGTAAGAACATTGTTGGCATATGCTGCTTATAATAATTTCAAGGTATATCAAATGGATGTTAAATCTGTATTTTTGAATGGTATACTAGAATAAGAAGTTTATATTGAACAACCTGAAGGATTTGTTGAAGAGAAGAATAAAGATTAGGTATGTAAGTTGAACAAAGCTTTATATGGCCTAAAGCAAGCACCTAGAGCATGGTATGAAAGGTTGCACTCTTATCTAATCAAAATTGGTTTTATAAGGACAAGTGAAAACAACATGTATATGAAGAATGATGAAGAAAATGGAATACTGATTTCAGCCATATTTGTTGATGATATTATTTTTTGTGGAAATGATTCTTTATGCAAGAACTTTGGAAATGAAATGTGCAAAGAATTTGAGATGTCATTAATTGGTGAAATAAAGTATTTTATAGGTTTACAGATACTGCAAATGAAAGATGAGATTTTCATTACTCAATCCAAGTATATAAAGGAAATCTTGAAGAAATTTGGAATGGAGGATTCTAAACCTGTAAGTACTCCTATGACTACCAATTGTAAACTATCAAAGAATGATGAATCTGTATTTGTTGATGAGACACTTTACCGATCTATGATTGGAAAGTTGCAATATGTAGTTCACAATAGGCCTGATATAACACATGTAGTAGGCATAGTTGCAAGATTTTCTGCAGATCCCAAAGAAACCCATATGACAACAATCAAGAGAATTTTCAAATACCTGAGAGGCACTGAAGATTATGGTTTAGTATATAAAAAGAGGAATGATTTTGATTTAAAAGTCTATACTGATGCTGATTGGGTAGGAAACATTGACGACAGAAAAAGCACAAGTGGTGGAGCTTTCTTCTTAGGTGAAAGACTAGTAAGTTGGCTTAGCAAGAAACAAGGATGCATTTCATAGTCAATAGTTGAAGTTGAATATGTCACTTGAGCATTGAATTGCACCAATATAGCATGGATCAAACAACTATTGGAAGGTATGAATGAGAAAGTTACCGAGCCAGTAACTATATTTTGTGATAATACTAGTGCTATTAATATTTCAAAGAATCCGGTAATGCACTCTAAGACAAAGCATATCTCTATAAAGTATCATTATCTCAGACAAGAAGTTCAAGAAAAGAAAGTTGTGCTAGAATATATTAGTTCAAAGGAATAAATAGCAGACATCTTCACAAAGCCATTGCCTAGGGACACTTTTGAGTATCTCAAAAGCAAGTTAGGGGTCCTACCCCTATCTTCTACTCACTGACTGAGTTTGGTGAAAGCATCAATTCTATGACTCTACAAAATACTATCTATGAGTTGATACTGATTTACACACTTTAGGAGGTCGCCTAAAGTTGTGCAAGAAATAGTGATTGAAGACATGATGCTCTAACCGAGACTGAGATGATACATTTGTATATGTTTTATTTGCAAGGATATTACTTCACAGGGGAAGGAATCATGAATTATTTTTACTTTTTGGCATTGTTGTCAAAGGGGGAGAAGACTAATAGGAGAAGATAGGAGAAGACTAATGACTGGGGGAGAGAATTTCAGGAGAAATCAAGGATAACAATAGATAGTTTTACAACAATATGAATCCGATTCAATTGAAATGAATTAAAGTTGGTATTGCCATCAATGCCAAAGGGGGAGATTGTTGGAATTTCAATAAGTTTATTGGTATAATGATATTGAGAAAGTTGTTGGAGATTACTGATATAACTGATAAAGGATAATTACTGTCTTAATAATATTATTTTGTCATTGATGTCAAGAAATTGATTTTCTGATTCAGTATGATGTTGCCATATCTTAAGAAGTATGTTTTGATGAGTATAAAGATGTTGGTAAGTGACACAGAATGAATGTGAAAATGAAGGGGAATAATAAGTTATTCAAATGGGCAACTATTACCGAGTTAGACAGTGATGAGATTTTGTTGTTTTGATTGTTTTGATATTCTATATATGTGTATTCAAAGACTAAACAAGAAGTAGAAAAGATTTCATGCAATAAAATGAATATAGGTTTAATACTGTTCTATGTTACCAAGCAAGGAGCTAGTCGGTAAACACTAAGGTTATTGATATCGGTTAAAGAAGGTAGAATGTCTACCAAGTGAAGTTCAGTATTAACTGATTAACAACTGAGCAGTAAAAGAACACATTGGATGAATACAAACATTATTAAATGAAGGATGCCAATGAGCTAGAGATGTATAGATGATTGGTATGTCATGCAAGAAGTTTGTTGAGGATCTACGACAATGAAAAGACAAGAGTCAGATCTACAACGCAGTTTGATCGGTCATAACCTAGCACAAGTACCAAGGAAGGAATACAAGTTCCAAGGCAAGATATAACATTTTTCAGACCGAAGGATTCAATGAACCTAGTCAAGTATGATGATCTGATGGCTAAGATTGATCATGGGAAATGTGATCAAGGAGATTAAGCGGTTAGGAATTGTTTATAAATAAGGAATTGTTGATGAACAATGTATGTGGGAAAATAGAAGAACAGTGATGCTGCTATAGTGATCACTGAGCACATAAGATTGAAGATCTGATTGATGAATAGATTGAGAAGCCCAACAAGGAGAACGATAAGTCGTATGACAAGATTATCTTGAGTACATTGAGCACATAAAATCTGCTTTAGCATTTCAGATGTGAAGTTGCAGATATATTTTATTACTGTTATTTATTCTGTAAGTAACAAGAAATCTCTTAACCGAGTGGACCTAACAGTCTTATTTGTAAATCCTCTAGCAAGGTAACATTTTGAATGAGTGTTTGAAATCCTTTGACAACGTCACTTCTAACAAAGTGCAAGATTCTAATAGATCTGAGGGAAATCCCTTAACCGGGTCACATCTAGCAATGTGTTTATGTAATCTGTAACAGGATTTGCTTTTAACCGAGCATACTCTAGAAGGGTATATTTCTTAGTGGGTCCAAAATCCTATAGTGGTTTTTCCCTATTTGGGTTTCCACGTTAAATCTGGTGTCAAATGTGTTGTGATGTTTTAAGTTTGTCAGTTTATGAGTTTGAATGATTTACAGTCTAGGCTGCATATTGAAGTAAAGGCTACCGAGGTTGAATCTGATGAATATATTGAATGATGAGTTGAATTGTGAGTTTATGTGATTCACCCCCCCTCTCATCTTACTAACACTTCTCCGACCAGTTATCGGTTTCAGTTGGCTATTTCTGGGTTCTCGGGATAGTTCTTGTGCTTACTAGTTGGTTTTCCTTCATTATCGACACAATTCTTAGCATGTGGATCCATCTCGGGTCTTGTCTGATGTTCTTTGGCATGTGTCTGACCTTCTTGCTAAACTGCATCACTTGGTTGTTATTTTCTAGAAAGATTTATTAAATCTTAGGGCCGACCTAATTACACATTTCATTTTCCTACATTGGTGAATGTAATCCTTTGAGGCCGACCTAGATATGTTCCGTTGGGTATAAATATGATGTTATGTAATCATTTATAGAGGCAAAGGAATTAGAACTAAGAACAAGGATTGAGATTTGCATGTTGTGATCCGGTTGACTCTTAGAGCCCCAGTTGGATTGTATCTGGCTTGAAGCCTACATGTAACCAGTTAACTACTTAATGTTCTTTGATGATAATATGAAGATTTCCAGATGATTACTGGAAGTTCTAAGGCTATAATCTGATGTGTTTATGTGAATTTGTTATGTTTTCTTACTACTTACGTTGTGTCCCTCTTGCTGCATAATCCTGTTGACTCTTTTGAGGGTTTTTACCGATTATGGCTGCATCCATTAAACTTCTCCAATCTTTTGAAAATATGATCTAGTATGTGCAAGTGATCTTTCCTTTTTAGAGCCTTTCCTAGGATATCATCCACATAATACTCCATCATGATATGCATCATATCATGAAAGATAGTTGTCATTGCTCTTTGATAAGTAGCTCGACATTTTTGAGCCCAAATGGCATGACGTTCTAGCAGAAAGTACCCCAAGGGCATGTAAAAGCTATCTTATCTTGATCTTCAGGAGCTATTTTATCTGATTGTATCTTGGGAAACCATCCATCAAGGAGAATATTTCATGCCCCGCTGTCTGATCCACTATCATGTCTATATTTGGTAAAGGCAAATAATCTTTTGGGAAAGTCTTGTTTAGGTCTCATAAGTTAGTACATATGCAGATGGTCTTGTCATGATTGGATATTGACACAATATTGGAAATCCATTTAGGATAATCAATTTCTCAGATAAATCCAACATCAAGCAACTTCTTCAGCTCAATTTTCACTAGTAATGCAATGTGGGGATGCATTTTCCTCAACTATTTCTTGACTGGTTTCATACCTGGTGTTATGGATATGTGATGCATGGTGACGTCTGGATCTAATCTAGGTATGTTAGTGTAAGACCAAGCAAAGTTGATTTGTTTTTCTTTGAAGAACTTAGCATGATCTTGATTCTCTTGCTTGGATAGAGATGCGACCAAATGAAAAAGCTTGGGATTTTATTCAATTCCCATATTGTCTGGTATTGTTGTTTCAATCAAGACTACTGACCTTTCCTGATAGTGTTCGAGAAGAGTATCAAGTCTCTCATCCTCTGGTGCCTTTCAGAGGTTTTCACCATTAGATACGTCCTTTCTTTGTACTTTTTAATGATCTAATGCTGCCATTAGATGGTTTTCACCATTAGATCTTGTTATTTATTTATTTATTTCAATTTTGCGACTGAAAGGCTTGATACTCCCCTGAGGTGGAGTTGCGTTATCGAGTTCCTTGGTGGAAGAGACCATAGTTTCAATTGCATTAAGGTATGCTGCAAGGGAACTATCATTGGGGAAAGTTTCATGTTCTGCAAGCTCGGTTTGGTCCCAATCAATAAGTTCGAGATGTCTTAAGGGTAATGGATAATTGGGGTCAATAAAAGTTAAAGTCTTGACAATAATATTATCATCGAAGGTAGGGATAGATAGTTCAATGACATTACTCTCCTCAAAATTGTCTATAGTGTTATGAATTTGATAGTCTTCGCTAAAGTCATCGTCAAAACTTTGCGATTTAGATTCAAAAGGTCTTGGATTGAAACTTTGGCCCGTGTCGAATATAGGTGCATAGGTATGAAATACATCAATCTAAATGTCATCCCAGGACTAGTTAGAAGGTTATGGAGAATCCCATTCCCACTCATTTAAATCAGATCCATTGTATTTGTCCAACCTTTGAATTTGCTCATATATGTCGAGAATGACTACTCTTGGTGCAACTGGTGTAGTAGTTTCCTCTGTTGTTTCTGATGTGATCACATCTTCTATTGTGATTGATGAAATAGCCTCCATTGGTGCTTCTGATGGTAAAACTTCTTCTAAGTTATTTGATTAAGAGACATCTTCTGAGGATGAGAGTATTGCCTCTCTTATTGATGGTGAACTTGCGTTTACTTTCTCTATGAACCCTCGTCTGATCTTGTCCTTATAACTCTTGAAAGTGGGTAGGATTGGTTCCACCATACCTTTCTCTCTTTTTCCTATAGGTCTGATTCCTTTGTATCCCATTTTATGCATAATGAGAAAGCCCTTCTCATATTGTTCAGTGGGTATTTGGATATCGTGTGCTGCTATTCTGGTTTCTTCTTCATCTTTGTACAACTAGTTTAGAAGTCATTGGCTTCATCTTCTTCTGATAATATTGATGTTGCTCTGATAAAGGTACCATTATAGATTGTGTGAGGTTTTGATACTTGTTGTCATGATGTGGATGATCTTCCATATGATTGAGGTGAGACTGATAATTGTATCAAATCCAATGAGTGTTCAATAGAGTACTCCCCTACCCCTTTGTCTTTCAATTTGAGCTTCTTCTCAAAATTGACCAACATAGCCGCCATGTGACCATCCATGTTAGAAGCACCAGATGTAGAAGCCTCTTGTGCATTTTAATGATTAGGTGTACTTTCTTGATGTGACACACTTTCTTGATTTGAGGGAGCAATTTTAGGAGCTTTACTATTGTGTGAAATAATAACATCCATCACGGGTTTGAGTGAGTTGCAATGTGGAAATGGATTTGGATCTCCTAAAATAACAACCTCTTGCCCATTGCAAGAAAAAATCAAGCACTCATGGTAAGTAGACAACACAGCTTGCATCTCATGTATCCATGGCCTATGTAAAAGTATGTTATATGACAAATTCAAGTCCAAGGCTTGACATACTGTGCTCTTTTATATAGGTCCCACTTTGATAGGTAGTATCACCAATTCTTCTGAGGATCTTTCTGCATCATCGTAGGATTTTATGATGATCTTTATCCTTGGGTGGACAACATCTTTCAAATGTACTAATGCTTTTACTAAGTTCAATGTATAGATATTTAGGCCAGCCCCTCCATATATCAAGACATGTTTGACATGGTTTTTATGAATCATGACCTCAATGTGAAGAGGGAGATTATGAGGGTGACTTAAAGACATGTCATCCTCTTCTGAAAAGGATAAATAGTGAGGGGCAATTAGGTGCCCCAACATGGCTTGGAATTGTGCCGCATCAAGATTATTCGGTACCGTTGTTTCAACTAGGGCCTTCTCCAAGATCTCCTTATGAGTAGGAGAGAGATTTAGCAACTCTAATATAAATATTTGCGTTGAAATCCTTTGAAGTTAGTCTACAATATTGTATTGAGGAATGGATGATGTTGATGGAGAGACTCCTTTTAAGATTACGTTAGCCTGGTTTCTTGTGATTGCGTTAGTATATTTGTTTTCTCCTTTCCCTTTTATGATGATGACATTAACTTGTGACTCATACACTTCAAGGTTATTAATTGTGATATCATAAGCATGGGTATAGTTCACACACTTTCCTTTGTCATCTTTGGATGATTTGGCTTTTTCATAATTTGGGAGAGGGGAGAGAAATGCTGCATTTTGATCATTAGACTTGTAACCATCCACCATTATGACTTCGTTATCTATCAAGTCTTGTATACCATTTCTTAATCTCATACAATCTCTAGTCTTATGCCCCCTATTTCTATGAAAGTCACAATAATGGGAATTGTTCCACCAAGAATGCTTTATTTATGGCTCAACGTCTCTTTCTTTCGATAATGTGAATAGTTTGTTAGCAATAAGAGTTTTGAATGCAGATTCCAAAGGTTCTCCTAATGGCATGAATTTCCTTCACTGTTTGGGTACTGATGGTTTTGTTGATTGTTGTTTGATTTTTTGTTTTGATTGGTTCAAAGAGTGTTGGCAGATAAGTTAAAAGCGAGTTTCTTTGGTTTGAAATTGTTGGCATCAACAACTCCACCATTCACCACATTTTTATTTCTCATTCAAAACTTTGGTTTCCCATTGCTATAACTATTGTTGGAATTATTGTTGATTGAGGAACCTTTGTTGTCCTTGTTTAATTTGAGCTCTCCCTTCTCAACCATTGCCTCCTCATTTTGGACTCTGTTTTCAATTAACTTGGTGAACTTAGGAGGACATTGCAACTTTAATTGATAGGTCATCTCACCGACCAAGTTGTTTATGAAGATACCCATCTTTTCTTTTTCTGGTATGCTACGTGGGCATTTTGAAAACAATCTCCTCCACCTTTGTACAAAGGTAAGGAATGGTTATCCACTTTTTTTCTTTGTATTGCATAGATCTAACCTTGTGATCTCATGTTCAGTATTTTAAGAATATTGTGTGATGCATTTATTTACTAATTCCTCAAAGGATCTATTACCAGAAGGTAGTTTGGAGAACCATTCCATGGCTTGTCCCCCTAGACTCCTTGGAAATAGTCTCATCATGTATGTCTCATTGTGTGAAAATTCCATGCTCATGGTACAAAATTCCCTTCTGTGATCTTGTGGATCAGAATCACCCATGTACTTATCATATTTGGGGATTTCACAATTTGGAGGAAATGGAATCATGTTGAGACATCTGTCAAATGGATAAGGACATATGTCCTCTAACATGTATCTCCTAGAGGTTGTTCCTTGTTGCATGTCCTGAATTTGTTATTGCAATGTTTGCATTTGTTGTGTGAGAGCAGTGAGAGGATTATTCTCATTATGATTGGTCTCATTATGGTTAGTCTCATGATGGTTGGTTTCATTACGGTTAGTCTGATGATAGTTGGTTTCATTATGACTAGTCTCATGATGGTTGGTTTCATTATGGTTGGTGTATCTCCTTATTTCTTACCTTGGTTCATCATGAGTTTGCCTTAGTCTATATCAAAGTCCGGAGGAAGCTTAATGCCTTTTCTTGCTAACATTAGGAAGTATTTTTCTTTGTCCGCTTCTATGAGCCTTTCCATAAACCTTTGAAAGCCGAGATTTTGTTGAGCTTCTTGAATTAGTTCCTCTGTTATCTCTCCTAGTTCAAGATCTTGATATATATGAAAGGGGTTTTCTTCCAAGTGTGATTGTGATTGTGTTTTTGAATCTTCCCGTTCTTCTTTCTGTTGTCTTTGTCTTCGAGTGTAGATAGGCATCATGAATGATTTGTTAAAAGACTCAATAGGTGATTAGTTCTTGAGGAAAATATGCCAAGTTAATTAGACCTCCTTGATTGAGCGATTGGGATAACCCTAATCTTTATTCTAAAGTGCATGTTCTCAAAGGTTCTTCATCAAATTCGTTTCCACAACTGCATAGATAATCATGATAGCGGTGTAGGAATGTGCGATGCTTTAGTAAGAGTTTGTTGTTAATGTAAAGAAACTTCCTTTTCTTCAAGATTTGTTTTTGACTAGGTCTTTTTTCTTCAAGTCTTTCTTTTGACTGAGTTTCTTTCTCTTCAAGTGATGAGGGATGGTCATGTAAGTGATGCAAATTTTTGTGAGAGATTGATCAAATATTTTATTTTTGTTTTGATTTGAACAAAGCCAAATATGGTGTGAGATGTGACCCTATTGAGAAGGCTATGTAGATGTGATTATAGATTCTAGGTCTAGGTTCTGATGAGGAACGATATATCCTGATGGTGAACCTTGTTGGAATAGATAATCAAGTGTGATAAAAGACTAACCTTGATAGTATGATAGAAAAATTTGTTTTCACTCACTAACCAATGTTTAGCTTAGTTTTTAGATTATTGTGAAGTTTTGAATGGACACTAGACCAAAAAGGGTATCTAAGAATGTTTTTCAATTTTCCTGAAACTAACTGGAAATGTCCTTTGTCTTAGATGCACAATAGAAATTTGCATATGTGCTAAACTGTTGGGCGTATGCGCGACTGTGCACACCATATGTGCTAATGTTTTAATCAAATGTGTACTTTTTTGTTACAATTGTGCAAAACTATTTATTGAATGCACAATTCTATGTATCAGATAGGCAATTCTGTGAATCAGATGTGCAATTCTAGACTGCGAATGCACTAAACTACCTAGTTCCTGATTGTTTTGACAATTTTGAAATCTGAAAGTTTGATTTTTCTTGCAATGACTTGGATGTTTTCTTTGTGATGTGATAAAAGAGACACAACAAACACTTGATCAAACATTTTTATTCCCTTTTCCTCTAAACATTGAGTGTATGTTCTAGGCTTTGAAGAAAGCCCAAGTTTTTACAAGTTTTTGCACATAAAAGACAAATACAAGCAAGCTAACTAAAGGAGATTGGCTTCACTAGTTATTCCTCAGCCCACAACTTGGTATCCTATCAGCTCACACTGTCTTGTCACCCCCTAGAGGGCACCCATGTTTTTGCCTTTGCGAGAGCTAGTGGAGTCCCGTTATGAGCCTAGCAATAAGGTCTCAAAAGGGGAGTTCACACATAAGATCAAGAGGAACATATGGTGGGTGTCTTCAGGAGAGATTCTTCCCCCTCCCTATACTGAGAGAATAGTAGTGTTTGGAGGTGAACTGGGTAGGCTTCTATTTTAAAGAGGTGCTAGTAAGGGATTCGTTTGATGCGTAGGGGTATAGACTCAATTAAGAGGTCTCCCAGCCTTGAAAACCTAGGTTTTATATACCCAAAGGTATAGAGGAGAGATATTCCCAAGCACTGTCATTGAATTGATTTTCACCAAACCACATTTATTTTATAGTGGGTTAGATTACTTGGCGTTAGTCATTCCCACTTGGGTCATTCCTTCTCACCCAACCTTATAGGATACTTGGGAGGCAGGCCCTCTAAAGATATGCAATAATTGAAAGCAAAAGAATCTAGGTGGGTTTGTCTTTTTGATCACCCAATAAAGGGGAGAGCATATACCTACCACTTTTGATCCTAAAACGCGAAAGCAAGAAGTAGTTTTAACCCCTAGATTAAACTAGATGCCTATTTTAAAAATAAAAACACATAGCTTGGTTGATTTTGTCTTTGGCACACGATTTTGCAAGAAAATTAGTTAGTAGTTGCAAATTTTAGTCTTTAACCCATAGATGAACAACCTACAAACAAAAATTCAGCAATTACTCATAGAAAAATGAGATTTCTAAGCAGATTATCAAATGTGCTATTTTATGCAGTGTATGTGCTATTCTGAGAGCTATATGCACTATTTCATAAATCAAATGCACTAATATGAGATTATATGCACTAAAATAAAACCCAAATGTGCAGATCTGAGAATTAAATGTGTAGAAACAGATGCACTAGATCAGTTAATTGCAAATGCGAGAAAAAAATATTTAAATGCGCTAAAATAGGATTCTTATGCACTGTTATGAGTGCTGAATGTGCCAATATGAAATTTAGATGCGCTAAAACGAGTGTTGTATGAATAGTAATGCATTTTGTTGGCCTGTTCGTCAAGATACTTGCAAGAAAAATTAGAATTCCTACAAGAGAAATGTCAAAATTTGGGCAATTCCAACCCCATAGTGGGCACCAAAGATGTACACACAAAAAATAGGTTAGTTAGGAACCCAAGTGTACCAATGATACATTAGATTTAAATATTTAACAAGAGCATATTAGAAATATCAAATGCAACAAAATCCTTCAAGAGCATCCCATTGTCCTCTATCTCCAAGGACCTACTAAGCCTATCAATTTAGTTCTCTTAGATCATGCACAAGACTCACTTAGATGACACATAAGAGAATGTGATTTACAAGATGGAGTGCAATTACACTAATATGAGAGCTAATGCAAGATATAAACAAAGATAATATGAAGCTAAGATGATGTTAAGCATTATATAAAAAAGATGATTTAAGCTAAAATGATACTAAAATGATGATAGAACAAGCTAGATGGATGCACAAGCTAGAGATAAGTTAGCATTATTATGATGCAAAAATAAGAGATCCCCTCCATGCATGGAGATAGCTCTATTTATAGGCTTTCTAAGGCCAAGAGTGAGATGGCATATAATCAAGGGCTGAGATTCAATTTGGTAAATTGGATGGTGAGGATGCAAAGATTATTTATGATGGTAGATGGAAGATGAGAATTTATTACCAAGCCATGGGTCAAGGAAGCAACATGGAGTAATTAGGTATGGAGAAAGCAAGGTCCAAGTACCCAAATGTAAGATTAAAGTACCTAGATGCAAGAAACAAGGAGGATTTAAGTACCTAAGTGTAAGACTTAAGTATCATAAATGCATGTGCAAAGAAGGTTCAAATACCCAAGTGTAAGGCTTAGGTACTGTAGTCACATAAATCTGTCCAATTTAATTAAATGAATATTTGATATTTATTTGATTAAAAACCTATTAGCCATCAATTAATTAAATTAACATTTAATTAATTCATCTTCAAACATTCTCCTATTAATTAAATAAATTATTCAATTTATTTTAATTAATTCATTAAAAAATAAATTCACAATCAATTAAATGAATAAATCCTATTTATTTCATTTAATCCCCTTTCCTCTTTTAAATAAATAAAATAAAATATTTATTTAAATCACTAAATCCCCCCCCCCCACCCCCCCAACTTGCATTCTCCTAAAAATGCAACTTGCACCTATTTGTTGAAATAAATGAATTTTATTTTAATAAAAATCCTATTTTCCCTCACCCACCAAACCCACTTGCAATCCTAAACTCCTTCTAGATTCTTGTAACCCCTTCCTAATTAGCCTAATCCATCCCCTAATTATTGTCACATTCCTAAGCAACTTGGAGTCACTTCTCAAAGCCCTCAAAGTCTTTGAAAAGCATTTAAGGCTTGATGTGTTCAACAATTTAACCTCTAAAGTCTTCCAAACCACTGATGGCTCTTACATGACCATTAATGGCTCTTACATAACCATTTATGGTTAAATCCAATTGCACCCATAGTTAGGGACTTTGACCCCTAACTTAACCCTCATGTAACCCATGTGTCTCCTCAAGCATTTATTGCTTTGACCATGGTTATCCTCACTAACTCTTGCACAAGAGTTTATCCATTGGATAAAAGCATTATTCTTAGAACAATGAATTTATTCACTCAACTCAACATTAACCTTACCTCCCGAGTTAACCCTCAGGTCATGTCAAGCATTTAATGCTTATTCCCTCTCCTCTTAACCCATCTCATGTTGACATTGGTCATCCTGGGATTGGGTTGAAAGTCCTCACATAGATCATAAACCATTCAATCCTGACCCTTGTTGATATTACTCAATCTCAACCATCCATTGCTCCATTTTTCCTATAAATAAAACCCATTTCTTCATAATCCAGATCCTAAAAACTTGTATGCATTTACATTATAGTCATTTTTAGAGAGGATTTAGTATAAATCAATCATATTCACCCTTTTGGTTTAAAATCAACACTAGCTAATTAGATAATCTCTTATTTTAGCTTTTGTTCACACTTGCATAGCATTAGATTAATCATTTGTCAATCTTGAACCTCCATAGTGCAAAAAGCTACTGATAGCTACACTAATTTGGAACTTGGAGAGGAGAGGAACAAGGGACGAGGAGCTACAAGCATGGTGGAAGGCATTTGGAGATGCCTTATTGTATTTGCTTTCATTGTCAAATGCTTTATTATGTTTTTAGTGTCTCCCTTGGTATGCCTGCTTAGAATGGTCTTTGGTTGATTAACACTAACAACTCTTTGTTTCTTGTTGTTTCTCATATGTGTTATACCACCATAGGTTTTGTCTAACATCTCTCATTTTGCAGAGCATCAGGTACTTTAGATGAATGAACAAGCACAGGTTCAAATACCCAAGTGTAAGGCTTGAGTACTTTGGAAGCATGGAGAAAGCAAAGTTGTAAGTACCCAAGTGTAAGACTCAAGGTACCTTTGATGTGAGCATTTTGACCAATTTAATTTCTAAATTAGCTATTTACTTGTCACATATTGAGGTGTCATGATGAAGTGGAAAGAGGAGTGGGGATGTGAATTTGTAGGAAAATACAAGTGGGTGAGGGTGAATAGGATTTTAGAGGAATTTAGGAATAAGTGAATTATATAATTAAATTAGTCTATTCAACCATTTAATAGAAGAATATTTAAACGACCTTTGCATTCGGATTAATTAATTGAGCCAGATTTATGTGTATACACTTCCTTTTGTAGAGTTCAATTTATTTCACTATATATTGGTGAACTTGACATTCTCAACAACCTTTATTTAAATTTCTAAAGTACTAAAAATACTTCTTCAAACATTGAAACTTATCTAATCATTCTCTTTTCATTTAGAAGCTAGAGAGGTTGAGTGTTGTGCTACACTTGAGTTTCACAACCCAATCCACTTATTTTGGTGAGATTGTAAGGAGTCTCAAAAATCTCAAAATGTCACATTCAAATTGTCAAATTCAAAATGTCAAACAAGTTCTCTCCAAGAGGGACCGAGTTTTAGTGCTAAGTAATATTCTACGAGCTTATCCCCTAACTACTTTTTATTGTACATTGGTTATGTAGTCACACAAATCTGTCCAGCTTAATTAAATAAATATTTGCTATTTATTTGATTAAAAATCCACTAGCTATCAGTTAATTAAATTAAGATTTAATTAATTCATCTCCAAACATTCTCCTATTAATTAAATAAATTATTCAATTTATTTTAATTAATTCATTAAACCAAATTCAAATCAATTAATTAAATAAAATCTATTTATTTAATTAAAATCCCCTTTTCCTCTTTTAAATAAATTAAATAAAACATTTATTTAAATCATTATCCTCCCCCCACTTGCATTTTCCTACAAATGCAACTTGCACACATTTATTGAAATAAACGAATTTTTATTTTAATAAAATCCTATTTTCCCTCACCCACCAAATCCACTTGCAAAATCTAATCCCCTTCTAGATTCTTCTAACCCCTTCCTAATTAGCCTAATCCATCCCCTAATTATTGTCACATTCCTAAGCAAAATGGAGTCACTTCTCAAAGACTTCAAAAGTCTTTGAAAAGCATTTAATGCTTTGTGTGTTCAACAAATTAACCCCCAAAGTCTTCCAAGACCACTAATGGCTTTTACATGACCATTTATGGCTCTTACATAACCATTTATGGTTATTTCAAGCTTTTCTCCCCAAACATTTATTGTTTTGACCATATTCATCCATTTCACATTTGCACAAGAGTTTATCCATTGGATAAAAGCTTTATTCTTTGAATAAAGAGTTTATTCATTCAACCAACCTTGACTTTAACTCCCAAGGTCATGTCAAGCATTAAATGCCTATTCCCTCTCCTCTCAACCTATCTCACATTGACACTTGTCATCCTGGGATTGGGTTGAAAGCCCTCACATGGATTTGAAATCATTCAATCCTGACCCTTGTTGAGATTGCTCAATCTCAACCATCCATTGCTCCATTTTTCCTATAAATAGAGCCCATTTCTTCATAATCTAGATCCTAAAAACTTGTATGCATTTAACCTATAGGCATTTTAGAGAGCATTTAACATAGAAAACTCATGTATTGTCATTTTGGTTAAAATAAATCATTTTAGCATCAATAGCTTAATATTAGCTTTTCATTTTACATTTGAAGCACAATACTACAATCTCAATCCTCCATAAGCATCCATAGTGCAAAAAGCTGCTGAGAGCTACACTATTTTGGAACTTGGAGAGGAGAGGAACAAGGGAGAGGAGCTAAGAACATGCTAAGAGGCATTTGGAGATGCCTCATTATCTTTGTTTCTTTAGTTAGATATATTAGCATGCTTTTAGTGTCTCTCTTGATATGCCTGTTTAGATTAGTTTTTGATTGACTAACACTAACAATCTTCTGGTTTCTTGTGTTGTTTATCATTGACTAACCTTGTCCATTTTGTAGGGCATGATTTGGTGAACCCGACGTGAATCGAAACACCAAAAATATCATTTTTTTTAGCAAACTAACATGTCTGAATGTTGAAAGTGTCACACAGGTTGCGCTTTGGCGCTATTAAACATGTTCTAGCACTACCGATACTTATGGTTTTAGCGCTATTGTTCTTACAATAGCACTATTGTCCCAATTTCAGTGCTTTCGACACTATTTTGACACTTTTGATGTTGTTTTGGCGCAATTGACCCTCTTTCAACGCTTTTGCCTCTTTGTCTTTCCCCTTCTTTCAACACGTTTGTGTTAAATAATGTCTCTGTTCAAACACAGACTAGCGCTATTATAACAGAACGTTGTACGAAACACCTGTAACTAAAAAAGTGAAAATTTTTAGGCTTGTGGAAGCCCCCCTTGGATATGGATTTTACTGACCGATTGTTGTTTGTGCAGGTTTAAAACTCACCATTAAAAATCACAAATTTTCCTTTGGTGCTTTAAAAATTGAAACAAAGAAAATTTTCATGCTTTCTAGTTAGGGTCACTTGTCTTTGGGTGCTTTAAAACTGAACAAAAACAAACATTTGTTTCCATTGCAAGTTAGGACTCATCTTCATTTTGGTGCTTAAAATCAACAAAACAAAATTTATTTTCTTGCATCAACTTAAAGAAATTTACAATCAACACTTTGTTTTTTATTCAAAGCTCAAAAACAAATTTACTTCAAGCAAAATGTGTTTTCAATTCAGTTGACCAGTATTTCATTTTCCTAGTTACAAAACACATTGCCTTTGAACGTTAAAAAGAACACCATGGCTGTTGGAGCAACATCTCCGAATAGTTAGATCACATTGCGATGATGGGTTAAAAGGAACAAGTGTTTTTCATGCTTGGCACACTTGTGCACAAAAAGTCGGTCGAGTGGTCCCACCTCTAACACACACTATCCTCTCCCTTGGCTTTCGTGGTCCTAGGTGCAAGAGAAAAGTGTTAGTAACACTCAAAATTTTTATCTTTTTAAGAGAGGCCTACCAAGAGACACATCATTCTTGGGAACGACCTCGCGCGGTAAATCCTTCGAGCCGCTATAGAAATCAGGTGAGAGCGAAAGCTGTAGCCTTGGGTATAGCTGTTCCTACAGTGTAACTGGCTGAAAGGATAAATGGGCCCCACCACCAGTTACAAGGCTCTTAAGTGAGTCATTTCAGAATGAACTTATGTCCAAAAACATCAAACATGACTAAACACCTTTAAGTAGTAGCCCACCCTTTTATTGATTGAGGATATTTGCGATATAATTTAGTGCAAGAGCATAGATGGTTTTGCTCCCAAGATACTCACCATACATATTTCCTTGAGTAGAAACATAGCTTTTTGAAAAGTCACTTGTGGCTTGATAAAAGTGGTGATTCCCCCATCATAGGGATCATCTATTTGTTATGCTCTCGCAAGACTTAGTATATCACATCCTTACCTACCACGATGGGATTCATAAGGTATTTAGTACCAAAGTAGAAGAAATATCAAGATGTGGGCTAAATTTATCACAACTGGCCATTTGACCTTAGGGATAAAAAGTGTTTGAAGTGTGTTCATTTTAAAGACCAAGTGCAAATTGAGCCAACTTCAGGCTTTGGAAATACACCTTAAAATACATCTAAAGGAAGGGTCATATAAAAGTCCAAGGATTGGGTTGATCTAGATCCATACTCATTTGTGCCTTTTAGGCAACATTCTTGTGTTTGTGTGCTTGCTTTGTTTTCTTGTCAAAGAAATATCAAAAGAAAATCACTTCCAAAAACAAAGTATTCATCCAACCTAACACATCAAAAACAAAGTGCAAACAACAAAAGTATCAAAACCTTATGACCATTCTTCACATCTTGCAAAAGAAGAAGCGTCATCAGAATATCAACTTGAAAAGAAGACCATTAAGCTCAAAGGCTTTGATCAAAAGGAGGAAATTCTTCTATATAAATAGACAAATCTTTGTCTCACATAGAGTCTTTCTGCATCACATGCGCCTCTATCTTCAAGGCAAAACAAATGAATTTGATTCAGAATCATTGAACCACAGAGCTTTTATGCAATATAGAGCTCCGAGTTATCACAAAAACCAAGGAGGTAAGATTAATCCCAACTTTTTCCCAAACGTCTGTATCACATACAACACAGCTCGAGAAATACCACCAACACCTGAAAGAGAAGAGGTAGAGTTTGTCCCATTTGTGACACAAAGTTTTTATTGAAGTTAAAAACATTTCATCCATCATCTTCTTCATACATCATCACTTCATCATCAATCCGTTCCAACTCTCAAAACATTAAGAGGTTCTTGTCCAAAGTTCCCTTTTAGATATTGCTTGAATCAAACACATCACATCACTTTTTAGATTGTTTCTACATCTAGGATAAGCTCATCCTAAGAGACACATCTACGTAGGTTAAAACTAGTTCATGAGTGAATCCTCTCATTGCTAGGTAGTTCAATCTGTAACACATCTTAGATTTCTCTACACCTTATCACATCCAAACTTATCAAACAAGCAAAACAATTCAAAGAAGGAATTTCGGTTACATCCACCTTAAAAGTGCTAGAGATCTACATGCAACACCATTCACCAACCATCAAATCTCTCATTTCATCAAAAACTCATCATCATTTTCAGACAACTTCAACAAAGGCTCATAAGCAAAATGGCTCAAACCCGATCATGGTCAAGGCAACGAGAAATAGAAATGGAAGAAGAAGAAGAGGAAAATCTCAATGAATTTCAAGAAGCACTTGGAGGAAATGTGAATGATGAAAACCCAAGTACTCCTACTCCTGCAACAATAAAAAGGGCCCAACATAACCCTCTCTTTAACAGACTGTTTGACGAAATACTCAGGAGCAATGTGGATGCTCACTTTTTAAAGCTCGCTCAAGAAGGAGCAAAACTCCCCTCTGACTTTGATCTTGCCCAATTAAGACAAGCATCAGAAAGATAAAGTCGTCATGAAGAGGAAAAAGGTAGAGATCCCATTAGATATAACATTCCTCGAGGTAACCCACCACCTCCTCCTCCAAATGAAATGGAGATGTTGCGGCAACAAGTCGAGAATCTCGCCCAACAACTTCATAGTGATGTCAAGACTAACCAATTCTCACTCAATGACATATGTCCCTATCCTTTTGATAGGAATCTTTACATGCCACCATTTCCACGAGGATTCGAAACACCCAAATTCAAAAAATATAGAGGAAAGGGAGATCCCCGTGATCTTGTTAGAGAATTTCATTCCGCTTGCCTCAAAGTGGCATATGAAGACACCTACCTAATGTGCCTTTTTCCCCAAAGCTTGGGAGGAACAACCACATCATGGTTTTCTCGACTACCAGGTGGCATTAGAACATTTGAGGAACTTATCCAGAAATTCCTCGCTCATTACTCTCATAACATTGAACGTGACATCACCATGGCTGATCTGTGCAACACTAAACAAAAACCAGGTGAACTATTCTCAGTATTCCTGCAACGATGGTGCCAAATGTCTAGTAGACATTCTCTTCAGTTACCTAAATGAGAACTAGTGGAAATATTCATTTCCAACTTAAACGAAGAAATGGAATTTCATCTGGATGTCAAAGACACAGACTCTTTTAATGATATGATCACCAAGGGTTTGAAATGTGAACGGGCACTCATCAAGAAAGGACTCATCAAAATCTTTAATGAACCAAAAGATGGTCCTCGCCCGTGCTTCAATAGTGATAAACCAAGCTTTTGGAACAAAAACAAGAATATCGTCAACGATGGGGTTGTGGATGCCAGGACTATACAAAATGCACAACCTGTGGTACGGTTTGCAGGACAAAATCCTCCACCTCAGAATAACACAAATTTTCCTTCCAATCAAGGTCGCATCACATCTCATGATGAACCAAGACCTCGTCAGCAAAAACAAAAATGAACATACACTCCCTTGGGAGAACCCATTGAAACAGTATTGTGACAACTCATTTCTCAAAATTGGGTCACTCTACCTAAACTATCAAACTATGAGCCTCAGGTCAAACCGGCATGGTGGAGAGATACTGAACACTGTGAATTCCATCAAGGAAGAGGGCACGAGACAAGTAATTGTCACCAATTAAAAGATCTTATTCAGGATCTTATTGATCGAGGAGAAATTGAAATTGAAGGACATGACCCAAAAACAACCAATAATGATCATTTGATGTTCAAAAATCCACTTCCATCACAAGATCAAAGGGGTCCTTCCACTTCCAGGCGAGGCACTGATACCACTGATTATACATAGGTTGCATATAATTACACTGTAAATCATCTGTATGATGCCAGTGAACAAGTTGCAACTATAACCTTCAAAAATCCCAACTCAAATTGCAATGTTGTTACACGTTGTGGAAAGGTCACCATAAAAGTAGCTCCCAAGGTACCACCTCCATCCCAAAGTAGTACAATCTTGTGGAACAATTAGACAAAATGCCTGCGCTTATATTCATTTTAGAGCTATTGCGCCTATTGCCATCTCATAAAACTATCTTGGATCAAGCACTCCAAGAGGCGTCAGTCCCTGCAAATCTGAATACTGACCAATTTCAAGCCATGGTTGGAAGTCTAAAGTCATCACCTTGTCTCACTTTTTCCGAAAGTGACAACTCTTCTTTCCAGCAACCCCATAATGCTTCACTACACATTGAAGGCTTTATTAACCAGCATAGAATCAAGTGAGTCTTGATCGATAATAGGGCAGGCCTGAATATTTGTACACTATAGTTGGTCACCACATTGGGATATGTGGTAGAATCAGTGGATCCTTGTAAGAAGATCACAATCAAAGCCTATGACAATGCAAAGCGTTCATCCAAAGGAGCTGTGGTACTACCAATCCGAGTGGGCTTTGTGGTAAAGCACATCATCTGTCAGGTTCTGGACCTTCCTCTGCCATACAATCTATTATTAGGGAGACCTTGGATACATGCCATGCAAGCCATTCCATCTACCTACCATAAATGTATCAAGTTCCCACATAATGGTGTAGAGATCACAATCCTGGGCGATGCAAATCCCTTTGCGTATTGCCATAATATCAGCCATCAACCAGAGATTACTATTCCTAATAATAGAGAAGCCATTTCCTCCAAATCATATATAAGTCCAGCCTCTCTTGCCAGTTCGAACACCGCTATATCAAAGCAAGAAAAGCTTAAGATGAAGATAGCAGAGGAAGGTCCTGGGGAATACAACTTGAGTCAACTCTTTTATGTGGGACAAATGCCCACTTCTCCTAGAACACATGGTAAACCACATCAGTTACTCCAGCAACCACTGATCACGCCAGCATGTGCTTTGATGCCTTTCATCCTTGGAAAAAGTCAAGAGGAAGAAACCAAAGATGAGGACCTAGCGGAATGGATCTATAAAGATCCCATCACCACTGATATCCTGCCAGTTAAACTTCCTACGGATCAGTATGGCAAAGGTATCCTCATTATGCAACGAATGGGATATGATGGTTAGAGTGCTTTGGGATATTACAAACAAGGACAACATGAACCTCTGTTGCCGGAATTAAAGCCCAAAGGTAATATAGGCCTAGGCTTTGAGAAAGAGATCTTTCGTAAACTCAAATTCAAAGGAAAACCTAGCAAACCACTATGTCAGCCTACTGCAAAAAGGACACCTTTCATCATTAAAGTAGCCTCAAGCACCATCCCAACTGCCCCATCGAGGCTCACAACCCCAACGCAACCATCACCAATGCCATTCATTCCACCAAATGAACCCGTAATCCCATCAGCAGCACCATTAACAGCAGCAACTATATCAGAACTCATAGCAGTATCTATGGCACCAGTAGTTCCAACAGAAGCCACTGAGTCAACACTACCAATCCTACTTGTACCAGATTCTTTAATCCCCATCAACCTTCTTGCAGTGCCGATCATTACAAAGGTACATCAACCAATCACACCTGCGGTGTTTAACTCAAAGGACATCCTAGTATGGTATAGTAATCAGATGTTGGAAAGCAATTCAGAGACCGACTCACATGAATGGGAATTTGATTCTGTATAGCTTAACACTTCAGATGAGGAAGACACATCACCACTTCCTCCATGCAAAGACATCCCTATTTATGGAGAAGCACAGATAAAGACCACTTGGGTTCCTAAACTGGAAACATCTTCCACAGACCCTACATCTTATCCTACGCCTGATTCTGACAGGGAGAGTACCATCAATGACCTTCACCATAACGTCTTAACCCTCACTGATACATCTAATGCACTTAACCTAATCGATGAAGTAATGCCCATTATCCACCCTGAACTCATCGAATGGAACCAACCAAATCCCCCATGTCTTGACTTCTTCCAAAATGATGAGGCTATCATTGACTTTTTGGAATTAAGGGATAACCTACCAAGTGGGGATCACAAAGCTAGATTCGCCATTGAACTAAATAGCACAACATACTTCGGGGAGAATGCCAAACCTTTCAGCTGCAAAAATATAACAATAAAACATGGATCTTCGAGTGAAAACCATATTGTGGCACTGTTTGATCCCACAAAAGTAAAAAGAAAGAGCGTATCCAATGGTGAAAACCTCTTTGAGGCACCTGAGGATGAAGGGTTTGACATTCTCCCTGCTAGTACACAATAGGAATGATCAATGATTCTCATCGAGGAAACCAAAGAATACAATGTGGGTACTCCTAAAAATCTTCATATCATACATCTGGCATCTCTTCTCACTCCAAAGGAATAGCCTAAATTTATAGAGTTCTTCTAGAAGTGTCAAATCAACTTTGCATGGTCATATGCAGACATGCCTGGGCTTGATCCTGATTTAGTCATGCATCACCTCACCGTAGCCAAAGGAGCCAAACCTGTCAAGCAGAAGCTTCGTAAGATGCATCCTCAAATTGCAGTGCTAGTCAAAACAGAACTCAAGAAACTCCTAGATGTTGGTTTCATTAGACCAATTGATTATGCAGAATGGATCTCCAACATTGTGCCTGCCGGCAAACCAAAAGAGGGCATCCGCATTTGTACTGACTTCAAAGATCTAAATAAGGAATGTCCTAAGGATGACTTCCCCCTTCCAAATATCGACATCATAGTGGATCTGATAGTAGGACATGCCATGCTTTCACTCATGGATGGCTTTTTAGGATACAATCAGATAAAGATCACACCAGAAGATCAACATAAGACAACCTTCACATGTCCATGGGGCACATATTGCTGGAATGTAATGCCTTTCAGTCTCAAAAATGCAGGAGCAACCTATCAAAGAGAAATGACCACCATCTTCCATGACATGATGCATACTATGATGGAAGATTATGTGGATGACTTACTAGCAAAATCACTCACCAAAGAAGGGCATCTCCACATCTTAGATAAAATTTTTGATAGACTGGAACAATACCATGTTCGACTCAACCCAAAGAAATGTGTCTTTGGAGTGACCTCCAGGAAGTTTCTAGGATACATTGTCTCAAGCAAAGGTATTGAGGTCGACCCAACAAAGGTAAAAGCAATCATGGACATGCCACCACCAAAGAATATCAGTCAGCTAAGGACATTACAAGGGCGGCTTCAATCCATCCGAAGATTCATTGCACAGTTGGCTGATAAATGTCACCCATTCACACACCTGCTACACAAGAACATCCGCTTTCAGTGGGATGCCAGATGCCAGCAAGCATTTCAGACACTTAAAGATTATCTCATGAATCCACCATTGCTGATGCCACCAGATCCAAGTAGACCATTGTTACTCTATATCTCAGCAACAAGTACAACATTGGGTGTACTACTGGCACAACATAATGCAGAAGGAAAATAATGTACTGTTTACTATATCTCTTGTGCACTGGTAGGCTATGAACTCAATTACACCCCTATTGAGCGAGCTTGCCTAGTAGTAATCTTAGCAGCCACTAAACTGAGGCACTATCTGTTATCACACAAGGTACAACTCATTGCGAAGATCGATCCACTCAAGTATTTACTTAGCAAAGCAGCATTGACAGGCCGCTTGGCCAAATGGGTGATGATTCTAAGTCAATTTGACATCGAGTATGTGGATTGTAAAGCTATCAAAGGTCAAGTTATTACAGATTAGTTGGCTGATGCACCCCTCATAGGCGACCATCCTCTCATTTCCAATTTTTCAGATGAAGAGATATTCATGATTACAACAACACAACCATGGAAACTATACTTCGATGGTTCGTACACTAGGCATGGCTCGGGGGGAGGCATTCTATTTATCACACCTCAAGGTGATAGCATCCCGAAGTCTTACAGGCTCACATTTCCATGCACAAACAACATAGCAGAGTATGAGGCCTTGATCATGGGACTCAGGTTAGCCGTACAATGGAAATTACAAGAACTGCAAGTATATGGCGACTCACAACTAGTCATTCGACAAGCAACTGATGAATATCAGACCAAGGATGATAAACTCATGCCATATAAGCAAATGGTGGACAATCTAAAGACATCATTTACTACTATCACTTTTGAGCAGATACCAAGAGATCAGAATCGAGCTGTTGACGCTATGGCTACCATCGCATCTCTCCTAGATCTTCCACAGAATTCAACATGCTACGAGTTCTTGGTAGCATAGCTTTGGATTCCCACTTATGATATCCCCAAATCCGAAATGATATGTCACCTTGTCAGTTCTAAATCCCCATGGTATGGTGAGTTCTACACCTATCTCCGTGATCACACCCTTCCTCCCAACCAATCAAATAACCAACGTAAAACCTTTATTCGCCAAACTGCTTGATATACCATTATTGCAGAAACCCTATATTGACACAGTCTTGATGGTACTCTCCTTCGATGTCTAGAAAAGGTGAGATAACAAAGGCTTTGGAAGAGGTACATGAAGGAATTTGCGGGACTCACTCAAGTGGTCTTTCACTAGCCAAGAAACTAATGCGAGTTGGATATTATTGGCCATCTATGGAAAAGGATTCCTACTACTTTGTTAGAAAATGCGAGAAATGTCAAGTTCACGGTGACCTAATACATGCACCAGCCCAGGAACTGCAACCAACCATGACACCATGGCCTTTCTGTCAATGGGGCCTTGACCTTATGGGTAAGATTCATCCATCTTCATCCAATGGCCATAAATTCATTATTACCGCCACCGAATATTTCACAAAGTGGGTCGAAGCTATTCCACTTACCCAAGTCACCGACAAGCAGATCGCCTCATTCATCCTCAACTACATCATCTGCCGGTATGGTGTGCCCATGTCCATCATCATAGATAATGGTCTTCCTTTCAAAAATTAGGATGTCCATGAACTTTGTGAGAAATTTCATATCCAACACCGCTTTTCCACTCCCTATTACCCACAAGGAAATGGTCAGGCCGAAGCATCCAATAAAAACATATTGAGGATCCTAAAGAAGACAATCAATGATGCCGGCTGTGATTGGCATGTTCAACTAAATCTAGCACTATGGGCATATCGAACTAGCATTCGAACCCCTACAGGTGCAACTCCTTATTCATTAGTCTATGGTGTAGAAGCTATCTTGCCTATTGAGATCGAGATACCATCATTATGGGTTTCCTTGCACAATCTCATTGATGACGAAGCCTACAGAGTATCCCGTCTTCAAGACTTAGAGTTACTTGATGAGAAACGACAAGCTGCATACAATCACCTCAAAGCCTATCAACATCGCATGAGTAGAAGCTACAATCACTGAGTTAGATCTCATACATTTGAGGTTGGTGATCTTGTTCTATGGGAGAATCCTTGCAATCAACCACATAGAGAACATCAGGGCAAGTTTGAATCAAACTGGCTGGGCCCATATGTTGTCACTATTGTATTTGGTCTGATGCATATCAGTTGGCTACATCCGAAGGAGAACCGCTCGTAGATCCAATCAACAACATGCACCTCAAATAGTTTTATACCTAAGCTATATAGAGCATCAGGCTCCCCTGCATATCAAAAAATACCAAAAACATTCAGAAAATGTTCTGAAGAAATACAAAAACATTGAAAAAAGTAAAGAAAAATCATGCATCCAAACGGTGAACAACCACTCCGGTGGCACCTTGGGTAAGTGCGATGGTGAAAACCTGGCAAATAGGCACCACTCGTAAAAACAATGGCTCCAGTATCTTTCAAGCTTGTTGTGATCACATTCATATATACACATATCCATCCATCTAAACCATGGCTTGTTATTTGATCTATAATCAGAGATAGTACTTCATGCGTCTTGCATCCCACTTTTTCATAGTCATGTCTAAACTTGGGGGCAATACCTCTCAATCTAGTTGATGGAAGTGGATTCTACATTACTGGTGATTCATTGGCAAAAACATTAAAAAATGTCTCACAAAAATCCAAAAACATTCGAAACTATTTCACAAAATCCAAAAACAATAAAAAACGTCTCACAAAATACTAAAAACATTAAAAAACAATACAAAATCCAAAAACATCGAAAAACCATTGAAAATCACACAAAAACATGGCAACACCTTGTACATACTTACCCGCACAGATACAAAACAAACATTGACAAAATACTCACACGATGACCATTTACCAATCAAACCACACAATCAACATCAACAAATCAGAAACTGTCTTCAATAAGGATGCATCCTTCCTTACCAAAACAAAGACAAAAGTGACATTTTATTTGACAAGGAAATTATGTTAAGCTATCAAATACTTGGTTGATTTGTGAGTACAATCATTTGTTTATCTATATCGAGATCTTTCAGCATTATTTTGTATTGTTTGCGCATTACTTTTGATGAAGTTCTGGGGCATGTACTAATTGTGTCTACATGGGAAGTTCACCAAGCTACGTGATCTTATGCCAAATGCAGTCATAGATCATTATGGCTTGTTGACTACAGCGTATACCTCGACCATATGAGCATGAACCATTACCAAGGATCCTTATTCTTTATTCTTTATGTATATACTGTTTGTTTGCAGGAACAATTCTCTTTCTTTGGTTCCTCCCGCCTCATACAAATTGGATAAAGGTTTTATTTCTTAGTACGGTATGCACTTGTCTCAGGATATGATCAGCCTAAGATCAAGGAGGATGATCCAAGTCATGCATAAACAGAGATAATCCTTGTCTGTTCTGCAAGCAATACTCTGGTCGACTTGACCCTTATATCAAGTAGTTTGTATTAACTTGCTATATAAAATCCACGTAAGGAATACTCAGGTCATCTTGAATCATTATGTCAAGATGCTTGTATTCTTTTCCAACATTTTAAAGCTCAATGATGAAAATAGAGCACTATGGATCGTCATTTCCATCTCATCTATTTATATATTGCATTCCGTCGCATATCACCCATCCATTCAATCATTCATATGAAGACTTTATATGCAAAAGTGACCATTAAAGCTGGTCTTGGATACAATCACGACCGAGTACTCTGATACATCATCAATGCATCATGCAAAGTCTCAAAAACCTTGCATTCCTCATGGTCATATCATCATTGCATTTAGGTGCATCTTGCATTAAGTCCATTCATGTCATTTTTAACTTAACATTGCATATAGTTCATTTTGGACATTAGTTTTCATTAATCATTTGCATCATTGCATCAATCATAAATAATTAGATTCATTCATGGGATCAAAATTGTCTTTGATTATTTTAAAATCATTTAAATAGGCATTCATTTCATATCAAAATTATCCATCATCATTTCATCACCCTTTATCATTTATTATTGCATCCATTCATTAGTGAAAAAGAGCATTCATTCATCCATTTATTAAAGTATCTTATTAGGCTCATTTTAGGATTCATTTCACATTACATTCATTATCCTTTTTAATTACATTAAGGTGCAGTTATTAAAACCATAAGTTATAGTATCATCACATTATCATTTTTACTTAGATCATATTTAAGCATTTATAATCATAAACCCATTTGTTTCCAAACATTGGTTCATCCCATTATATATATCCATTATACATATGCATTTGTTTAGGCATTATCATATAAACATTTGTATTTTACATTTTGTTTATCCATATTACATTCATCTAAACACATCTAGATGCATATCCATACATAAACTCATTCATACAACCATTACATTAACATCATCACATAAATTATCTCATCATTATATTGCAATAGGAAACACCAAAATCCTGTTCATAAATAATCATAAGCATACACCATCATCATGGCATTACATACATAAAGCATTACATCAAAAAATCAAATCAAACATACATATATAAACCTGCATTCATATGTCAGTCTCCCACATCATAAATCATCATAAAAAAACATGCATATAAGAAACATCCCATCAAATACATACATGACCACATATCCATCTAAGCAATAACTCATCATCCTGCATAAACATCCATAAAAAATCAAATGCATATCATCCAAATATGGGATCTCCTCATATATATCATCTCAAATATCAGAGTACAATGAAGTCTACAACAATCGGCTACCAAGAGCCATCCAAGATATAGTCCAAAAAAAAAAACAATGATACAATACATATATGCACAAATGCTCTCCCACTGGTGCCTGCAGCACCTGATCCATCTCTCTGTGGAGGCCTCATCGAACCCCCACTCGCTCCTGCATCCCCTGATCTCTCCCTCCGTAGAGGACCCATCACACCCCCACTGCTCTGCACCCTCTACGATCACTCTGATCTGGCCTGCCGCATCTGAGAATAGCTAAGAGCTCACTGACTAACTGACACCACCTGCTCATATAAACCCCTCCAGTAGTCTATCTTTGCCTGTGCTTGTCGCATCTCCCTCATCACCTCCCCTATAGGTCCCTGTGCTCCTACTCCCATCCGAACTCTCTCCTGCAGCTTGACCAATCTCTCCACTGCACTATCCCTCTCTCGCAGCACCACCGCCAGCTCTGCCTCCCGTATAAATAGCTGCACATCCCTAGCTGCCATCTCCTCCTCCAAATCCTCTATTCGGGTTTGCAAGTGTGCTATCATACGATCTCAAAGATCTCCAGTGGCTCCCTCCTCGGTATCCATAGCCACCTCACCTGTACCACCCTCTCCAGTAGTCCCCTCCCCTCTATCCATTGGGATCTCCCTCTCCATCCCCCTCCCACTCAACTGAACTCCTCCCTGCATCAAAGGTCCCTGTGATATCTGTAGAGGTAGTCCACCTCTCCCTCTCCGCTGACTCCGCATCCCCAACCCACCACCTCCACCACCTCCTCCTCCTCCTCCTCCTCCACCTACCCTTGGTCCTCGACCTCCTGCCCTCCTCCGTCTCTGTCCCCTCTCATCCTCAAAATCTAGGATCGGCTCTGCAGGATCCGATATCCATAGGATCGGGTACGCTGCCCGGTACTGCGTGTACTCATCTGTAACACCTGCATCCATGACCCTCGGTCGTATATCCCACAGTCTCTCCTGCAGTGTCCAAAAATCTGCCAGTGCCTGATCATATGGTAGCACTGGCCCCCATGCATACCTCTCCCGAATAACTCGAGCATACTCTCCTGATCCACTGGGCAGTCCCTGCTGCCGTCCAAACTGTCTCAACACTCTCCCAGGCACTTGTCTCTTCACATGGTATGAGGTCCTCCTAATGAGGAATCGAGTCATAAAAACATATGGCAGTGCATCTGCATCATCATCCCATGGCTCACACTCCATGTATGGTCGCCATATCACTACATCCAGATTGTCCAACGCCCGCCGCCACCACTCTAACTTCCCCAGGTGGGGTTGACTCATCATGCCACTATACATGAACATGTATGGCTGGTCTACTACGTGAAATCTTAGACTCACTGGTCGAGTCACTGGTAGATGCTCCCAGGCCCAAATATGTAGCAGCGTCATGCCCACTGCTAAGGAACCCCTCTCTTGATAAACCACCTCATGGAGCTCCTGGTATAGGTGCACCAGCATGCACGAACCCCACGCAAATCAGGTCCCCTCGGTAACCATCATCTCGATCACCTGCCCCCACCCCACGACCAAACCATGTGATCGCCTATCTGGACAAAGCAGTCCTCCCACGATACCTAATAAGACTGCTGGTAGTGGCTCATATAAAGCAACTATCTCCTCCCAAGCAATGGAGCCATCATCAATAAACACATCCTCATCAAAAAACCTCTGCACTGCAAAAGTCCCCCAAGATCTATCGTATGTGACTAGCTCCCCCCGAATCAGAATCCGCAGAATGCGCCACACATCCTTTAGAGTCACTGTCATCTCCCCCTGTGCCAGATGGAAGGTGCATGTCTCGCTGTGCCACCGCTTTGCTAGTGCTGTGATCAATCTGTGATTCATATGAATCACGGGCATGTGCATCACCTCATATAGTCCCATCGCGGCAATGCAATCAATCTCCATCTCTATCAATCGATCCCGCAACCCCTGTGTCATAGGATGGCACTCGCGTAACTGCAACACGCTTAGCTCCTCCTACACATGGACATTTATCAATCACCATCAGTTGTTTTGTTTTCAAACTTTCTTAAGTTTAAACCTAGACTATCATCAGATACTTTGATCAAGTATCTTCGGGTCTCAACAGGTAAGCAATCATGGCCACCTAGGCTTCAATAGGCATTTATCCTACAAATGACTTAAGTCTCATCAGGCTGCTATGGTTCAGAGCAATTGCCACTTCACATCGCCATCCATCCATCATTGGCATTAGGAGATTTTCTTCATCCAAACTAGGGCATTTTTTTATCTTAAGGTAAAAGCGCTATTTTACCAGCAAAAGCACTAATTTTCCAACAATAGTGCTACAACCCTAACCAAAGCACTCAAAAAGCTATCCCATAGCGCTCAAACTACAAATGCGCTAAAATAACTATGCAGTAGTGCTAATAAAGATCAATAGCGCTCAAACAAACCCTCAATAGCGCTTATTCATCAATAGCGCCTAAACTTGCATACAATAGCGCCACAACAAAACAAAAGTGCTCAAACAATGGGGCAATAGCGCCATTGCGGCACAGTAGCACTAGTTCATGGAGCAAAAGCGCCAAAACTGTAGTTCCAGCGCTCTTGCTTCGACTCAACTTGGACTCAGCTAAAAACATATCAAAAATGCATAAAAATTAAAATTTTGAATTTGCGTACCGCTAGTCCGTAGTCATCTGGGCGCTGGAACTGTTGTACTCACTCAAATCTGTGCTCTGCAATCGGTATCGACATTCTGACTGCTGCTCGCTCCTCCAAAAGGTCACTATCAGAGCTCTGGTTTCACCTTGGTCGCGGTCACAAATGATCCTGTTTTCATCCCTTTAACCCCATTTATACCCTTCGCTGTCACCGTAACTTCCTCCTGCTCACTGTCGTGGTCCCCGTGAACTTCCCGATCCCCCCATTTCTCCATTTTTCCTCCATTTTCTTCTATTTTTCACCTGTATGGCTAAGTTTTTCTCTTCTAACACCCTGCCAATTTTCATTCTTTTTCGAGAGATCGCCTGATTTTTTGAAATTTTCTGGCCCATCTCTCGAGGGAGCATACCACCCATTAAATTTACATTTTATGGGGCATTTCTTCACACTAGTTTTTCTTTCTTTGAAACGATGCGATAAACCGCACCGTCTCAAAGAGGGGCAAATGTAGTCACACAAATCTGTCCAGCTTAATTAAATAAATATTTGCTATTTATTTGATTAAAAATTCACTAGCCATTAGTTAATTAAATTAATATTTAATTAATTCATCTCCAAACATTCTCCTATTAATTAAATAAATTATTCAATTTATTTTAATTAATTCATTAAACCAAATTCAAATCAATTAATTAAATAAAATCTATTTATTTAATTAAAACCCCCTTTTCCTCTTTTAAATAAATTAAATAAAATATTTATTTAAATCATTATCCTCCCCCCACTTGCATTTTCCTACAAATGCAACTTGCACACATTTATTGAAATAAATGAATTTTTATTTTAATAAAATCCTATTTTCCTTCACCCACCAAATCCACTTGCAAAATCTAATCCCCTTCTAGATTCTTCTAACCCCTTCCTAATTAGCCTAATCCATCCCCTAATTATTGTCACATTCCTAAGCAAAATGGAGTCACTTCTCAAAGACTTCAAAAGTCTTTGAAAATCATTTAATGCTTTGTGTGTTCAACAAATTAACCCCCAAAGTCTTCCAAGGCCACTAATGGCTTTTACATGACCATTTATGGCTCTTACATAACCATTTATGGTTATTTCAAGCTTGTCTCCCCAAACATTTATTGTTTTGACCATATTCATCCATTTCACATTTGCACAAGAGTTTATCCATTGGATAAAAGCTTTATTCTTTGAATAAAGAGTTTATTCATTCAACCAACCTTGACTTTAACTCCCAAGGTCATGTCAAGCATTAAATGCTTATTCCCTCTCCTCTCAACCTATCTCACATTGACACTTGTCATCATGGGATTGGGTTGAAAGCCCTCACATGGATTTAAAATCATTCAATCCTGACCCTTGTTGAGATTGCTCAATCTCAACCATCCATTGCTCCATTTTTCCTATAAATAGAGCCCATTTCTTCATAATCTAGATCCTAAAAACTTGTATGCATTTAACCTATAGGCATTTTAGAGAGCATTTAGCATAGTAAACTCATGTATTGTCATTTTGGTTAAAATAAATCATTTTAACATCAATAACTTAATATTAGCTTTTCGTTTTACATTTGGAGTACAATACTACAATCTCAATCCTCCATAAGCATCCATAGTGCAAAAAGCTGCCGAGAGCTACACTATTTTGGAACTTGGAGAGGAGAGGAACAAGGGAGAAAGAGCTAAGAACATGCTAAGAGGCATTTGGAGATGCCTCATTATCTCTGTTTCTTTAGTTAGATATATTAGCATGCTTTTAGTGTCTCTCTTGATATGCCTATTTAGATTAGTTTTTGATTGACTAACACTAACGATCTTCTGGTTTCTTGTGTTGTTTATCATTGACTAACCTTGCCCATTTTGCAGGGCATCAGGTTATAATCTTAATACACCACTTGGATCTTCTCTTCCTATAGACCATGAGAGTGCTCTTAGGGTCCCCTTTGAGTATGTTCAAAATATAGAGGATATTTTAAAATAATTTCAAGATACCTTACCAACCGATTCCTATTTTTCAAGTGATTACCATTGTTAAGAATTTAAGAAACATGCTAATATTTGATCACAAGGACCTTGATATTTTGTGAATATTGGTACACATCATTGAAAGTCATATTTATTCTTATGCCTCTATTTTGGGAAACCCAAGACATTCATTGTACAAAACTAGCACACATGTATCTATGTTTAGGACCTTCCATTCACATGATGACCACTTCACTTGTGACATCGAATGTGCCTCCCATTGTTTTTTATATCATATTTTCTACTTCTACCACTCTAAGTCCCTATGTCACTTATTAACCCTTGACCAATATACAACCACTTTTCATACCTTAGCCTACTTCTACCACCACATCTGCAATAAGTCAAACATCCACTACCCAAAATTACACCATCTAGACTTGTATAGTGCAAAGTTCTATACTCCACTTAGTGTTATCCTTAATACACTTTCAAAATATGGGATGAATACAAAATCAATTTTCTAACCTTACTCAAGCTTATTCACAACCATCAATGCAATCATACTATCATCACAACCCTCTAGGTCTCCACATTCTAAACATGCCTTTATTGCAAGGGTTTGAAGGATCAAAGTGTGAAAAGTATAAAAAACATGAGACTAGGATCTCATGTTTCCACTTTCGCTATACTATATAGTGGATTTATTTTCTAGGATTAGTTGTAAGAAAAAATCCTCTCGTTGTCTCTCAAAGATTGCATGTTGGACTTTTTTTTCTCTTCATGGATCATTCAAGATCAATTCATTTGATCATATAATAAGTTAGTTTCTTACAACATTTTGAAGAAAACATTGGTTTGTAGGTCATTTTTATTGACCTCATCCAATGCAAGTAGGAAGTGGAAAAAATGTAACTAATTTTATCTTTTGATACTTATCTATCTTTTCAAAGATTCTCTATATAATCCATGATTTTGATGTCCAACATGTGTTCATCAAAATATTGTAACCATCACAATTCTTTTGTGCATTTGTGTTTCACATTGCTTCACTATCAACAAAAGATAACATAGTATATGAGATCCTTCTCATTGTTTCACTCTTATAGTAAGGGCATTACATCTAATTTTGGAGGATATAAAAAGAATAATTATTTTAAGCGAGCCAACATAATTACTATACCAAATATCTCGATATCTCTACAATAGCATCTCAACATCGTACATAATTTTTAAAATTGTCTGGTAGCTACTATAGCATTATGTAAAGGTTATTAAAAGATAAGTTAACCACTCTTCCAAAAATATGACTTCTCCCTTTAGACAAGCCATAACCGATTTGGTATGATGAAATTCTATTAATATCGTTGCGTCCCTAGACATGATACAAAGAGGTGTATACAAGTTAGAGTTCAAGACCACATCGATAATAATAACATGCAAATCAATGCCAAGAAACATGTAAATAAGTCTATTACTAAACCAAAATCATAATTATAAGTATATATAGATCTATTTCCATCACATTCAACAAATTTGATAACAAATACAACTTCAACTTCTTCAAAATTGTAGTGTCCCTCCTCGAGTTACCTTTTTGATTATGTATCGATAAACTTGATTAGACTCTTATGTGATCATACGGACATTTGATACATGATGACTTATGTGGATGATGATATCTATCCTTGACTATTATGATGATGGATTTGCATTTGATGATTTATATGCATTTACTATGTTCAGATGGATCACATTGCTACGAGGTTATGATGGTATTTTGATTATGCTAACCCATTTCATGATTATATTGGATGAGATGATGTTATGTTGCTTGTGACTATTTTATTAGTGTATTCGTGATAGAGACAATGCCATATCACTCATTGCGAGCATGATATGATGTTGCAATTCTTTATCACTTGCCTAATCATTTAGGATGTATATTATTGTAGATTTTGTATCATGGTTATTGATGGTTGCAGGATTGCAGGTACTAGACATTGACTCCACTTGGTTTCACAGGTCTGAGCGTGTCTTTATCCCAATAGCAAGTTGTTGGAGATGGCATGAGTTCCCTCTAAACACTCTAGGCTTAAGTTGTCATCTTTGTTAGTTGAGTGCCTTAGCGTGAGTTCTCATGTTAGCATCTTGAGTTGTGGTGGTCTTGTGACATTGTGAGTATTTGATTATTTAATTAATTAATAATTATTTCATATAGTTTAAATAAATTAAGTTAATGTTTAGCTTTGATATTTTATTGAGCGATTTATTGTTATTGATTGATTAATATTTATTTGGTGCTTTTATATTTATTTAATTGATTTGATGTTTAATTGATATTTATTTATTGTTTAAATATTATTCTTATGTTGATTATGATTTTACATTTAATTGTGGCATTTTTTTATACTTGCCCTTTATTTATTTATCTTTGAGCTTTGATTTATTTTATTGGGCTTGGATTATTATTTAATTTTTATTGGATAGTTATATTATTATTACTATGCTTCTTGTTACTAATTGGGGGAATATATATTATTATGTTTACCTACCCCATTGTGCTATTGGCTAAAAGCCTCCGGTAAATAAAATTTTATATTTGGGGGTATGGTAGGTATGAAATATAGTATTTTGGAATATTTTGATTGGCTATAATTTATCTATAGTTTTGAATGAATTTTCTATTTAATGGGTTTTTTGTGCCTTGCTTGAGTTGGCTTCCAGGAAACATTTCTATGCAATTGAGGATTTTGGCTTTGGGTTGAGCTTGGATTTGGATTGTTAGAGCTTGCTGGATTTGGGAAGTTTCCCCTGTTAGGAGCCTAGCTTGTTAAAGCTTTACAAAAGTCCTGTTAAGAACTGATCCTATTAGGAACCACCCGGTTAAGGGATTGACTACAATGCCTTGTTAGAAACAATACCCTGTAAGGAGTAACCTCAGTAGAGGATTTGAAAATCCAAGCTAATGGATCACCTTGTTAGAGGATTTGAATAGTACCAAGCTTGTTAGAGCTTACCCGATTAGGAGATTTCAATTCTGCTGTAATTGTTAGAAAACAATAGGAGTTTGCTGATCTATCTGAATAACACTACACTTGTTTGATCAGATCCTTTTCATGCTCCTATCTACCTTTAATAAAACTGTAGATACATCATTTGGTTCGGAAACCACACACTCAACTGATCTTTGCCAACTCTTAAACTAAACAACTTCTTTGACCTTATAAACAAATCAATTAGGTCGGTAACACAACAAAAACCTAATTCTCAGAGAGATTACAAACAAGTCAGTTCAAGTATGACCATTGGATTACATAGCAATCTCTGCACATCAATCAAGAAAACCTTGATCACTCCTTGATCACCGCTTCATCAAACTTAGTAACTCATCACGCAGTTTGCATTATATGCAATATACTTGCTCATTCCCTAGACAAAAAACCATTAAATCAACTCGCCAAAATCACTTGAAATTGTCTTCATACAATAATCATAAGTGTCATAATCATTGCCGCTCACCATCAGATCATAAACCAATATAACCAATTCACCAAACTTAATCGATTATGGTTTATCAAAAACACCATGTAGGGTTTACCGATTACCTATTCAACTCTCCAATATATAGCAATACCAATTCACTCCAAAAATTCTTCCTACCCATTACAAAAAAATATTACAATAATATCAACAATATCATTAATGGTTAATTGAGATCAATGACAACATAACATATCATTAATGCAATCTTCATGCAAATGCCAACAATCTCCCCCTTTGGCATTGATGACAATACAAATATCAATACCATTGATTGCTGTTGTGATTGTGAATAGGAATCCTAGTTTACATTACCAAGTATTCACCATGCTCTCCATGTCTTCATGTCTTTAGCTTGTCACTGGTTCTTCTTCCCATAATCACATAATTCTTCTCCCCCTTTGACAACAATTCCAAATTGAAAGTAAACCATGTAATGTCTAATGTCACTGTGCATCATCAACAACCCGCAACTTGATGCTTCCCCTATGGAATAACTCCACTTCTACACCAATCCATCTGTAAATTTCTGCAAGTAGCTCCGGGACTGATGTAATCTACATCATGCTCAACTAACCTCGTGAAGGGGTACAACCCCTAGCTGACTTCTAAGATACTCAAAAGTAGTCTTAGGAAAAGGTTTAGTAAAGATATCTGCAAGCTTCTCCTTGGTAGAAACATGCTCCAAGATCACATCTTTACTCTGTACTTTTTCCCTAAAGAAATGATACTTCAATTCAATATGCTTGGTTCGTGCGTGCAAAATAGGGTTCTTGGAAATATTTATGGCACTTGTATTATCACATAAGATCTTTATAGGTTCTGAAAACTTCATCTTAAAACCTTCCAAAATGTGCCTCATCTAGATAGCTTGAGTACAATTCATGTAAGCTACAACATACTGAGCTTCAACAATAGATTGTGATGTACAACTCTGCTTCTTACTACTCCATGAAACAAGTGTTCCTCCAAGAAAAAATGCTCCATCAGTTGTGCTTTTCCGGTCATCAATATTTCCTTCCCAATCTGCATCTGTGTACACCTTCAAGTCAAATTTTCCTCCATATGGATACCATAATCCATAGTCAGCAGTACCTTTCAAATATCTAAAAATTCTGTTGGTTGCTATTAGATGTGTTTCCTTAGGATTTTTCTAGAATCTAGCAATTATGCCAACTGCATGAGCTATGTTCGCTCTACTGTGAACAACATAGTGCAATTTTCCAATCATTGACCTATATTCCTTCTCATCAACAACTATGGATTCATCTTCCTTAGACAACTTACAACCTATAACCATTGGTGTCCCAACTGGTTTACAATCACTCATGCCAAATGTCTTCAAGACCTCTTTCACATACTTGGACTATGTGATGAAAATACCATTCTTCATTTGCTGTATTTGCATGCCTATGAATTTTTTTTTCTCCCACTAAAGACATTTCAAACTCATTTTTCATTTCATCTGCAAAACTATTGCTCATGTCATCATTACCTCCAAATATGATATCATCTACAAATACTTCCCTGACCAATATTTTATCTCCTTCAAATTTGAGATATATGTTACTATCATCACTGGTTCTTAGAAAGCCTATCTTCATCAGATGTGTATGAATCCTTTCATACCATTCTCTTGGTGCCTTCTTTAATCCATATAAAGCCTTATGTAATCTACATACCATGTCTTTCTCACTAGTCAAAGCATAACCATCTGGCTGCTCAATGTATACTTCTTCCAGTATCCCATTCAAAAATGCTGACTTAACATCCATTTGGTATACCTTGAATTTCATGTATGATGCAAATGTAAGCAAATTTATGACACCTTCCAGTCTTTCCACTGGTGCAAAAGTCTCACCATAATCTTCTCCTACCTCTTGTGCATAACCTTTGCAAACCAACCTATCTTTGTTGTGAACTACAACACCATCTTCATTCAATTTTTTCCTGAATACACACTTATTACCTATCACATTTTTATTTACTGGTCGGGGTACTAGGGTGCATGTGTTGTTCTTCACAATTTGATCTAGTTCCCCCTCCATAGCTTTGACCCAATGATCATCACCTAATGCTTCCTTAGCAGTTCTTGGTTCAATAGTGGAGATCATGCAAGAATTCTCTCTGATTCTTCTTCTAGTTAGTACTCCAGCATCCTTATCCCCAATAATAGTTTCAGGATTGTGATTCAGTCTCACATATACTGGAATAACATGATCATTATCTTTAGGCTCAACTTCTTCAATATCATCATCTTCTTCTGAATTTATCTGTTTTGGTTGAACTAGTACATCAGCATTTGCTTTGCCGGTTTCAGATTTCATAGTTTTTGGTTCCAAAAACAAAATGCAAGGATCTTCATCCTTTTTCTCCAAACTGGCTTCCTCTGAGACTTTAGGATATTCATCCACTCGAACATCAACACTCTTAATAATTCTTTGTGTCTGGTTGTTAAAACACTTGTAGGCCTTACTCTTGGTAGAATAGCCAAGAAATTTACCTTCATCACTTTTAGCCTCAAGTTTGCTAATATAATCACCTCTCTTAATAAAACATTTGCTTCCAAATATCTTGAAATAGCTAACATCAGGTGATCTTCCATACCAATATTCATAAGGAGTCTTGTCCTTACCTCTTTTTACCAGAATCCGGTTCATAGTGTAGGCAGCTATGCTAACAACTTCTCTCCAAAACATTTTTGCTACACCTCCTTGTATTGACATCATCCTAGCAGCTTCAATGACTGACCGGTTGTTTCTCTTTGTGATACCATTCTGCTGTGGTGTCTTCGGTGCATAAAGCTACCGTTTGATACCATTTTCTTCACAATATCTAGTGAATTCCTTAGACGTAAATTCACCACCTTGGTCTGTCCTTAGACACTTTATCTTCTTGCCACTCTCCTTCTCAGCTAAGGCCTTGAATGCCTTTAACTTACCAAAAGATTCAGTCTTATCCTTCAAGAATGTGACCCACATCATCCTTGAGCAATCATTAGTGAAGATCATAAAATATTTGTTACCTTGAATACTTTTTGTCCTTATTGGTCCACAAAGATCTGTATGAACCAAATCTAACAAATGTTCCACTAAAAAATATTTTCTCTTGAAAGTTGAGAATGTCATCTTTCCCAACTAAAATTCTTTACATAGAGCGTTAACCAGTTTGTCCAACTGAGGCAAAACTCTCACTATCTTAGACTTACTCACTTTAACAATGTTATCAAAGTTTATATGACAAAATCTCGTATGCCAAAGCCAACGATCATCTATCTTTGCAATTAAATAGTTGTTGACTTTAGGATTAAGGTGAAACAAATAACCTTTAGTTTGCTTCTTGGTTGCAATCAATTCACCTTTGTTGCCATAGATTTTGCACATACAATTCTTAAAATCCAATGGGTATCATGTGTCATTGAGCTATGCCACACTCAAAAGATTGTGCTTTAAACCTTCAACTTAGTAGACATCATCTGCACTGCTCTTTCCATTAAGAGAAATAGTTCCCTTACCTTTAACCATGCAGGGTGATTCATTACTGAATCTTACAACTCTGCCATCAAATTCCTTCAAAGAAAGAAATTTTCTCCAATCACCAGTCATGTGATGTGAACAAACACTATTAATGATCCAATCATCAGAGTTATCCATCATGGATACTAATGCCTTTTGGTCTGATATCTCTTCTTTAATGGATACAAACACAATGTCTTCATTAGCATCACCATCAGATTCTTCATCAGTGATACCATCATCAACTGCAATAAGACAATCTCTTTTGCCTTTACCCTTATACTTCTCGAATTTCTCTTGTTTGTGCTCATTATCACCATTAGGACAATTAGCAGCTATGTTTCCAATCTTGTAGCATGCAAAACATTTCAAAGGTAATTTACCTCTATATTTACCTGTACCTCTAGGCAACTGCTTGGCCAACAATGCTTCAAGCTCAACTAAACTGTCTTCATCATCAACTTCTTTGCTGGATCTGGATTCATAATTGTGACTGGCATCTCTACATTTCCTCACAGATGGGTTAGAAACAGAAGCTCTAAATGCATACTCAGATTTCTGTACACTACCATCATAACCATTCAATTCAAAAGAGTTTGCTTACCAATGATGGAGTCAAGAGTTACCTTAGTTTTGTCAATGGACTTTAACTCCTTAATGGCTGCAACTTGGATAGCATAGACTGGTAGAAGGGTTCTCAATACCTTACTGATCACCGTGGTATCTTCCACTTTACCTCCTGCACTCTTAATTTCACCGACTATCTCTTTTATCCTTTGACCATATTGCTGGATATTCTCACCTTAAGCCATCCTCATGTCATAAAAATTTCCTCTTAGACTCTCTTTTTTAGCAATCTTAACATGCTCATCACCGCTATAAATCTCTTCAAGTTTTTTCCATACCTCATATGCAGTCTCTAGACCATGAACATCTACATACTCTACAATAGACAAAGAACTGATAATAGCCTCTAATGATTGATGATTTTCTTATTGCTCTTTCTTCTGATCATCAATCAACATCCCAGTAGGTGCAACATATTTAGTATCTACATGTTCCCAATACTGGCTTCCCAGACTCTTGATATAAATTTTCATTGTCACTCCATATCCTATAGTTCTCTCTATTAAACTTCGGGCCTTCCTTCTTCATCATGATCTACAAGATCTTTACCTCAAGATGTTAGGCTTAGACCTTGGAGGACCTGATATGCTCTGATACCAATTGATGGTATGATGAAAGAATAAGTATCCGGTCAACTACTGAGAGGGGGAGGGGGGTGAATCAGTAGATAGAAAAACTAATACAAACTTCACCAATCTCAACAATCAATCTCTCAAAGTAAACTTAGAACTATCAATGTAATACCACTATGAAGATAAAAACTCATAAGATAAACCGATTGTATCTTACAACAAATTAACATTAAACAACTTCAAACTCATAAACATCCAAATGCTTTTTCATATGTCAGTAGACTTTGTTTCTTAATGCTTCTGGTTATTATAACTTATCAAAGTAGTTAAGTAGTCAAGTAAATCAACCATAAGAAAATAACCACTAAGACATTCACCACTTGACACAAATATTTTTGATGTGGAAATCCAAATGGGAAAAACCACGGTGAGATGAGACTCACAAGATAACTATCTGAACTCTTCTAAAATTCATCCTATTAGGAGCCTAGCCTGTTAAAGATTTACAAAAGTCTTGTTAAGAGTTGATCCTGTTAGGAACCACCCGGTTAAGGGATTGAATACAATGCCTTGTTAGAAGCAATACCCTGCAAGGAGTAACCTTGGTAGAGGATTTGAATAGTACCAAGCTTGTTAGAGCTTAACTTAGGGGATTTTAATTCTGCTGTAATTGTTAGAAAACAACAGGGGTTTTTTGATCTGTCTGAATAGCACTACACTTGCTTGATCAGATCCTTTTCATGCTCCTATCCGCCTTTACTCAAACTATAGATACATCATCCGGTTTGACAACCACACACTCAACTGATCTTTGTTAACTCTTTGCCAACTCTTAAACTAAACAACTTCTTCGACCTTATAAACAAATCAATTAGGTTGGTAACACAAAAAAATCCTAATTCTCATAGAGATTACAAACAAGTCAGTTCAAGTATGACCATTGGATTACATCAACCTTTGCACATCAATCAAGAAAACCTTGATCGCTCCTTGATCACCACTTCATCGAACTTAGTAACTCATCACACACTTTGCATTATATGCAATATACTTTCTCACTCCCTAGACAAAAAAATGTTACATTTGTTAGGATTAATGACAGTCCCAAAGATACTGAGAGGGAGGGGGTGAATCAGTATCTAACCGGTTAGCAGAATATTTAACCATATTAAGAACTTTGCATTCCAAAATAGTGTACCAGTAAATAAGAATTAATGTAGTAAATAGGAACAATAAAGGCAGCATAGAAAACACACCATAACACAAGATGTTTAACGAGGAAACCTGGTGTGGGAAAAACCTCGGTGGGATTTGTGACCCACAATATTCACACATTGGCCAATGAATAAATATTACTTACAATGAGGGGCCTGCACATGTAGGAAGGCCAATTGCCTAGAGCTCACTGCTCAATAAGAGTCATATTGACTACAAAAGTGGATTATGAAATCCAATACAATGTACTACTTCAAATCAGCATCAACTATGCTAGGTTCGGTACCGGTTTAAGCTCATTCTATAACCAAAACCTTTGTTGTCAACTATATCTCCATATACAAAAATATCATCCATACATTCTCTCCATGCATACTACCTTCTGCACACAATGACCTATAAGATCTAATACATATATATATGAGTCTTTTACACTAACTACAAAAGTGGATTATGAAATCCAATACAATGTACTACCTCTAATCAACATCAACTATGCCAGGTTCAGTACTGGTTTAAGCTCATTCTATAACCAAAACCTTTGCTGTCAACTATATCTCCTTATACAAAAATATCATCCATACATTCTCTCCATGCATACTACCTTCTACACACAATGACCTATAAGATATCATACATATATATGAGTCTTTTACAATATTCCATGTCGGTTTTATAAAAGATAATTACATTTAAATATAATAAACAAAAGTTTATTCCCTGTCGGCTGGGGTGCTGGTATGCATTGTTGCCGTTGTCGGTGAAGTGCCTGCCGGTGTATGTAGATGTCTATGCTGATGCTGGTGCCTGCCAGTGGCTTACTAGATGAATGCCAGAAGGTTGCCAGATGATTTCCATCAATGACATCACCAACTATTCTCATAAGAGTGTAGAATGCCAATAAGCATCAACTCGCCAATAATCACTTGAAATTGTCTTCATACAATAATCATACGTGTCATAATCATTACCGCTCACCATTAGATCATAAACCAATATAACCAATTCACCAAACTTATTTGGTTAGGGTTTATCAAAAATAATAAGTAGGGTTTATCGGTTACCGGTTCAACTCTCCAATATATAGAAATACCAGTTCACTCCACAAATTCTTCCTACCGGTTACAAAACAATATTACAATAATATCAATAATATTAGTAATGGTTAATTGAAATCAACGACAACATAATATATCATTAATGCAATCTTCATGCAAATGCCAACATCCTTGCTGTAGAGATGATTTACAAATTGGATGTGCAAGAGAATTTATACCTTGCCTTGTTTATATGTGTATTTAGTTTCATGAGGCTCTTGATTTATATGTTGGCTTTATGGTTCTTGTTATGTTTAAGATTTGTATATGTGCATGATTGATGTTGTTGGTGGATTTATTTCATATGAGCCTCCTTGTTGTTGTTGTGATTTATGTTACCCTAAGGGATTGGCTCATGACTAGGGAGAGTGGGCTTCGACATGATGACCGAGGTCAAGAGAGAATAGGCTATCAAGAGGTTCCTTGTAAGGATGCTTGAAGTCTAGACCCCCAGGAACATGTTGGGGGTTTTCTTGTTGTAAATAAGTGATAACATTAATAATTAATTAGTGGGTTGGGTAGTTAGGACTCACCTAATAAGATAATAATTGGTTTTGGTGCCCCACCTCATGGCCCTTGAGTGGAGACTCAACATGAGATTGGGAAGACCATGGAGATGGTAAGCCAAACTCCCTTGATTCTCTCATAGGTTGAGCTGGCTCCATGTGTCTATTAGGTTGTGGCATTGTACCCTTCTATGCAAGGAAAACATGTGATGACACTCTTTCCCTACATGTGTCCATGGTTCTTACGCCTTGATTGTTGGTATGCCTCTGAGAGTTTATTGCTTTTTGGTTAGCCTGCTGATGTGTTTTGGTGTACTTTTTATGTGGTTGCTTTCCTATGGTTGTGATCTTGTCCCTTGGTTGATACGTGTCAGCCTAGGTTTAGAGTGTTAATTGGAACATTGTGTCATCTCCTAGCACAGGGGGTGGTTCCTTATTGGTTCCACATGGTTGAGTGGTTTGATGCCTTCTTCCATTGAGATTTTCTTTAATGGATTATCTTGTGCATGGATGCGGATTCTTGTCTCTTTAGCTTATGGATGGGAATTTGTACTAGATTGATGTACTTGATTCATATGGAAAATGTATTTGTATATTTCAAGAGGTAATTGTATTTATGGTTGATATCTATGCTCCTTGATGTAAATGAATATTGTAATTCATATGTAGTGATGGATGATGTAATAGGATGTGATTATGACTTTTGTAAGAGCACAATGTTGTATCTTGTTGTATCTTGGATATTGAGTCATCAATGGGAATAATGGAAAATTATTCTTGGATGTACTTTTAGTGTAATGTGAATGTTATTTGTGATAAGATTTTTGATGTTGCATTAATTCTTAAGGAATGGGAAGTAGGAACATTTGGTATTGGTGCTCTTAAAATGGATTTAACGAGAATAGTGGTATTTGCATCATTAATAAAAGAATTCATGATAGGTAGATGATCATATGTATATGCATGAAAAGAGTATATAATAATTGTGTTAGATTGCATTAGATTATAGTAGTGATCATGATGATATTGTTTATGGTGACATTGTAAGTAATGGCGTTGAGATACCCTAGGGAAGATAGCCAGATATTGAGTTGTATCTATTTCCGCTTGCGTTATGAGATTTCATATGATTATGCTTTTATGATCATGATGTTTATGTGTTTATCTTGTAAATGGATGTTTAATGTGTTGGAATCCAAGAACATTGAGAGGGGGGTGGGGGGTGAATTAATGTTCTGCTGGTAATATAAGATTTTACCTTATTATAACATACACATATAAACCAATAAATGAAGAAACATATAACATGAAGTAAATAAACCAACCACATGAATGAACACCACAACACACATAATTTATACGTGGAAAACCTCAAAGAGAAAAAACCACGGTGGGATTTGTGACGCACAATATCAATTCACTGGTCATATGAAAGATATTACATAGCATGGGGCCCTATGTTGGTATTTTGGTATGGTTTTGTCATTGATGTCAACACCTACTAAAACTCTAGCACCTTGGAGAATCAGTAACATTCACTGGCAAGAAAATGACTTATGCACAGTCATCGGTATATGGTATACCGACAGGACATAATGACCACCGACACTTGGAATGACATGGAAAACACTTGGTTATGTCGAAGACATTGTTTGGACATCTTATCTTGGAGAATTGTTTCTTGGTATATTCATATTTGCATATTTGTTGTTACCAGTAAATAGGTCCAGGTTATGCACCGACAGGTTTATCTTTTCCAAATCAGCACGACATGCTATGGAGATGATTTATTATTGTTGTAAATACATCAAGCCGACATGTTGAATCGGTTATTGCATCGGATATTGTTTTGTTTGTAAAATGATTTTATTGTAATATCTTGTAGAGCCGACCTACTAAAATTGGTCCTAGGTTATGGTATAAATGTAAGATCTTATTTGTAAGATCGAATGTAGAATGCGAAAAAGAATTGTGTGAAGGTATATGTGAGAATAAATAGAGCTATACACACAAACATCATTTGAAGGTGAAGCTAGGTTTTTGTGGAAGCATATCAAAAGTACACCAGTACTGAATCCAGCATATGAAGATACTATTTGGATTAGTACATCCTTATTGCATTTAACCATCCAATTGTAGTCAGTGTGACTCCTATTTTGTGTTTGAGCAGTGAGCTCTAGGCACTTGGCCTTTCTGTATGTGCAGACCCCATTTGTATACACTTACTATCTACAGTAGTATCATTTGATTGTGGGTAAGGTTTCCCACCATGGTTTTTCCCCTTACAGGGTTTCCACATACAAATATTGGTGTTATGTGTTGTGGATGACTTTGTCCTTTTGTTTCATGCATTAATCTTTACCGGTATTGAAATTATCTGATAAAACTATCCACCTATATAAAAGACTGTTTCATCGGTATTAAACAGAAAGTTGATTAAGTTATTTTTGATTTAAATTTATTTGACAACTGATTCACCCCCCCTCTCAATTGTCTCCGGGACCTAACAATTGTTATCAGAGCTTAGTTCTCTTTTGCAGAAGTTTAACAACTTGAGGAGATCCAATGTCTACTAACTATTTCAGGAAGGACAGTCCTAAACTTGATGGAACCAACTATGGCATATGGAAGATCAGAATGGAGACACATCTAAATTGCATTGGAAAGGACATCTAGGAAGTTACAAAGAATGGCTATACTACTCCCACTTCCAGTCAGCCTAATCCACCTAACTTGACTAAAGATGACGAAAATGATTGTAAAGAAAGAGAAGCACTTTTGAGCACATTAACAGATCATCAAATCATGGGATTATCAGACAGATCAACTGCTAAAGCTATTTGGGATCATTTGGAAACACTGAATGAAGGAGATTCCACAGTCAAAATTGCAAAACTTGAAAGCTTTCGGGTCAAATATGAAAATCTGAAAATGGAAGAAGATGAAAGGATTTTTGCTTTTATGGAAAGAGTTAATGAAATTGTTTTGGGTATTAAATGTTGTGGAGGAGCCTTAAGTGAGGATGAAATTATTTCAAAAATTTTAAGAGGATTGCCACTGGCATATAAAATGAAGGTTACTACTATAAATGAGTTAAGAAAAATGCCTAATACATGAGTAACTAGGGATACATTGATTGGAAAAATTTCAGCCTTTGAAATTGAGGAATTTGGTCTTGTTGCTACTATAAAGACAGATTTAGCCTTTAAAGCGTCAACATCATCTGCATCATCATTTGACAAATTTGATTGGAAAGCCTTTTATGCAAGAGAAATTGAGGAAAACAGGAGAGAAAATGAAGAACTCGAAGAACTTGAAGCACTATTTGCAAGGAAAATGCCTAAAGGTCCAAATGGAAGTAAGTATGAAGGTAAAGCACCCTTTAAATATTTTAACTATAATAAGATTGGTCATATGGCTTCAAGATGCCCTGATAGACATGCTAGACTAAGAGTAGAAGCTAGAAGGACATACAAGCCTAACCCTGAATATCAGAGATACAGATTTAAGAAGAATAAAGACAAATCTTGTTAACTTGCTGATGAAGGAGTGACTGATGATTTTGATGAAGATCTGACATACAATGGATGGGTTTTTGTTGCTATAACAGAAGATCAACCGACACCTATAGTCCAACTAGTAGAGCAGGCCTTGGCAGCTAAAATTGAAGTTAAGGATGAGTGGATCATTGATTTATGATGCTCACATCATATGACATGAGATAAAGGTAAATTCTTGAACTTTCAAGAATATAATGGAGGTTTAGTGAGATTTGGAGATGACAAAGCTTGTTTGATCAAAGGAAAGGGTACACTATCTCTTGATGGTAAGCATAATACTGATAATATTTACTATGTTGAAGGTTTAAAGCATAATATTTTGAGTGTTGGTCAATTAGTTGAGAAAGGATTTTAGTTACAATTCAAAAATGGTAAATGCAAAATCATGAATAGAACTGGTTTAGAAATTGCAACTGGTAATCAGACTAGAGGTAATATCTTTCATTTGAATAACAGTGAAAAGACATGCTTGATTGCACATATTGATGAAAGTTGGCTATGGCACAAAAGACTCTGTCATGTAAACTTTGATTGCATGGTAAAAATCAGTACTACTAAGGCAGTTAGAGATTTACCTAAAATTGTCAAACCTCACAATACAGTATGTAAGGAATGTCAATTTGGAAAACAAGTTAGAGCTAGTTTTGAAAGTATTCCAGAAAAATACAATAATGCTCTTGATTTAATTCACATTGATTTATGTGGTCTAGCTAGAACTAAAAGCTTACAAGGTAATAGATATTTCATGCTAATCATTAATGACTATTCTAGAATGTGTTGGGTTACCTTTCTCAAAGAAAAATTAGAAGCACTTGGAAAGTTTAAATTATTCAAAGCAATGGTAGAAAATGAAACCAGTAAGAAAATCAAATGTCTAAGATCAAATCAAGGAGGAGAATTTACATCTAAGAAATTTAATGCATTCTGTGAAGTGAATGGAATTAGAAGACAGCTATCAGCACCTCGGACACCACAACAGAATGGAGTTGTTGAAAGGAAAAAAAAAACCATCTTGGATGCAACTAGAAGTATGTTATCAAAAGCAAATCTACCACATGTATATTGGAGAGAGGCAGTAAGTACAACACTATATACATTCAACAAAGTTCACATCAAAGGTGAAACTGGTAAGACCCCTCATGAACTATGGTTTGGTATTACTCCCACTCTTAAATATTTTAGAATATTTGGAAGCAAATGTTATATTAGAAGAGATGAGTATATTGAGAAATTTGATCCTAGAAGTGATGAAGGAATATTTCTTGGTTATTCATCAAAGAGTAAAGCATATAGATGTTTTAACAAAAGATTGCAGAAAATTGTTAAGAGTACAAATATGAAGATTGATGAACAATTCAGAGGGACTTCAAGGTATATAGGTTTTGAACCGACAAAAAAAGTTCTAACAAATGAACCTACACAGAACCCACAGGTACAAAATGAAGATCCAGTTACATGGGTACCATCTAAAAATTCCATTGTGACTGAGGATCAGTAGCAAACGAAGACACCCCAGTATGTAAGATTGAATCATTCTGAAGATCAGATAATTGGAAACAAGTACAAAGGAGTTATGAGAAGAGGAAGATTGGCAAATGAAGAGGTATGTCTTATTTCTCAAATTGAACCATCATGAGTAAAAGAGGCATGTGAAGATAAATATTGGACTAAAGCTATGGAAGAAGAATTAGAACAAATTGAGAAGAATAACACTTGGACATTAGTTCCCTGGCCTAAAGATAAAAATGTAATTGGAACCAAATGGGTATTCAGAAACAAAATTAATGAAGATGGAAAGGTTATCAGAAATAAAACAAGACTAGTGTGTAAGGGATATTCTCAGAAAGAAGGAATTGATTATAATGAGACTTTTGCACTAGTAGCTAGAATTGAGGTAGTCAGATTATTTTTGGCTTTTGCAGCACATAAGAACTACAAAGTATATCAAATGGATATCAAATGTGCATTTTTGAATGGAGATCTTGAAGAGGAAGTTTACATTGAACAACCTGATGGATTTTCTTTGACAGATAACAAAGATATGGTTTGCAGGTTAAGGAAAGCTTTGTATGGATTAAAACAAGCTCCAAGAGCTTGGTATGCAAGATTAGATAAGTATCTTTTGAAGATTGGTTTTTCTAAAGGTAATTCTAACAACAACTTATACTATAAAGTGACCAATAATGACATCTTGGCTATAGAAGTTTTTGTTGATGATATAATCTTTGGAGGAGAAGATGGATTGTGTAAAGACTTTTCTATTAAAATGCAGCAAGAATTTGAAATGTCTATGATTGGTGAAATAAGATTCTTTCTAGGATTGCAGATTTCATAGACTGACAAAGGTATATTCTTAAGTCAATCCAAATACTTAAAAGAGTTACTAAAGAAATTTGGGACGGAGAAACCGGTAAGCACACCTATGACTACAAATGACAAACTATCACTAAGGGATGAATCTACACCTGTTAATCCAACAAGGTACAAATCTATGATAGGAGGTTTACTGTATTTGACACAAACCAGACCTGATATCATGAATACAGTATGTATTGTTTCAAGATTTCAGAGTAATCCTGGAGAAAATCATGAATCAGTAGTGATGCTGTGTGAAATGGGGGAAGGTTAGACTAGAACCTGTGGTGGAATAACACACAAAACCAAGAAATTGTTAGTGTTAATCAACCAAAAACTAAGTTAAGAAGGCATACGAAAAGAGACCAAAAACATGAAGAAATATTTAACTAGGAAAGTAAATATAATGAGACATCTCCAAATGCCTCCTAACATGCTCTTAGCTCCTTCTCCTTTGTTCCTCTGCTCTCTAAGTTCCAAATTAGTGTAGCTCTCAGCAACTTTTTGCACTATAGATGCTTATGGAGGTTTAAGATTGAAATATTTACTCTAAAATGCTATGCAAATGTGAATGAAAGCTAATATTAGATGCTTTGATGCTAAAATAATTTATTTTAGGCCAAAATAACAAGATATTAGTGATTTATGCTAAAATGCTCTCTAGAATTTACTATAACTTAAATGCACACAAGTTTTCAGGATCTGGATTATGAAAAAATGGGCTCTATTTATAGGAAAAATGGAGCAATGGATGGTTGAGATTGAGTAATCTCAACAAAGGTCAGGATTGAATGATATCAAATCCATGTGAGGGCTTTCAACCCAATCCCAGGATGACAAGTGTCAATGTGAGATAGGTTGAGAGGAGAGGGAATAAGCATTAAATGCTTGACATGACCTAAGAGTTAACTTAGGAGTTAAGGTCAAGGTTAGGTTGAATGAATAAATTCTTTATTCAAAGAATAAAGCTTTTATCCAATGGATAAATTCTTGTGCAAAGGCAAAAAGGATAACCATGGTCAAAGCAATAAATGCTTGAGGAGACACATGAGTGTAAGTTGATTTAACCATAAATGGTTATGTAAGAGCCATTAATGGTCATGTAAGAGCCATTAGTGGTTTTGGAAGACTTTAGAGGTTAGATTGTTGAACACACAAAGCATTAAATGCTTTTCAAAGACTTTGAAGTCTTTGAGAAGTGACTCCAAGTTGCTTAGGAATGTGACAATAACTAGGGGATGGATTAGGTTACTTGATTAGGATTAGACAAGTTCTAAAAGAATTTAGAAATGGCAAGTGGGAGATGTAGGAAAATGCAAGTGGGGGGGAATAAATGATTTAAATAAATGTTTTATTTAATTTATTTAAAAGAGGAAAGAGGATTAAATGAAATAAATATGATTTATTCATTTAATTGATTGTGAATTTGGTTTAATGAATTAATTAAAATAAATTGAATAATTTATTTAATTAATAGAAGAATGTTTGAAGATGAATTAATTAAATATTAATTTAATTAACTGATGGCTAGTGGGTTTTTAATCAAATAAATACAAACTATTCATTTAATTAGAATGGACAGATTTATGTGATTACATTTGCCCTTCTTTGAGACGGTGTGGTTTATCGCGTCGTTTCAAAGAAAAAAAAAATGTGTGAAGAAATGCCCCATAAAATGTTAATTTAATGGGTGGTATGCCCCCTCGAGTGATGGGCCGAGAAATTTTGAAAAATCGGGCAATCTCTTGAAAAAGAATGAAAATTGGCAGGGGGATAGAAGAGAACATTTTAGTAATGCTGGTAAAAAATAGAAGAGATCAGAGATAAAATGGAGAAATGGGAGGCTTAGAAAGTGCACGGGGACCACGCTGGTGAGCAGGAAAAAATTAGGGGTACATCAAAGGGTTTATATGGGGAGAAAGGGGTGAAAACAGGCTCATTTGTATTCGCGACCATAGTGAAATTTTAGCTCTGATAGTGACTTTTTGGAAGAGCAAGAAGCAGTCAGGATGTTGGTACCCGTAGCAGAGCATCGATTAGAGTGAGTTCGACGATTCCAGAGGCTAGATGACTACGGACCAGTGGTATGTGAATTTGAGTTTTTGAATTTTTTGCATTTTTGATGTATTTTTAGCTAGGTCCAAGTTGATTCGAGACAATAGTGCTGAAATTGTGTTTTGGTACTTTTGTCAATTTAACTAGTGCTTTTGTGCCACAATGGTGTTATTATGCAGTTGTTTGAGTGCTTTTGCAAATAGTAGCGCTATTGAATAGTTGTTTGAGCGCTATTGCTAGTTTAGCGCTATTGAGGAGGTTATTGAGTGCTATTGATGTGAAGCAGTGCTATTGTATAGCTGTTTTAGCGCAATTGCTAGTTTAGCACTATTGAGGAGGTGATTGAGCACTTTTGTTAGGGTAGTGGTGCTATTGTTAGGATATAGCGCTTTGGTGTGCAAAATAGCACTTTTGTGCAAAAAAATAGATGCCCTAGTGTTTGAACAAATAATCTCTGGATGCCAATGATGGATGGATGGAGATGTGAAGTGAGAGTTGTTTTGAACTATAGCAGCCCTGATGAGACTTAGGTCATTAGGATAAATGCTTGTTGAAGTCTAGGTGTGCCATGATTGCTTACCTGTTGAGACCCAAAGATACTTGATCAAAGTATCTATTGATAGTCTAGGTTTAAACTTAAGAAAGTTTGAAACAAAACAACTGATGATGATGGTTGATGCACTTGTGTAGGAGGATCTATGCGTCTTACAGTTGCGCGAGAGACATTCCGCCACACAGGGGCTGCGTGATCGGCTGAGGTGGATTGCATTGTAGTGACTGGGCTATATGATATGATGTATATGCCTATGATTCAGATGAATCACGTTTTGATGACAGCATTGGCAGAGCGCTGACATAGTGAGACATGCATGTTTCACTTGGCGCAGGGAGAGATGACTGTGACACTGGAGGATGTATGGCACATCCTGCATATTCCCATTTGAGGTGAGCTGGTGACATATGATAGAGCATGGGGGACCCTAGCAGTGTAGAGATTCTTTGATTAGGACATTTATATTGATGATGGTTTGATAGCCTAGGAGGACATCGCTGCATTGTATGAGCCATTACTAGCAGTTTTGTTAGGGATTGTGGGGGGACTACTATGCCCAGATCGACGATCACATGGACTAGTGGTTGGTTGGGGGCAGGTGATTGAGCAGATGATGATAGAGGGGACCCAATTTGCCTGGGGACCATGTGTGTTAGTGCACTTATATCAGGAGCTGCATGAGGTACTATACCGAGGGAGGGGCTCATTGGCGGTGGGAGTTATGCTGCTGCATATTTGGGTGTGGGAGAACTTACCGGTTACTGGACCAGTGAGTCTAAGATTTCAGGCAGTCGACCAGCCATATGTATATATGTATAGCGGTAGGATGAGTTAGCCCCACCCGGGGAAGTTAGAGTGGTGGCGGCAGGCACTGGATGATCTGGAGACCCTATATTGAGTGTGAGCCTTGGGAGGATGATGCGGAGGCATTGCCATATGTATTCATGACCCAATTCCTCATTGGGAGAACAACCTACCATGTGGAGAGACAGTTGCCTGGCAGAGTTTTGAGATAGTTTAGATGGCGGCAGGGATTGCCTAGGGGATCGGGAGAGTATGCCAGAGTGGTCTGAGAGAGGTACGCATGGGGGCCAGTACTACATTATGATCAAGATTTAGCAGATTTTCAGATGCTACAGGCGAGACCATGGGATATACGACCGAGGATGGTAGATGCAGGGGTGGCAGAGGAGTATACATAGTATATGGCAGCTCATCTGATTCCTCGGATATCAGATCCGGTAGAGCCAATTCCTGATTTTGAGGAGGATAGGGGATGGAGACGGAGGAGGAGAGGAGGTCAAGGACCTATAGTAGATGGGTGAGGGAGAGGGGATGGTGGTGATGGAGGAGGTGGTGATGGTGGAGGTGATGGATTCAGAGGTGGAGGTGGTATTGGTGGTTGAGTTCAACGAAGAGGGAGAGGTGGTTTGCTATTGCGAATATCACAGGGACCTCTGATGCAGGGAGGAGTTAGATTGGGTGGGAGAGGTATGGGGGAGAGAGAGGTACCGATGGATAGAAAGGAGGGAGCCACTAGAGAGGGAGCTATAGGTGAGGCACCTATGGATATAGGGGAAGGAGCGACAGGGGGTGGAGATCTTCGGGACCATATGATATTACATTTGTAGACTCGACTTACAATAGTCGAGACATAGGTGGAGGATCTGGAGGTGGAGGTTGCAGCTAGAGATGTGCAACTATTTGTACGAGAGTCAGAGGTGACTGTAGTGCTACGGGAGAGGGATGGTGTGGTGGACAGAGTGATTAAGTTGCAAGAGAGAGTGCGGGCCTTGGAGGGAGTACCAGGATAGGGGCCATCTGTGGAGGCTTTGGTGAGGGAGGTCTGATGAGCATAGGCTGAGATAGAGTATTGGCGGGGTTTATATGAGCAGGTGGTGCCAGCTAGTCAGCGAGCACTGAGGTATTCATAGATGCGGTAGGCCAGATCAAAGCGGTCTTAGAGGATGCAGAGTAGTGGGGGTGTGATGGGTCCTCTACAGAGAGATAGGTCAGGTGGTGCAGGAGCTAGTGGGGTTTTTGATGGGGCCTCCACAAAGAGATAGATCAGATGGTGCATGGACTAGTGGGGGAGTAGGTGGTGATGGTGGTGCAGCATCTGGTCAAAGTGGTATTTGAGAGAGCATTTTGCATGCATGTATTTATATTGTTATTTTGGACTATGTCTTGGATGGCTCTTGGTAGCCGATTTCAGAGACTTCATTATACTCTAATACATGAGATGGTATATATGAGGAGATCCCATATTTTGATGATATGCATTTTGATATGTATGGAGTTTATGCTTGATGGTGATTTTATGCTTAGATGGATACTTGTTCTTTGCTATTATGTATGTGTTTATGAGATGATTCCTAGATGCATGTTTTATGATGATTTATTCTTATATGATGTCTATATGCATGTTGTATGATGTTGGATGCTAACATGTGGATGTAGGTTGATATATGTGCATGTTGATTTTTTTGGGATAAAATGCCGAATGTATGTAATGCCATGATGGTCATGTATTCATAAAAAAATGATGATTTATGATGATATAGATTATATTTTGTATTTTATATTTAATATAATGATGGGATAATGATATGCAATGATGTTAATGTAATGCTTGCGAATGATTGATTTATTTATGGATATGCATCTAAATGGTTGTTAAAATAAATGTCCATGTGGATAAACAAGTGTAAAGTACAAATGTTTAAATGATGATTGCTAAATGAATGCATATGTAAAATGGTTAAATGTCAAAATATGATGAAGTAAAATGATAACGTGATGATAATGCAACTCATGTTTAATGAACAACTGTACCTTAATGCAATTAAGAGGGATAATGAATGTAATCCAATGAATCCTAAGTGAGACAAAATGAGTATAAGAATATACTAAAACGGATGAATGAATGCACTTGAACTAATGGATAGATAAATGAATGTATGCAATTTATGGAAATGTAAACAAATGTATGATACATAAGTGTGAAAATGATGATAATGATGATCACTAATAGATGTTTTTCAATGAATGTATAGTAATGAGTAATCATGGTAGGAAATGCAAATAAGTAAAATTATCTATGCAAGTGAATCTAAAATGTTATGAGGGTAATAATGAAAGGATACAATGATACTAATGCAAATAAAATGAGAATGAACTATATGGGGTAAGTACAACTAAATGATATTTAAATGCACGCTAATGAATGACTAAAGAGTAATGCAAATGCAACTAAAATGCAATGAAATGATGATGGGATGATGATAGATGAATGCAAGGTTGTTTTTTTAGACTTTGCATGATGCACTTGATGATGTATTAGAGTACTCTGTCACGATTATATCCAAAACTGGCTCAATTTTTGCATAACTGCTCATATTTAACTTTGTTCACACTTGCATGCAAAATTATGTAAATGAATGAGTAAATGGATGGACGATATGCAACGGAATGCAATATAAACAAATGAGATGAAATGACGATCCATAGTGCTTTATTTTTCATCATCGAGCTTTTAAAATATTATAAGAAAATACAAGCAACTTGACATAATGATTCAAGATGACCTGAGTATTCCTTACATGGATGTTGATATAGAAAGTTAATACAAACAAATTGATATAATGGGTCAAGTTGACCTGAGTATTGCTTGCAGAACAGACAAGGATCATCTCCTTTCATGTATGACTTGGATCCTCCTCCTTGATCTTGGGCTGATCATAGCCTGAGACAAGTTCATATCGTAATAAGAGATAAAAACCTTTATCCAATTTGGATGAGGTAGGAGGAACTAAAGAAAGAGAATTGTACTTGTAAGCAGACAATATATATAAAGAATAAAGAATATGGATCCTTGGTAACCGTTCATGCTCATATGGTCGAGGTATACCCTGTAGTTAGCAAGCTGTAGTGATCTATGACTATATTTTGCCTATGATCACGTAGCTTAGTGAACTTCCCACATAGACACCATTAGTACATGCCCCAGAACTTCATCAGAATAGTGCACCGAAGATACATAAACAATGCTGTAGGAACCTGATATGAATATATAACCCACAAATCAACCAAGTATTTGATAGCTTTAAACAGAATTTTCTTGTCAAAGAAAAATGTCATCTTGTCTTTGTTTTGGTAAGGAAGGATTGCATCCTTGTTGAAGACAGTTTGAGTGTTGATGTTGATTGTTTGGTCGATTCTGAGAAGTGATCATCATGTGAATATTTTTCAATGCTTGTTTGGTATCTTCTTGGATGAGTATGTACAATGTGTTACCATGTTTTTGTGTGATTTTTGATGTTTTTGGATTTTATGATTTTTTTGGAATGTTTTTGGTATTTTGATGATTGTTTTGAATGTTTTTGGTATTTTGTGAGATAGTTTTTGAAAATGAAAAACATAGCGAATCACAAAACAATGTAGAATCCACTTCCATCAATAGGTTAAGGGCATTGCCCCCAGTTTAGACTTGACTATGAAAAAGTAGGATGCAAGACACATGAAGTACTATCTTGGATTGCAGATCAATAACCAGCCATGGTTTGGATAGATGGATGAGTAGATGCAATGAATGTGACCACAACAAGTCTAAAAGACAATGGAGCCATAACCTTTATGAGTGGCACCTGTTTGCCAAGTTTTCACCATCGTACTTATCCAAGGTGCCACCGGAGTGGTTGTTCACCATTTGGATGCATGATTTTTCTTTACTATTTTGATATTTTTGTATTTTCTTCAGGTCATTTATCTGAATGTTTTTAGTGTTTTTTCCAGTATGTATGGGAGCCTGATGCTCTATGCAGCTTATGTATAAAACTATTTGAGGTGCATGCTGTTGATCGGATATGCTAGCGGTTCTCCTTCTGAAGTAGTCAACTGATATGCCCCAGACCCAAATATAGCCATGATAACATATGGACCCATCCAATTTGATTCAAACTTTCCCTAATGTTCATGGTTTGGCTGGTTATGAGAATTCTCTCGAAGAACAAGATCACCTACCTCAAATGTATGAGGTCTAACCTGATGATTATAGCTTCTGCTCATGCGCTGCTCATAGGCTTTGAGGTGATTATATGCAGCTTGTCGTTTCTCATCAAGTAGTTCCAAGTCTTGAAGACATGATACTCTATATGCTTCATCATCAATGAGATTATGCAATGAAACTCATAGAGATGGTAGCTCAACCTCAATAGGTAAGATAGCTTCTGCACCATAGACTAGTGAGTAGGGAGTTGCGCCCATATGGGTTCAAATGCTAGTTTGATATGCCCATAGTGCTACATTCAATTGAACATGCCAATCACAACTGACATCATTGGCTATCTTCTTGAGGATTCTTAATATGTTTTTATTTGATGCTTCAGCCTGACCATTGCCTTGTGGGTAATAGGGCATGGAAAAGCGGTGTTGGATGTAAAACTTCTCACAGAGCTCACAGACATAGTGATTTTTGAAAGGAAGACCATTATCTGTGATGATGGACATGGGTACACCATACTGGTATATGATGTAATTAAGGATGAATGAGGCAATCTTCTTGCCAGTGACTTGGGTAAGTGGAACAACTTCAATCCACTTTGTGAAGTATTTGGTGGCAGTAATAATGAATTTGTGACCGTTGGATGAAGATGGATGAATTTTACCCACAAGGTCAAGGCCCCATTGATAAAAAGGCCATGGTGTTGTGATTGGTTGCAATTCTCATGTCGGTGCATGTATCAGGTCTCCATGAACTTGGCATTTCTTACACTTTCTAACAAAGTAGTAGGAGTCTTTTTCCATAGATGGCCAATAGTATCCAGTGCACAGGAGTTTCTTAGCGAGTGACAGACCGCTTGCATGAGTTCCACAAATTCCTTCATGTACCTCTTCCAAGGCCTTTGTTATCTCATCCTGTTCTAGACATCAAAGGAGAGTACCATCAAGACTGTGTCGGTATAGGGTTTCAACAATAATGGTATATCAAGCAGTTTGGTGAATGAAGGTTTTACATTGGTTATTTGATTGGTTAGAAGGAAGTGTGTGATCATGGAGGTAGGTGTAGAACTCACTGTACCATGGGGATTAAGAACCGACCAGGTGACATATCATCTCAGATTCAGGGATATCATAAGCATGAATCCAAAGTTGTTCGACCAAGAACTCATAGCGTGTTGAATTTTGTGGAAGATCTAGGAGAGATGCAATGGTAGCCATAGCATCAGTAACTCGATTATGATCTCTTGGTATCTGCTCAAAGGTGATAGTAGTGAATGATGCCTTTAATTTGTCCACCATTTGTTTATATGGCATGAGTTTATCATCTTTAGTCTGATATTCATCTGGTGCTTGTCGAATGACCAGTTGGGAGTTGCCATATACTTGTAGTTCTTATAACTTCCATTGTATGGCTAGCCTGAGTCCCGTGATCAAGGCCTCATACTTTGCTATGTTGTTGGTGCATGGAAATGTGAGTCTGTAAGATTTCAGGATGCTATCACCTTGAGGTGTGATAAACAGAATGCCTGCCCCCAAGCTATGCCTAGTGTATGAACCATCAAAGTACAGTTTCCATGGTTGTATTGTTGTGATCATGAATATCTCTTCATCTGAAAAATTGGAAATGAGGGGATGATCACCTATGAGTGGTGCATTGGCCAACTACAATAACTTGACCTTTGATAGCTTTACGGTCCACATACTCGATGTCAAATTCACTTAGAATCATCACCCATTTGGCCAAGTGGCCTGCCAATGTTGCTTTACTGAGTAAGTATTTGAGTGGATCGATCTTTGCAATTAACTGTACTTTATGTGTCAATAGATAGTGCCTCAACTTAGTGGTTGCCAAGATTACTACTAGGCAAGCTCACTCAATAGGGGTGTAATTGAGTTCATAGCCAACCAGTGTGCGAGAGATGTAGTAAACAACACACTCTTTCCCTTCTGCATTATGTTGTGCCAATAGTACACCCAATGCTGTACTTGTTGCTGAAATATAGAGTAGTAAAGGCCTACTTGGAGCTGGTGGAATCAACAATGGTGTATTCATGAGATAGTCTTTAAGCATCTGGAATGCTTGCTGGCATCTTGTATCCCATTGAAAGCAGATGTTCTTGTGTAACAGGTGTGTAAAGGGGTGACACTTATCTACCAGTTGTGCAATGAATCTCCGAATAGATTGAATTTGTCATGTTAATGTCCTTAGCTGACTGATGTTCTTTGGAGGTGGCATGTCCATGACTGCTTTGACCTTTGTCGGATCGACCTCAATACCTTTGCTTGAGACAATGTTTCCTAGAATCTTCCCTGAGGTTACTCCAAAGACACATTTCTTTGGGTTGAGTCGAACATGATATTGTTCTAGTCTGTCAAATATTTTCTCTAATATGTCTAGATGACCTTCTCTTGTTAGTGATTTTTCTAGTAAGTCATCAACATAATCTTCCATTATAGTATGCATCATCTCATGGAAGATGGTGGTCATTGCTCGTTGATAGGTCGCTCCTGCATTCTTGAGACCAAAAGGCATTACATTCCAATAGTATGTGCCCCATGGACACATGAAGGCGGTCTTATGTTGATCTTTTGGTGTGATATTTATCTGGTTGTACCCTGAAAAACCATCCATGAGTGAAAGCATGGCATGTCCTGCTGTTAGGTCTACTATGATGTCGATATTTGGTAGGGGGAAGTCATCTTTAGGACATGCCTTGTTCAGATCTCTGAAGCCAGTACAGATACAGATGCCCCCATTTGGTTTGCTGACAGACACAATATTGGATATCCAATCTGCATAATCAATTGGTCTAATGAAACCAACATCTAGGAGCTTCTTAGGTTCTGCTTTGACTAGTACTGCAATTTGAGGATGCATCTTGCGAAAATTCTGCTTGATAGGTTTGGCTCCTTCTGCTATAGTGAGGTGATGCATGACTAAATCTAGATCAAGCCCAGGCATGTCTACATATGACCATGCAAATTTGATTTGATGCTTCTAGAAGAACTCTACAGACTTAGGTTGTTCCTCTGGAGTTAAAAGAGATGCCAGATGTATGTGGTGAGGCATGTCAGGATTCCCCACATTATATTCTTTTGTCTCTTCAATGAGAATTGTTGATCATTCCCATTGTGTACTAGAAGGGACAATGTCAAACCTTTCATCCTCTGGTGCCTCAGAGAGGTTTTCACCATTGGATATGCTCTTTCTTTTTACTTTTGTGGGATCAAACAGTGCCACAGTGTGGTTTTCACTAGAAGATCCATGTTTTATTGTTATATTTTTGCAGCTGAAAGGTTTTGCATTTGCCCTGAAGTATGCTACGCTATTAAGTTCAATGGTGAATCTGGCTTTGTGATCCCCACTTGGTATGCTATCCTATAGTTCCAAGAAGTCAATGATCACCTCATCATTTTGGAAAAGGTCAAGACATGTTGGATTAGGTTGGTTCCATTCGATGAGTTCAGGATGGATAATGGGAATTACCTCATCGATTAGGTTAAGTTTGTGAGATGTGTCAGTGAGGGTTAAGACATTGTGCTCAAGGTCATTGATGGTACTCTCCCTATCAGAATCAGGCGTAGGATGGGATGTAGGGTCTGTGGAAGATGTTTCCAGCTCAGGAACCCAAGAGGTCTTCATCTGTGCTTCTCTGTAAACATGAATATCTTTGCAAGGTGGAGGTAGTGATGTGTATTCCTCATCTGAAGTATTAAGTTGGAGGGAATCAAATTTCCATTCATGTGAGTTGGTTTCTGAGTCACTTTCTAGTATCCAATTACTATACCATACTGGGACTTCTTTTGAGTTAAATACTACAGGTGTGACCAGTTTTGTAGATGAAATGATTGGTGCTAGAGGAAGGATTATGGGGATCAATGAATCTGATACGGGGAGTATCGGTAGTGTTGACTCTGCTACTTCTGCTGGAACTGCTGGTGTCGTAGATACTACTATGGGTTTTGATATAGTTATTGCTGCTAATGGTGCTATTGATGTTATTTCTGCTGCTGATGGGATCGCTGGTTTGATTGGTGGGATGATGGGTATTGTAGATGGTTGTGTTGGGATTTTTAGCCTTGATGGGGCAGTTGCCATGGTGTTTGATGCTTCTTTTATAAGAAAAGGTGACCTCTTTGTAATAGGATGATATAGTGGTTGGCTGGGTTTTCCTTTGAATATGAGCTTAGGAAAGATCTCTTTTTGAAAGCCTAGTCCTGTATTATCCTTGGGCTTTAATTTTGACTGCAGCGGTTCATGTCATCCTTGCTTGCAAGGTCCCAAAGCACTTTGACCATCATAACCCATTCTTTGCATAATGAGAAGGCCTTTTCCATACTGATCTATGGGGAGCTTAGCTTGTGGGATTTCAGTGATGATAGGATCTTTATAGATGCATTCTACCAAGTCCTCATCTCTAGTTTCTTCTTCTTGACTCTTTCCAAGGATGAATGGCATCAAAGGACATGCTGGCTTGATCAGTGGTTGTTGGAGCAACTGTTGAGGTTTACCATGTATCCTAAGAGAAGTAGGCATTTGTCCCACACAAAAGAGTTGGCTCAAATTGTATTCCCCAGGACCTTCCTCTTCTATTTTCATCTTGAGCTTTTCTTGTTTAGGTATAGTGGTGTTTGAATTGGCAAGAGAGGCTGGACTTATGTATGATGTGGAGGAGATGGCTTCTCTATTGTTAGGAATGGTAATCTCTAGTTGATGACTTATATTATGACAATATGCAAAGGGGTTTGCATCACCCAGGATTGTGATCTCTACACCATTATGCGGGAACTTGATACATTGATGGTAGGTGGATGGAACGACTTGCATACCGTGTATCCAAGGTCTTCCTAATAATAAATTGTATGATAGAGGAAGGTCTAGAACCTGACATATGATGTGTTTTACCACAGGACCCACTCAGATTGGTAGTACAATAGTGCCTTTGGATGAACACTCTACATCATCATAGGCTTTGATTGTGATCTTCTTGCGAGGATCCACTGATTCAATTGCATATCCCAATGCAGTGACTAATTGTAGAGTACAGATATTCAGGCCTGCTCCATTGTTGATCAAGACTCGCTTGATCCTATGCTGGTTGATAAACCCTTCAATATGGAGTGAGGCGTTATGAGGTTGCTGGAAGGAGGAGTTGTCACTTTTCGAGAAAGTGAGACAAGGTGATGATCTTAGATTTCCGACCATGGCTTGGAACTAATCTATATTTAGGTTTGCAGGGACTGATGCCTCTTGGAGAGCTTGATCCAAGATTGTTTTATGGGATGGAGATAGGTGCAATAGTTCTAAGATAGATATCAATGCAGACATTTTGTCTAACTGTTCCACAAGGTTATACTGCTTTGGGATAGATGGGGTACCTTGTGGAGCTGCTTTTATGGTAATCTTGCTGTGACGTGTAACAACATTGCAAGTGGAGTTGGGATTTTTGATGGTTATAGTTGCAATTTGTTCACTGGCATCGTATAGGTGATTCATAGTGTAATGATCCACGACTTGCGTATAATTGGTGGTATCTGTGTTTCTCCCTGAAGTGGAAGGACCCCTTTGATCTTGTGATGGAAGTGGATTTTTAAACATGAGATGATCATTGTTTGTTGTCTTAGGGTCATGTCCTTCAATTTTGATTTCACCTCGGTCAATAAGATCCTGAATAAGATCTTTCAATCTATGACAATTGCTTGTCTTATGCCCTTTCCCTTGATGGAAATCATAATGTTCAGTATCCCTCCACCATGAAGGTTTGACTTGAGGTTCATAATTTGATGTTTTGGGTAAGGTAACCAGATTTTGAGAAACCAGCTGTCGTAACACTATTTTGATGGGTTTCCCTAAGGGATTGTATGTTCGCTTTGGTTTTTGTTGATGCTGTCTGGGTTCATCTTGAGATGTGATGCGGCCTTGATTTGGAGGAGCAACTATGTTAGTCTTAGGTGGGGGATTCTATCCTGCAAATTGAACTACAGGTTGTGCACTTTTGATAGTTCTTGCATCCACAACTCCATCGTTGATGACATTTTTGTTTTTGTTCCAGAAGTTTGGTTTGTCACTATTGAAGTGTGGGCAAGGGCCATCTTTTGGCTCATTATAGATTTTGATAAGTCCTTTCTTGATGAGCCCGCTCACATTTTAAGCCTTTGGTGATCATGTCATTGAAAGAGTCTGTATCTTTTACATCAAGGTGAAATTCCATTTCATCATTTAAGTTGGAAATAAATATTTCCACTAGTTCTTGTTCAGGTAACTGTAGAGAACGTTTGCTAGACATTTGACGCCATCATTGCAGAAAGACTGAAAATAGCTCACCCAGTTTTTGTTTAGTGTTACATAGATCAGCCATGGTGATATCACGTTCAATGTTGTGTGAGTAATGTGCCAAGAATTTCTGGACTAACTCTTCAAATGTCCTAATGCCACTAGGTAATCAAGAAAACCATTATGTGGTTGTTCCTCCCAAGCTTTGGGGAAAAAGGTGCATTAGGTATGTATCCTTGTATGCCACTCCGAGTTAAGCTGAATGGAATTCTCTAACATGATCACAAGGATCTCCTTTTCCTCTATACTTTTTGAACTTGGTTGTTTTAAACCCTCACAGAAAAGGTGGCATATGAAGATTCCTATCAAAGGGATAGGGACAAATGTCGTTGAGTGAAAATTGATTTGTTTTTACACCACTATGAAGTTGTTGGGCAAGATTTTTGGCTTGTTGCTGCAACATTTCTATCTTATTTGGAGGAGGATGAGGTGGGGGATTACCTTGATGAAAGTTGTATCTAATGTTTTCTTGACCTCTTTCATCCTCATTACAACTTTGGCATTCTGATGCTTGTCTTAGTTGTGTAACATCAAAGTCAGAGGGTAGTTTAGCCCCTTCTTGAGCAAGTTTTAAAAAGTGAGCATCAACATTACTCTTGAGTATCTCATAAAAAATCCTATTGAATAGAGGGTTGTGTTGCACCTTTTCTATTGCCGCAGGAGTAGGAGTGTTTGGATTGTCATCATTTACGTTTCCTCCAAGGGATTCTTGGAATTCATTGATATTTTCCTTTTCTTCCACTTCAATTTCTTGTTGTCTAGATCGAGACTTGGTATGAGCCATTTTGTTTATAAGTTTTTTTTGAAGTTGGGTGAAAATGATGATGAGTTGTTGATGAAATGAGAGATTTATGGTTGGTGTGGTGTGTTGCATATGGATCTCTAGCACTTAAAAGGTAGATGTGACCAAAGTTTTCTTCTTGAATTGCTTGTTTTTGATGAGGTTTGATGTGATAAGGTTTAGAGGAATCTGAGATGTGTTATAGACTCAACTACCTAGTAATGAGAGGATTCACTCATAGACTAGTTTTAACCTATGTAGAAATGTCTCTTAGGACAAGTTTATCCTAGATGTGGAGACACTCTAAAAAGTGACGTTTTGCATTTGATTCAAGCAATATTAAAATAGAACTTTAGGACAAAAACCTCTGGGTGTGTTAAGAGTTGGAATGGAGTTGATGAGATATGGATATGATAATGGATGAAATGTTTAACTTCAATAAAATCTTTGTGTCACATATGGGACAAATTCTCCCTCTTCTCTTTTGGAAGTTGTTGGTTCTTCCCAAGCTACGTTATATGTGATGCAAATGTCTAGAAAGAAGTCAGGATTGATCTTGCCTCCTTTGTTTTTGTGATAACTCAAAGCTCAATATTGTGTAAAAGCTCTATGGTTTAATGACTCTGGATCAAATTCGTTTGATTTCCCTTGAAGATAAAGATGCATGTGATGTAAGAAGGTTCTATGAGAGACTAAGATTTGTCTATTAAGATAGAATGATTTCCTCCGTTTGATAAGAGCCTTTGAGCTCAATGGTCTTTTCTTCAAGTTGATGTTTTGATGAAGATTCTTCTTTCTCAAGATGTGAAGAATGGTCATAAAGTTTGATACTTTGATTGTTGCTCTTTGTTTTTGATCTTTTGTTTTATTTGGAAATGTTTGTGTAGGATGAATACTTGTTCTTGGAATTTGATTTTTGGATTCTTTCTTTGACAAGAAAACAAAGCAAGCACACAAACACAAGAATGTTTCCTCAAAAGGCACAAATAAGTATGGGTCTAGATCAACCCAATCCTTGGAATTTTTATGACCCTTTTCCTTTAAATATATTTTAGGTGTTTTCCAAAAGCCTGAAGTTGGCTCAATTTGCACTGGTCTTGACTCAAAAATGAAAACACTTTCAAACACTTTTTATCCCTAAGGTCAAATGGCCAGTTGCAATAAATTCAGCCCACATCTTGATATTTCTTCAACTTTGGTACTACATACCTTATGAATCCCGCCATGGCAGGTAAGGATGTGATATACTAAGTCTTGCACGAGCATAACAAATAGATGATCCCTATGATGGGGGAGTCATCACTTTCATCAAGCCACACGTGACTTTTCAAAAAGCTATGTTTCTACTCAAGGAAATATGTATGGTGTTTCTTTGGGAGCAAAACCATCTATGCTCTTGCACTAAATTGTATCACAAATATCCTCAATCAATAGAATGGGTGGGCTACTACTTAAAGGTGTTTAGTAATGTTTGATGTTTTTGGACATAAGTTCATTCTACAGTGACTCACTTAAGAGCCTTGTAATTTGTGGTGGGGCCCATTTGTGCTTTCGGCAAGTTATGCTGTAGGAACAACTATACCCAAGGCTACAACTTTCACTCTCACCTGATTTCTATAGTGGCTCGAAGGATTTACCACATGAGGTCATTCCCAAGAGTGATGTGTCTCTTGGTAGGCCTCTCTTAAAAAGATAAAACTTGAGTGTTACTAACACTTTTCTCTTGCACCTAAGACCATGAAAGCCAAGGGAGAGGATAGTGTGTGTTAGAAGTAGGACCACTTGACAAACTCTTTTTGCACAAGTGTGCCAAACACAAAATACACTTGTTCTTTTTAGCTTGTCATTGCAATTATGTTTTATCTATTTGGAGATGTTGCTCCAACAACCATGATGTTCTTTTTAAATTCCAAAGCAAAGTGTTTGAGTAACCTAGAATTTGAAATCCTGGTCAACTGAAATAAGAGCACGTATGCATGAAGTAAATCGTTTGGAAAAAATAAGACAATTTGAGTGTTCTTTTTAGTTGCCCAAAAGTGGAAGTGTGGATTGTGAATTCTTAGCTTGATGCAAGAAATAAAATTTTGTTTTGTCTTGTTTTAAGCACCAAAAGAGGGTGTATCCTAACTTGCAAGAAAGGAAATTTGTGTTGTTCATTTTTAGAGCACCAAAAAAAAATTCATCCTAACTTGCGAGAAATGAAATTTGTGTTATTCAATTTTAGAGCACTAAATGAAAATTTTTAACTTTTAAACAACAAAAAGGAGTTAGTTTAAACCTGCACAAGAAATGAATAGTTAGGAAAATTTGAACCTATGGTGAGCTTCTACAAGCCTAAGAAAACTTATTTTCTCAGTTATATGGCCTTTTTACAACATTCTGTTATAATAGCGCTACTCTGTATGCAAACAGAAGCACTATTTAACACAAACGCGCTAAAAAGAAGACAAAAGAGCTAAAAGCAAAATTATAATAGCAAAAACAAAAGTGCTAAAACATGTGCAAATGTGCTACTTAAGTCTCAAAAGTGCCAAAATATGGGCAATAGCGCTAAATTTGAGACAATAGCGCTATTGTGAATACAATAGCGCTAGAATATCAAATTACAATAGCACTAAAACGCGATCAAAAGCGCTAGAGCGCGACCTGTGTGTCAAGATAAACATTCAAACAAATTAGTTTTGTTAAAAAAAATTGTTTTTTTGGGTGTTTGGATTCACGTCGGGTTCACCAAATGATGCTCTGTGAAATGGGGGAAGGTTAGACTAGAGCCTGTGGTGGAATAACACACAAAACCAAGAAACTGTTAGTGTTAATCAACCAAAAACTAATCTAAGCAGGCATATCAAAAGAGACACCAAAAACATGAAGAAATATTTAACTAGGAAAGTAAATATAATGAGACATCTCCAAATGCCTCCTAACATGCTCTTAGCTCCTTCTCCTTTGTTCCTCTCCTCTCCAAGTTCCAAACTAGTGTAGCTCTCAACAACTTTTTGTACTATGGATGCTTATGGAGGTTCAAGATTGAAATGTTTACTCTAAAATGCTATGCAAATGTGAATGAAAGCTAATATTAGATGCTATGATGCTAAAATGATTTATTTTAGGCCAAAATAACAAGATATTAGTGATTTATGCTAAAATGCTCTCTAGAATTTACTATAACTTAGATGCACACAAGTTTTCAGGATTTGGATTATGAAGAAATGGGCTCTATTTATAAGAAAAATGGAGCAATGGATGGTTGAGATTGAGTAATCTCAACAAGGGTCAGGATTGAATGATATCAAATCCATGTGAGGGCTTTCAACCCAATCCCAAGATGACAAGTGTCAATGTGAGATAGGTTGAGAGGAGAGGGAATAAGCATTAAATGCTTGACATGACCTGAGAGTTAACTTAGGAGTTAAGGTCAAGGTTAGATTGAATGAATAAATTCTTTATTCAAAGAATAAAGCTTTTATCCAATGGATAAAGTCTTGTGCAAAGGAAAAATGGATAACCATGGTCAAAGCAATAAATGCTTGAGGAGACACATGAGTGCAAGTTGATTTAACCATAAATGGTTATGTAAGAGCCATTAATGGTCATGTAAGAGCCATTAGTGGTTTTGGAAGACTTTAGAGGTTAGATTGTTGAACACACAAAGCATTAAATGCTTTTCAAAGACTCTGAAGTCTTTGAAAAGTGACTCCACGTTGCTTAGGAATGTGACAATAATTAGGGGATGGATTAGGTTAATTGATTAGGATTAGATAGGTTCTAGAAGAATTTAGGAAGGGCAAGTGGGAGATGTAGGAAAATGCAAGTGGGGGGGAATAAATGATTTAAATAAATGTTTTATTTAATTTATTTAAAAGAGGAAAGAGGATTAAATAAAATAAATATGATTTATTCATTTAATTGATTGTGAATTTGGTTTAATGAATAAAATAAAATAAATTGAATAATTTATTTAATTAATAGAAGAACGTTTGAAGATGAATTAATTAAATATTAATTTAATTAACTGATGGCTAGTGGGTTTTTAATCAAATAAATATGAACTATTCATTTAATTAAAATGGACAGATTTATGTGATTACAAGCAGTAAAAAGGATTTTTTGGTACTTACAAGGCACTACAAATCTTGGATTATGGTATCCTAGAGATGAAAACTTTGAACTATGTGCATACACAGATGCATATTGGGCAGGGTATGTGGATGATAGAAAAAGTACCACTGGCGAAGCATTTTTTCTTGGAAGCAGACTAGTTTCTTGGGTAAGTAAGAAACAAAGTTATACATCCTTATCAACAACAGAATAAGAATATGTTGCAACAGCAACTAACTGTACACAGGTACTATGGCTTAAACAAATGTTGAAAGACATAAAGGTAAATTGCAAGGAACCTATAACTATCTATTGTGATAACACTGCAACAATTGATATATCTAAGAATCCGGTACTACACTCTAAAACAAAACATGTTTCCATCAAACTAAATTTTCTAAGGGAAAATGTTGAAGCAAAAGAAATTAAACTGGTTTATGTGAATACTAAAGAGCAGATTGCAAATATTTTCACTAAACGTCTACCTAAGGAGAATTTTGAATATCTTAAAGAATAGCTTGGAGTCATACCCCCACCGGTAGATACTTAGAGAGTTGATATTTGTCATCAACTGGTAGAATTAACAGAGAAATCTTTTACTCTGGCTTTGATGAGGAAGCTACTTCTCAGGGGGAGTAGTTGGTATACTGAATTGATTGGTATTTTGCATATGAACTTGGTTTTGTTGTAACTTTGGCATTTGATGTCAAAGGGGGAGAGATTGGTATGGAAAAACATGATATAAAGCATGGTACACAAAGAAAACACAAGGAAACACATGTTACTCTCAGGGGGAGAGATTGTTACTTTGAGATTGAGTTTACTTATACCTTGGCAATTGTTGGTACTTTGGTATTTGGCATTTCTGTTTTGGCACTTTGATGGTTTTTCCATCCTATGTTTCCATCAATACCAAAGGGGGAGATTGTTGGTATTTTGGTATGGTTTTGTCATTGATGTCAACACCTACTATAACTCTAGCACCTTGGAGAATCAACAACATTCACTGGAAAGAAAATGACTTAAGCATAGTCATCGGTATATGGTACACCGGCAGGACATAATGACCACCGACACTTGGAATGGCATGGAAAACACTTGGTTATGTCGAAAAAATTATTTGGACATCTTATCTTGGAGAATTGTTTATTGGTATATTCATATTTGCATATTTGCTGTTACCGGTAAATAGGTCCAGGTTATGCACTGACAGGTTTATCTTTTCCAGATTAACACAACATGCTATGAAGATGATTTATTATTATTGTAAATGCATCAAGCTGACATGTTGAATCAGTTATTGCATCAGATATTGTTTTGTTTCTAAAATGATTTTATTGTAATATCTTGTAGAGATGACCTACTAAAATTGGTCCTAGGTTATGCTATAAATGTAAGATCTTATTTGTAAGATCGAATGTGGAATGTGAAAAAGAATTGTGTGAAGGTATATGTGAGAATAAGCAGAGCTATACGTGCAGACATCATTTGAAGGTGAAGCTAGGTTTTTGTGGAAGCATATCAAAACTACACCAGTACTGAATCTAGCATATGAAGATGCTATTTTGAGCAGCACATCCTTATTGGATTTAATCATCCAATTGTAGTCAGTGTGACTCCTATTTTGTGTTTGAGCAGTGAGCTCTAGGCGCTTGGCCTTTTTGCATGTGCAGACCCCATTTGTATACACTTACTATCTACAGTAGTATCATCTGATTGTGGGTAAGGTTTCCCACCATGGTTTTTCCCCTTACAAGGTTTCCATGTACAAATATTGGTGTAATGTGTTGTGGAAGACTTTTTCCTTTTGTTTCATGCATTAATCTTTACCAGTATTGCAATTATCTGATAAAAATGTCCACCTGTATAAAAGACTGTTTCACTGGTATTAAGTAGAAAGTTGATTAAGTTGTTTTTGATTTAAATTTATTTGACAACTTATTCACCCCTCCCTCTCAGTTGTCTCCGAGACCTAACACCATACACATGCAGGAAGGCACACTACCTAGAGAACACTGCTCAACACAAAAGAGTCTCACTGACTATGAGATTCTATTGATATAAACAGTAATGGTGAAGTCACAAAATGCATCTGCAATGCCAAAAAGAGTTTCGGTTATAGCTCTACTCTTTACCGATTCATAAACCTTGAACCCTTCTACTGATACCTCCTTTCCTCCAAGAATGCTTGACAAACCATCTACTGATCATAGCATGATATTACTTTCACATGCAAAATGACCTACATACATATCCTTCACATCAACTTTTTCTGCTACCTTGTCATATATCAAAATGACCTAACAGACTGACTTATATACCCTTTACAAACAATATGCCTTATGTCGACTTACAATACAAAAGATATTAAATGTTGGCCCTGTACAATAATAAAAAAAATATTTTACAAATAAAACCTTTCGGATCCCAGATTGATGTCGGCTTCATTGAAGTGCTGGATGCCGGTGTCAGTGCCAGTGATGATCTTGATTACTCCAGTGTTGGTATCTGCCGGTTTATGCCTCCAAATGTCGATATTTGCTGGTATATGCCTTTAATAGAATCTTTTTTCCATCAATGACAACCTATGATTCCAACGAGTGTCAATTACCAACAATCTCCCCCTTTGGCATTGATGGCAACACTCATGTGAAAAATGGATTCCCTGCTGGTTCAACTGAAACATGCTCCCCCTGAGCTGATTGACTCTGTCTATAATATACTCTATCGGATATCCTCCCCCTAGGATTACATATTTTTCACATACATATACACTCCCCCTTTGGTATCAATGCCAAAGATCAGTGAAAGAATAATTACAAATTACTTTACTGAAGCTTAACCAATTTCAAGATTTTCGGGTAAGCCTTCTCTAGCAACTATACATAAGTATCCCAACCAGTTTTGAATGTTCCAGATATGGATACAAATCCACTTAGTAAATGTGCAAGTGTTTCTTTCTCAGTGACTTCTATCGGTGTGGGCTTCACAAGCATATCCATACATTCCCTCTTATGTACACAAGGTGAATCCAATCTTGGACTTACCAAACCTCTGAGACTTCTTGCTCTCCGAATGATCTTGTCTCTTTCCTTTTCAAAAGCCAAAATTTTTTTCTCCAAAGTCAAAATTTGTCCATCAATGGATGTTGTAAGTGATCTTAGTCCATCAAATGAATTAGCAATATTAGCAATCTATTCATGTAACTCCTTTATCCTCTTATCTACATTTGCTATAAGAATTTATATATTACAATAGACCCTTTAGATGTTAGTATACTGTTTCAAAGAATTTTCAATAATTATAAGTTTCTCTTCAACCTTCCTCTTCTCTGTCTCAATAATCTGGTAAAAGAGGACTTTCTTGGCCAGAGTAAATCTTTCAAGTGCTTTCCTATCAAAAATCTATTGCAATGATTGAAAGTTTTTAGATATGTTCTTTGTCAATACCTTAAGCTTGCCAGAAGGGCTTGCTTCATTTTCAATCATACAATCAAGAATCAATCTATGCAAAACTATTATTGACTGATCTATTATTCCTTTGTTTGTAGATCCTTTCTTCATTAGCTTTTGAGTAGCCATCATCATTAGCTCTGTGGGACTCATCTCTATGATTGATTTCTTCTCAACTTGAGAAGTGTCAATTGCCAAAAGTTTTGCTGGGGAATCAACTGCTGATATGGTACTAGGTGTTTTATCAGTCTCCTTTTCCTTATCCTCTCCTGGTGTATCCCTTTTCTCATCCTCTTTTGCACTGGTGGCTTTGCCACTTGGTGCAGTATCTGTTATTGTCGGTGGAGTATTATCCATAATTTTATTAGTATCTTGTACATTATCTATATTACCTTGCTCAGATTGTACAAATGTAGTCTCTACCAATTTAGTTTGTACACTCTCATCAGTTTTAGGTTTAATTGCCAGTTCACTCAAAATTTGATCTGAACTTCCCAAAATTCCTTTCCCTTTATATCTATCTGGAATGGTGGGAGCTATTGCCTTAGCAAATTCTTCTTGAGAAGTGAGAAAATAAGGATTCTTTTGGAAGAATTTGTAAGGAAGTTAAGTAGCGGAAACAACTTCCTACGCTAACCTTGAGAGGAGGGTAATGCAAAACTTTTTCAGATCGTTACAATAGTTACAGAAAACAGAAATAGATACAATAGCATTCATACCACAACACAATGATTTACGTGGGGAAAACCCTTTCGGGAGAAAAACCCCACCCTCCAAAAGCAGCTCAATATTTTATTCAGCAATCAAAAAATAGATTACAAAATACTTGCAGAGCAAGCTCTTCGCAGGAGTAGCACTAATCAGAGATTCAGAGGCAACTCAATAGCCATAAGACTCTTACACACAACCTCTATCTCACACACCTCATAAATAGGAGATACAATACAAGAAACCGTTAAACGGTATTACAAAACCATGGGCTAAAACCACCCAATAAGGTGTAGCCGACCTTATCTCCCTTCTAGATGCCCTATGACATGTTAAAGCACACATCAACACGTTTTTCTCCCTTTTTACAGCTCATTTATGTATTCGATACAAATTATTTTTCCTATTTCAGGAGTACAAACTTCCGGAGGCCATAACTTGAGAACCGGGTGTCCGATTGACGAACCGTTTGAAGCGCCGGAAAGCTCCCGAAGTGCTCTATCACCTTGTAACTAGTTTCGCTAGTTACGACAACTTTTCAGGGCGTTTCGGAGCCTCTAAAGTCCCCAAAATTAAGTTTAAACATTTTATTGCACCCCTCCAAGACGAAAACTTTAATATCTTCAAAACTAGTTGTGACCTTGCGACGCAACTTTACCGGAATGCTTATCTAGCCAACCAGAAGCTTCAGGGAGAGTTTCGCACCATTTCGTGCTCAAATAAAAACTTACTATAAATAGTAACCTCAAATAAATGCAAGGTTGAGACACCATTTTTCCCAACAAATCTCCCACTTGTCGAACACCTTGCATGAGCGGAAGGGAATGTCAACACAATGAATCAATTTCTAGGGGCCATAAGGCCCATAGACTCTGAACACCATCTGAACTTCTCTGTGCTCACAGCCTTAGTTAAAGCATCTGCAACATTCATCAAAGTTTCCACCTTAACCAGCTTCACCCTACCATCTTCGACCATATCTCTAACAAAATGATACTGAACATCAATATGTTTGGTCCGGGCATGAAATGTCGGGTTCTTAGCTAGGCTAATTGCACTCTGACTGTCACAATAAATTGTCACTGTACCTTGTTTTATTCCAATATCTGAACACAGTCTCTTAAGCCAAATGGCCTCTTTATAAGCATGAGTAGCTGCCATATACTCCGCTTCAGTAGTGGATAAAGCAACCACAGCCTGTCGCTTACTCATCCAACTAATTGCACCACCAAAAAAAGTAAACACATAAGCACTGGTGGATCTTCTGCTATCAATATCACCTGCCCAATCTGAATCCACATAACCATGGATATCAAGGGAAGTCATGTCTCCAACTGAATTACCATGATAACACAAAGAATACTCTGAAGTACCCTTCAAATATCTGAAGACTCTTTTGACTGCATTCCAATGAACTCTACCAGGATTAGACATATATCTAGAAAGTACTCCCACTGCTTGGGCAATGTCTGGTCTAGTACAGACCATAGCATACATCAAGCTTCCAACCGCACTCTGGTAAGGCACTCTGCTCATGTCTTCCATCTCCAATGGGGATGTAGGACAATCTGAAATAGATAGTTTCATTCCAACTATAAAAGGAACACTCAATGGTCTACAATTCTGCATGTTGAACCTCTGTAACACTGAATTCACATACTTACTCTGGCCTAGCCATAGCTTTCTGTTCACCCTATCTCTTCTAATTTCCATCCCAAGAATGTGCTTTGCTGCACCAAGATCTTTCATTTCAAATTTAGCAGCGAGCTGAGACTTCAGTTCTGAAATCATACCTTTCCCTTTACCAATGAATAACATATCATCAACATACAATGCAATGAATAAGAAATGATCACCATAAGATTTATAATAAACACAGTGATCTGATTTAGAACGTTCAAATCCCAAACTCAACACATATGTATCAAGTTTCTGGTACCACATCCTAGGACTTTGTTTGAGGCCATACAAAGATTTCTTCAATTTACAGACCAAATTACTTTTGCCTTTCACCACATAGTGCTCCGGCTGTGTCATATGAATATCTTCTTCCAAATCACCATGAAGGAAAGCAGTTTTCACATCCATTTGCTCAACCTCTAAATCATAAGCAGTAGCAATAGAAAGCAAAAATCTAATGGACGTCATTTTTGCAACAGGAGAAAATATCTCACCGTAATCAACACCCTCAACCTGAGAGTAGCCTTTTGCAACCAACCTTGCTTTATACTTCTCAATGCTTCCATCTGAACCAATCTTTTTCTTGAACACCCATTTACAACCAACAGGTTTTCGTCCTTCAGGCAATGGTACAAGATCCCATGTATCATTCTTTTTCAAAGCTGCCATTTCTTCCTCCATAGCAATCTTCCAGGATTCTGCATCATTCATACCTAATGCCTCTTCTACAGATTTCGGTTCATCCACACTAGTATTCAGAGCAAAAATACATCTCCAATCATCAGGTGAATACCTTTCAGGTGGTTGTCTATGTCTTGTAGACATTCGAACAAGCTGAGTTGGAGGTTCTTCCTCCTCTTCTGAAGATTCAGAGCTAGACGAGCTCTCCTCAAATTCTTGCCTATCTAGGGGTCTCGATTCAACTCTTTCAGGTGTAGAAGGAAGTTGAATCACATCTTCTTTTTTAGTCTGTTCTGGCTGCAATGTAATAGAAGGAGACTTAATTTCTCTAAAAATAACACTTCTACTGTGAATTACCTTTTGTGCAACAGGGTCCCAAAGCTTGTATCCTTTCACACCATAACTATACCCGATGAAGATACATTTCACAGCCTTGTTCTCCAACTTTGTTCGTTCTCCTTTGGCACATGTGCATATGCCTCGCAACCAAAAACTCTAAGATGTCTCAATGAAGGCTTGTGACCTGACCATGCTTCCATAGGCGTTTTATCAACAAGAGCTGATGTAGGAGACCTGTTAATCAGGTAGCAAGCAGTGGCAACAGCTTCAGCCCAAAAATTTTGTTCGAGACCAGCACCACTCAACATACTCCTAGCCTTCTCCATCAGTGTCCTGTTCATTCTTTCTGCAACTCCATTCTGCTGTGGAGAATACAGAGTTGTCTTCTGCCTGTTAATTCCACAGTCTTTAGAGAATCTATCAAAATCATTAGAGCAAAACTCACCGCCATTATCAGTTCTCAAACATTTTATTTTCTTTCCAGTCTGCAACTCAACCATTGCTTTAAATTCTTTAAAATGACTAAAAACTTCAGATTTACTCTTTAGAAAATAAACCCATGTCCTTCTACTAAAATCATCAATAAATGAAACATAATATGTGGATTTTCCAATCGAAGAGACATCTACTGGACCAAACACATCAAAATGGATAAGATCCAAAACACCACAAGTTTTATGAGAACTCGAGTAAAACTGAACGCGGTTTTGTTTTCCATAAATGCAATGCTCACAGAAATCAAAGTCAAGATTACAATCATTCAAACCTTCAATAAGATTTTTATTTTTCAAGGTTCGTAGACCCTTTTCTCCAATGTGGCCAAGTCTCTGGTTCCATAACATAGTCTTCTCTGTAGGTAACTTTGCTTCAGACGAAAGAGCACCCTTAGGTACCCAAAAACCATTTCCATCTGCTGAAGGTGAAACCTTCAAATCTTCCAGTGAGGTATCCACAAATTTACTTTTTACAGAAGTGCTATTACACTCAACAGTGTATGCTTCAAGCTTATACAAAGTGCCAAACCTGACACCTCTAGGAACTACCATAGCACCCTTAATCATCTTACATCCTGCTTCAGAAAAGACTACCTGCACACCTGCATCTATCAGTTTGCTCACAGATAACAGGTTTCATTTTAATCCAGGGATATGCAGCACACCATTAATCCTTTTTATTCTACCATCAGAAAACCTGATTCTAACTTTACCTCGACCAACAATGTCTAGATGTGAATCATCACCCAAGTACACCTTACCTCCATTAAATCCTTCATATTCAGAAAACCAATCTCTATTGGAAGTCATATGAAAAGATGCACCTGAGTCAATTAGCCAGGCATCATTACCTGCATGAGTCGCCAAAGCCGCAATAAATGCATCGCCATCTTCCTTATCGGACTCAGAATCAGAATCGAACTTTTTCTTTTTCTTCTTCTTTTCTTCTTTGCAGTCCTTACGGATGTGACCCGATTTACCGCAATTCCAGCAAATAACTTTGGACTTTCCAGGAGATTTTGATCTCCCTTTGGATTTGGACTTGCCACGCTTCTCATTCTTCTTGCCTTTCTCCTTAGGTCTTCCACGAACAGTTAGGGCTTCCTTTGAACTGATGGATACCTTCCTTCGCATCTCTTCACCGAGTAGGGCACCCACCACATCTTCAGATTTCAAAACAACAGAAGTACTACTGATAGCCATAACAAGAGAATCCCACGAATCAGGCAAAGAGCAAAGCAAGATCTGACATTTTTCCTCCTCGTCCATCTTAACACCGACGGATACTAATTGAGCCACAATCATATTGAATGCTTCTAGGTTGTCTGCAATTCGTCCACCCTCTTCCATCTTCAAGGAATACAATTTCTTTCTTAAGAAAATTTGATTTAATAAAGATTTCACTTGATACATCTCACCAAGCTTAGTCCATAGCTTCTTTGCAGAGTTCTCTTCATGGACATTGATTAGAAACAGAGTCTGCCAGGCACAGTCTGATTAGACCCTTGGCTTTTCGGTCCATAACATCATACTGAGCTGCCGCAGTAGGATCTGAGGGCCTTTGAACATTCACATCAACAGCATCCCAAAGATCTCGATCTATTAACAGATCTTCCATCTTCAGCTTCCACATCTCAAAATTACTTCCATTAAATTTCTCCACCTCTATTCTCCCTGATGAACTCGCCATCTGAATATTCCTGCAACAAGATCAAAAAGTGTCTTCTGCACAAGCTCCCACTCAAATCTAGATTAGTTCAAAAAACCCAACTGCCCACAATTGAAACCAAAGGTGATCAAGCTCTGATACCACTTGTAAGGAAGTTAAGTAGCGGAAACAACTTCCTACGCTAACCTTGAGAGGAGGGTAATGCAAAACTTTTTTAGATCGTTACAATAGTTACAGAAAACAGAAATAGATACAATAGCATTCATACCACAACACAATGATTTACGTGGCGAAAACCCTTTCGGGAGAAAAACCCCACCCTCCAAAAGCAGCTCAATATTTTATTCAGCAATCAAAAAACAGATTACAAAATATTTGCAGAGCAAGCTCTTCGCAGGAGTAGCACTAATCAGAGATTCAAAGGCAACTCAATAGCCATAAGACTCTTACACACAACCTCTATCTCACACACCTCATAAATAGGAGATACAATACAAGAAACCGTCAAACGGTATTACAAAACCATGGGCTAAAACCACCCAATAAGGTGTAGCCGACCTTATCTCCCTTCTAGATGCCCTATGACATGTTAAAGCACACATCAAAATGTTTCGCTCCCTTTTTACAGCTCATTTATGTATTCGATACAAATTATTTTTCCTATTTCAGGAGTACAAACTTCCGGAGGCCATAACTTGAGAACCGGGTGTCCGATTGACGAACCGTTTGAAGCGCCGGAAAGCTTGCGAAGTGCTCTATCACCTCGTAACCCGCTTCGCTGGTTACGACAACTTTTCAGGGTGTTTCGGAGCCTCTAAAGTCCCCAAAATTAAGTTTAAACATTTTATTGCACCCCTCCAAGACGAAAACTTTAATATCTTCAAAACTAGCTGTGACCTTGCGACGCAACTTTACCGGAATGCTTATCTAGCCAACCAGAAGCTTTAGGGAGAGTTTCGCACCATTTCGTGCTCAAATAAAAACTTACTATAAATAGTAACCTCACATAAATGCAAGGTTGAGACACCATTTTTCCCAACAGAATTTAGCCCAACCATCTCTAGTCTCATTTATTAGCTCATTGAATCTACCCATCATTAAGCTTATTTGTCAAGGTTTGCTTCTAAACATTGGTCTATTTGCAACTTCTATACATCTTTTCATTTCCTCATTATTTATAGAGCCACACATACTCATTGGGGGGATGATGGTAACATTACTAGATTCAATTGCTTCATCTATCACACTCTTCTTCTTCTTACTGGGAGTTGTAGGAGCGGATGGAGTAGGCTGCCTCTTCTTTGTTAGAGGTGTGGATGCTATTATTACTTTTCTTACTAGCTTCCTCCTTGGTTCCACCTTCTTCTCTTCTACTGGATGCTTCTCAACTTTTTTCCTCTATACCCTTATGAATGCAAGAGGTTGATTATCCTCTAGATCAAAGTCAGAAGTGATAAAAGAAATGAAAGTCTCAGGCCTCTTTACCTTGGGAGCACTAACCGCTGCCGGTTGATCTACCGGTTTAGATCCAGAACCTAGTTCTCTATCTATCCCATGAATTACATTTTGAACAAATGTAGACATTTTGTCTATCTTCTTTTCCCTCCTTTTCTTGTTGAGACCAATTTTAACCTCAAGATCCTTCTCCTCTGCAGTGCCAAAGTGTTCAGCCTTATCATCCAAAGGAGAATCAATCAACATTTTAGCATATAGATCCAAGATGCTGTCATCTACTTCATACCCCAATTCAGTGACCCATATAGTTCTAGGTTCCACTACTTCCATGAGTGTCTCATCTAATTTTACCATGAAGCAAATATCAGTGGAGTATTTCTCCACAATGTGTTTGGAGATTCTCTGCCTCAGTCTCACGTTTTCTTGAGAAGTTTTAAAGTATCCCCAAAGCTTCTCATCCCTGTTACTGCCAAGACTGGTGATTGCATCTTTGATCTGCATACCTACCGGTATGTCATGCGCCCAATGTTTCTATCCCAAACTCGGTAGCTCATTCATGAAGTACAACATTAAGCAGACAATAAGATTGCCAAATTGGAATGTTCCTTTCTTAACACCTTTGATCTTGCCAAGATTTAACATTAATTCACTCCTTAACCATTCACACAAGTCATACTTTTCATTATTATTTATCATTTGATATGTGTGTGTGTGTGTGAAAAGTGGACCTGTATCTGTATCTATATCCGAATACACAACACTTCAATTAAGTCAGTAGATGCATGGTTAGTAAATCAATAATCAATAATGAACAATAAACCGTTACAAAGTGACCTATTGCCTTCTAGAAGATGCGATTTTAGTCTTTCTCTCATATTTCATATGCAATACCAATGACTAGACGACACCTAAATGAAGGATTTTTAATCTATATGAGCATGAATTCGAGCTAAATGAATGTAAGATTTAAGCTAGATATGCAAGATTTAAGCTAGATATGCATGATTAATCTAACATGGTTTAAGCAATATTAAGATAAATGATCTAATAACTATGTAATAACTAATATGTAATACCTCAATGCAAAATCTTAGTGATCCTAGAGCAAAAACAACATAATAACAATATATTCTCTAGGATCCTTGAATGAGAGATGAGAGCCTGAATTTATAGAAAATTCACAAAGAAACCAATGGATGAGATCGAATGATAATGAGCGATCAAGATTTTCCAAGAGGAAGCACAATCCAGGTGAATTGATATGATTGGCTGCTTTTCTCAGTTGTAAAGGAAATTGAACTAAAATTAAGATAAAATCAGAAAAAACTGATTTATTCTCTATTTCATTCAATTTTGATATTTAAATGTTTTAATTTCTTTCTCTGAGATTATTCTTCAATTTTTAATTTGATTTTCAAGATTATCTCCATTTGATTTCTTTTCTCAAATTTTAATTCTTTTTTTGATGATTAATTCCTTTTTTGATGATTTAATGGTAAATTGATTTATTTAATTAAATATACTAGGACATTCAATAAAATAAATAGGTTAATTATTTTTAAAATGATTTACTTGGAATGATCAATTAATGAAATATTTATTTAATTAATGTTGAATGATTAGTTTTCCATGTGACATTTAATGATTTTAGAAATTAATTGTGTGCTCAAGATTAATTTTAATTGCCTTTGGTTAGGACCATGGTGATGTTGTCGAGATTAGGGGCCAATGGTTTAGATGACCATTTTTAGGATATTACATTTGCCCCTCTTCGAATTAATGTGCGAGCAATGCTTTGATTCAAAGAAAAATTGATGTCTAGGAGATACTAGTTCTGAACTTGATTGATCATGAACCAGATGAAGAGAGAGAGGTATTCAACTTGTTTTGAAGTGATGAAATGGAACAGAGTTTGATTAAAGTGAGACCGATCCCGAACTTGATTGAACTAGGATCGATGAAGAGAAAATATACTGAACTTGAACTTTATTGAGCAAGAAGTGGATCTTATTGATCTAGAACTTGATTGAACTAGACATAGTGAGCAAAGAGGAAAATCGCTCTTGAACTTGATGGATCAAGATACGATGAGCGAAGATAAACTATCCATCTTGATTTGATGTGATGAAACTGAACACCTACTTAGATAGAGCATGTGATCAAAGATACTCTTTAAACCCTTCATTGAGTTTAAATGAATAATCAACTTGATGAAAAGGGATGCAATTGATTAACATTAAGAGACTGATTTAGACGAAGATAATGTCAGCTTGATTTGATTGAAGAATTGATATGCCCCTAGAGATTGATTTGATGAAGCTTAGCTGCTCGACTTGTAACGAAGATTTTTTGAAAAAAATTCTCGACTTTGAGGTCATGACTATGCCCCCTCGGGAGCGAAATCGAAAGATAGTGAGGGTTGTGCAGTGATTTTAAGCAATTTTTTTGAGAGATGATAAGTTATTTGAGCACAAAGATTAATGTTGATGATTAAAATTAGAGTTGATTTAAGAATTAAATTGAGATTTAGCGTTGATTAATGAGAAATTGAGCGCAAATTGAAGAAGAGAATGAGTAGGTGATGAAAGCGCTAAGTGGTCTCAGTTGTGCAAAATTGACTAGGAGGATGATCTCAGATTTTGATTTTGATCTCGAAAAATGGAATCACGACTGCCGATTTAGCTTAGGGTGCAAGTTTGACATCTATCGGAGCAAGTTGAAAAATTAGGGTTTTGGCTATATAAGGGGTCCATGTGTCATTTTCAAGTCATTTTCACCTTTCCAAGTTTGAAATTTTAAAAGGCCCCCTACGAAGAAAAATGGCCATTCCAATCTAGGAGCACCCTTTTGAGAGCCAGAGATGACATAATCGATCGTAAAAATACTACCTGACAGTAAGTGATTGATCTTAAGCCTGTTTGAATTATTAAATTTCAAATTTTGATTTATTTTTTGGTGTTTTTAAGTCGTTTAAAGTCATTTCTCATGGTTTATTGTGTGAGATCAGACCATTTCTTGTATGATAAAATGTCTCCTGAGTGTTTTATCATATGGGCATATAGGGTTTGTCATTCAGTGTTGTCCCTTGTCTCGTATGAACTTGTGCTTGAGTGCCCATTTTGTTGTGCGAAATATAATGTTTTTTTCGTATGGAATTAGTTTGTCATACTAACTATAATCCTGATTCGTATGAAATTCTGCCCTTCTATGAAAACTCGTATGAAAAACAGCAAGCATGTTTTAGGGTCAAAATATTAAATTTTGATTTTGGATTTTGTATATTTGGCTTTGCGAGCATGTTTAGCATATTGTAGCATAATTCAGATCACGTGCTGATAGTGTTTATGGTTATTTTTGTAGATTAGGCTGCCAAATATCTTGTTTCAATGTGTTTATCCACCTAGGATAGGATTAGTTCACATTTTATCAGATGTAGATAGGATTCATATTGATTTGTGCGGTTTTGGACACCTTCTGGAGATGTGAGATATCCGTGTAAATCATGGGATGTTGACCACATTAGCAGAGTGGTTTCATTCTGAGCATAACACTTTCCATTTACCTATAGGAGAGATGACTATCACACTTGAGGATGCTTACCAGATTCTCAGGATCCCATTTGCTGGGGACAAGGTCGATTATGATTCTGCTCAGCAGCCTGGTATTTTAGCTTTGAGATGTATATTTCACGATGAGACTATTCTTGAGCAGGCCATTACATGGGATGTTATGATGGCTAGATATAGTGAGCAGTTTCCACCATCATGCATGTTAGCAGGTATCATTGGTTATTTTGTTATGCCAAACATGGGACATCAAGGATTTCTATGTGGCTGGGCTAGGATGCTCGAGAGACTATTGACTCATCCTGAGAGAGTAGGGTGGGGATCTTGTTTGTTAGTCCATATGTATCATGAGATGCACAAGGTTGCATATAGGGATGTGAAGAGAATGGGAATGTGAGTCTTAGTTATACAGATATGGGCATGGGAGAACATCCTAGTATGCAGGCTTATAGTAGATGATGCTAGAGAGCCACACCAACCTATTATATATTGCTATTCAGGTTATGTCACTCAGCCCCATCTGGGCAAGATAGATTATTGGAGGAGACAAATCAATGATTTGATCGCGGTAGTATGGAGACCGTACATGCATCTGGGGCTATAAGATGATTGGAGAGGGTAGAGGAAGGATATGTTTATGACACATCCTCTTATTGGCAGGTTGGTGTCCATCATTGAGTGGTTCATAGTTTCTAGGGTTATGAGGTAGTATGGCAGACCACAGGGTATGTCACAGGAGTTTATAGTCTATGCTCAATATGGAGATAAGGAGAGATGAGGATGGGCTCCAAGGTTATCCTACACACTGAGCATGCAAGAGCTAGTTGGTTTACAAAGACTGAGATGGGATTACTTGGAGGATGTTGTGAATGCGGGGGTATTTCCCAGTATAGGGATTGGTTCCAGAGGCATCCGTTCCCTAGATTCACAGATCCTACAAAGCACTCACCTCTTATAGAGGAGGTTGAGGATGAGGCACCAAACCAGGCATAGGTACAGGGGCGAGGATAGGTGCAGGGTCTGAGATCAGATGCACCTAGGTGAGTAGGAGGTGATCCTAGGGCTAGTAGTAGTAGGATACCAGCTGGAGGGAGATAGCGGCAGAGAGGGGAGGGTGGATCTTTAGGAGCTATTGGGGTTGAGGCTGGTGGTGCCAGGGTGACAGAGGGTGGAGGAAAGGAGGATAGAGAAGTTCCTAGGTAGGTGAGACAACAAAGAGATGAGCAGGGAGGCAGAGAGGGAGGCAGAGAGACTGTGAGAGAGCAGGGTGGTGGAGGAGGAGTTGGAGGGGGAGGGAGAGAGCAAGGGGCAGCGGATGCAACACGGTCTCTGAGGGCTAGATTGGTAGGTTTACAGTCACAGTTGACAGTGGTATAGACACAACTTGTAGAGCGATACCAACAACTTGCTAAGGTAAGAGCATAGCGAGATACTCTCCAGCAAGAGGTTTTGCATCAGACAAGTCAGACAACCTATTATGTTGCCGCATATAGCATAGCAGTCCTAGTGGCACATCAGGTTGTTCCATATTCACAATATATGGCTCAATTTGAGGGACTAGGGAACCCAGATAGGACACCGGTTAGCCAACACCACCTCTTCCACCACCTAGTGATGAGGGAGAGGTAGAGAGATAGATGTGTTATCTCTCCTAGATTTTTTTTATGTACCCATTTTTGTAGCCTTATTCGATTCTTTCTCCGATGAGACATTGTATATGGTAGTTGATATCATTTGTACTTTGAGACTTTTATGATAATATATACGAGATCTTAATTTGATTTCATTGTACTTGTGTTGATTGATTATGAGATGTCTTTCTATATGCTTTATTCCATATGTATGCATATTTTTTAGTATGGATTTATGCAATGGAGATGTGTATGGATGTTTGTTTTTGTTTCTTTTTTATATGCAAATAAATGATAAAAATGAGTAATGAGTAATGCAAATATTTATTTTTCTTCATGCAATAATATGAATGCAAATAATTAATAATGAAATGTATGGATTTATATGAGATGCTTATGTATGCAGCTAACATCTCAATACATAACTACCTGGTCGGAGAAATGATTATGAAAAAGAGACCACGTAGTAGAGAAATGATGATGCTTCAAACTCTCATTCAAAAGATAAAGAGATCATTGTTATTATGCCGAAATCACTCGAAATGCAAATTTTTTTAGAATGAATGCAACCTAAACCTAGTCATTGGATTTGGAATTCTTAATTGTCATCACCGAGCATGTTACAAACACAACAAGTAGAATAGAGTTCATTTCTTTGCATATGCAATATTAACTATCTTGTCCGCAATGACCCTTTGTTCATTCATATCCTTGGACAGATTATGCATGCATCCGGATCGCACATTAAAAAATTCCCTCAACAGACAAAAAAATGACTCCAACTTCCATGTAGCATACAAATAAGGAGAGTCGAGGTATGTGTGGTGATTTTACCTTGATATGAAGGCACTTATCACAGACACCCAACTAATTAGATATTTCCAGGTCATCGGATTCATTCCTACAAGCAAAAAATAAAGAAAAATATTATGTCCCCAATCCTTGCTCCTCTTAGTCAAGATAGACTTCCTTGAGTTACTTAGAGGGAATAATAAGTGAAAGCCAATGTAAAAGACAACACATAAAGAAAATTTCATTCATATCTCAAACAGTTTAGTGATTGTTTTCTGTAGTCTTGTTTTGCTTGTGTACTAAGTGATAAAACTCTTCAGTAGGTGGGAGACTAGTGTCTGACTCAGAGTGGATGACCAGGTACCACTGATTGAAAGATGACTTGGTTGATACTGCTTAGGACATGTAAATTACTCAGTCGATTACCCTAAGACTAGGACATTGATCGGTTTCAAGCCATGAGGGTTCCAAAAGAACCAAGCTGCCACAAAAGTGACTAGAAAGGTATGTACAAGCGAAAGAAAAGATGCAGGAAAGCAGGAATGAAAATGGGAAAAGCCAACGTTGCATTGATAGATGGAGCACTTGAGTACAAGAGGCACTTGTTTACCAGGTTTTCACTTGCTTGGCAAAGATTCCTTTTCCCTGCTTCTTTTTTTTTTTTTTTTTTTCTCAGGACATTTCATGATTTTTAGGATTTCTTCAGGACATTTTATGATTTTTAGGATTTCTTTAGGACGTTTTATGATTTTTAAGATTTATTCAGGACATTTTATTATTTTTAGGATTTCTTCAAGACATTTTATGATTTTTAGAATTTCTTCAGAACATTTTAGCCATACAGGTTGTTGGACCAGAGAATACTAAGTGAAGAATTTCTTCAAGTGGATGGTGTTGATCGGTTCATGGAGCTGTTTTCCTTTTGATGTTGAGAGTTGATAGGCACCAAAGCCAAAGACTGCAACAACGATGTAGGGACCCAGCCAGTTGGGTTCAAACTTCCCATTGTTGTCTCAAAACTGTTGATTCTTAGGATTTTCTCTCAGAATAAGGTCACCAACCTGAAATTCTCATTGTCGAACCTTTTTGTTATAACCTCTATACATTCTCTTTTGATATGCTCTGAAGTGATCAAACACCACTTGCTGATGTTCATCCAACAACTCGAGTTCCTGCAATCTAGATATTCTGTACTCTTGATTAGTAACAAGACCTTGTAAAGAAAATCTTAAAGATGGTATTTCCACTTCAATAGGTAAGACTGCTTCAGACCCATACACCAAAGAAAAAGGTGTAGCCCTAGTAGGTGTTCTAATACTTGTTCTATAAGCCCACAGAGTAGGATTGAGCTGCAGATGCCAATCCTTTCCAAATTTATTTACTGTTCTATGTAAGATAGTCAACAAATTCTTGTTAGATGCTTCAACTTGTCCATTACCTTGATGGTAGTATATGGATGACCAGTCCTGTTTTATTTTGAATTTTTCAAAGGGTTCATCTAGATCTTTGTTCTTGAACTGCCATCCATTGTCAGTCACAATGGATGAAGGTATACCATACCTGCAGATGATATAGTTAAGGATGAACAAAGCTACTTGTTTACCGGTTGCTTTGATGAGTGGAATCACTTCTACCCACTTAGTGAAGTACTCAATGACAGTTATAATAAACTTGTGTCCATTAGATGATGCAGGATATATTTGGCCAATGAGATCAAACACCCATTATTGAAAAGGTCAATGTGTAATGAAGGGTATGAGATCCCTTGCTGGAGCATGTATAAGGTTCCCATGTAGCTGACACTTCTCACAAGTTTTAGCAAATTTTATAGCCTCTTTCTCCATGTCTAGCCAGTAGTAGCCAACCCTTAGTAGTTTCTATGCTAAAGTTAGATCATTCAAATGGGATCCTTAAACACCTTCATAAACCTCGAATAATGCACATTGGATAATGTGCATTGGGACTCTTTAGTTTATAGAAACCTAAGGAAAGTACTATCCAAACCTTACCTATATAGGTTGTTAGTGATGATAATGTACCGTGAAGCATTTCAGATTAGGTCCCTTTTCTCGTTACATGAAAAATTAGCAAGGATAACTTGGTCGCGCAGGTAAGAGTAAATGTGGCTGTAGTGAGATGAGTCATGTCCAATAATAGAACAAACCATCTGGGACTCAAGAGAATCATAGGTAGGATAATGTAACTCTTCCACCAGGAATTCAAAGCAAAAATTTGATTCCTATAGCTGTGGGATAGACGCCAAGGTGGCCATTGCATCCACTGCACTATTTGCTGATTTGGGGATTTGCTGAAATGATGCAAAGGTAAAGTATTTCTTGAGATCATCCACCATTCTCTTATAAGGCATCACTTTCTCATCTCTACTCTAATATATATCATTGATTTGGTTGATGATGAGTTGAAAATCTCCATAGATGTGTAATTCAACAATCTTCCATTTGATGGCCAACTTGATCCCATTTTCCAAAGCTTCATATTATGCAATGTTGTTTGTGCAAGGGAATAAATCTTGTAAGCTTTTGGGATTGAATATTTTTGAGGAGTAATAAAAAGTATTCTGACACTGGAACTATGTTGAGTTAAAGACCCATCGAAGAACATCTTCCCTGATTGTTGAGTAAGGTGCATGATTGATTCTGTTAGGATTCCCAAAGATACTAAAAGGGGGGGGGGGTGAATCAGTATCTAACCGGTTAATGGATTTTCTTAACTTATTAAATGAATTGTATCTCAAAATAGTATACCAGTAAACAAGAATTAATGCAGTAAAGAAGAACAATAACCACAACATAGAAAGCACACCATAACACAATATTTTTAACGAGGAAACCCGGTGTGGGAAAAACCTCGATGGGATTTGTGACCCATAATATTCACTTATTGGCCAATAAGTGAATATTACTGATACAATAGGGGCTTGCACATGCAAGAAGGCCAACTGCCTAAAGCTCACTACTTAAATACAAAAAGGGAAGTCTCACTGACTTACAAAAGTGGATTAAGTAAATCCAATATCATGTACTACTTTGGATCAACATCTGCTATGCCAGGTTCAGTACCAGTTTAAGCTCTTGCTATAATCATAAACCTTATTCCACAATCTGCCTTAATATTTGCACATATTATCCACCTCGCATATTCCTTATTACAAATTTTCTACAAGATCTCATACTTATATGAGTCCTAATACAATTTTCCTTGTTGGCTTACAAAAAGATTTTACAATTAAATACAAAATACAATAAACAAAATCTTGTTGGCCATGGTGCCGATGAACATCTTTGCCGGTGCCGGTGCCGGTGTCTGTGCCTGTGCCGGTGTCTGTCAGTGCCATAGGATTGTAAGGTTTCCATCAATGACAATACCTTTAATCACCTACAATTTCTCATTGGAGTGTACATTTGCCAACAATCTCCCCCTTTGGCATTGATGGAAACACTCATGAGAAAAATCCAAAATGTGTGTCCAAAAATGTTGTCCAAAACTGTCTTACCAAAACTATGTGCTCCCCCTGAGCAGATGATCTCTCTTATCCTTATTCCTTTTTCTCATCCTCTACTACTCCCCCTTTGGCATCAATGAAAAAGGCTTTCATTCAATGTCAATTGAGTGTAGTACCTGTTATGATCCTTGGTGGGTTTACAAAAGCAACATTAAGACTGTTGTAGAATCTCTCACTATCCTTTAGTGCTGCTTTGGTCCTCTAGATTGTACTGATGAGAAAGTGTATTTTCTCTTCTGATGTCTTAAGTCCTGGAATGAGAGCCTCAGAAATCTCTTTTCTCAAAGAGATGAGGATATCCAATTTAGGACTTAGTCTGCACTTAAGTTCTTTTGTTGTAAACTTTAACCTTTCCTTATCTTTTTCAAGTTTTTCTATTTTCTCTTCAAATCTTGTAATTTCCTGTTCTAATACCAATATTGAATCTAATGAACCTATTAAATTGTCACCAATATCATTGATTTCCTTATGAGCTATGCTAATCTATTTATCTAAATCCTCTATCAAAATGTTTGTTTTGCATGTATCTCTGTACAGTTTCTTGAATTCCAAAATTGTCTTGCCTAGTACCGGTAATAAGGTATCCATATGTTCCTTACTCTTCTTTACTGTCTCCTCAGAATTTTTCCTTCTCTTTATTCATTTTCTCTTTGAAAGTCTCCTCATTGATTTGATCAATTGTTAGAAGATTGCCAGTTAAGTACTTTGACAATGTGTCTAATTGGCCTAAATAATCTTTATTCTCTATGTTACACTTGGGTGCAACCATCTTCAAAATTGGTAAGGTATCATTAATAGCCTTATATGCTAGTGCATTACAATCTATTATTTTCTTGATTGAATCTAATAATATCTCTGTCACATTAGTTGGTCTAAATTCAGTCACAGAGGTTCTGGATGACTGTCCAACTACCTTCACAATTTGTAATCCGTCAGTGGTAGTAATAGCATTGCTTTCCTCTTTCTCTGGAGGGTCAGTTTGTGTCTGCATTTCAGCTACCAAAGGTTTAGGTTTTTCAGTTGTAGCCAGTGGTACTATTTTTGTATGTACCTATGAATCATGTTGCTCTACCTATTTCTCTGTATGTGTCTCTGCCTATTTCTCTGTGCTCTCTACTGATGGTTTCTCTGATGGTGCCTCTGATGATTTTTTAGTGATATCCACTACCATTTTTTCTATTTTTGACTTTGTGTTTACTACCAGTTTCTGTGTGCTTACTTCTGAAATGTCTATAGCTGGTATCTCAACAGATTTTTCATTGTTGTTAGTTTCCGGTTGCTCAGTAGATACATCATTATGTACACCAGTGCTATATGCTTTTCTTGTATTCGTTGTCTATTTAGTTTGTTTCTCACTCCCAATTTCAATGTCTCCAACTGTATCTTCGACATTTGTTTCAACTGTTGTGTCTTCTACCGGTGGCTCAATTGCCACATCTCTTTTCTCACTTGATTCCTTATCAACCACAATGTTTACTTCCTGTGTGTCGATATTCATTGTGTACAACACTTCTGAATCAGGATTTTTATCTTCATGTTTTTTCTCCATACTCTCTGTTGCCGGTGGAGTATCAAAGGAAGGTGGGGGTAAGTTATCTATCACCTTTATGCTCAGAGGTCCACCTACCTTGCCTTTCCCCTTATCCTTATCCTTTTATTTTTGATAGACTTTAAAAGTCTTTGGTCTCTTAAGCTGTTCTTGTTTTTATTTTTCAACAAAGAATATATCCCATTTGTTTGTAGTTTCTTTTGATATCTCGTTAACTCTACTTGCCATTAGTGCTACATGCCGGTGACTGGTTGAGAATACTATCCAGTTTGCCTCACTTATTAATTCATCTATCTCTTGTGTTGAGTTCACTGGGTAAACTGCAAGTAGTTTTTCTATTTTGATCTTTTTATCCAATTCAACAATTTCTACCCTTCTTGCTTCTAACCTTCTATACAAGTCATTGGGTATATCATCTACAACTTCCATAAAAAATTTCTTATAGATATCAAGGTGTAAAATAAAACTATTTTCAATACTTTCTTTTTCATCATTTGATAGTGTGTTATACAACTTGCTGATGTTTGACAATTTGCCATCTTCGGTTATCTCACTCAAAATTTTGTCAAGTGGAGGAACAACTTGTTTTTGTTTCTTCTTCTTTGGTGTCAACTTTCTTGTTAGAGGCCTAACTTCCTGTTGTTTCTATCTTGTTCTTTTTGGTGTAGGAGCTGGTGCCAGTGAGGGTTTTGTTTTTCTCTCTACCCTTTTGAAATCTGCTGGTATTTCATTGTCAGAGGAGGTACCAACTGGTGAAAGATGTGTTTCTGATTGTAGTCCTTCCAAGTCACTCTCCTTAATACTAGTTTTATTCAATACGTCTTCCTTGATTGCTTTTGCCTGCCTTGTTCTTTTTCTAACTATCCATTCAATTTTCTTTATTCTTTTCTATGATTGAATTTTTCTTTCAATTGTTTTTGCATTTCCAAATATTTCTTCAGTTGGTTCTTTAGGAGCTTCTAGGAGGGCTTTTGCATAAGTTTTAATTATGTTCTCATCTGCCTCATATCCTATTTCTGTAACCCAAATAGTCCTTGGGACCACTGCCTCCATCTAGATTTCATCTTTCTTAGTCATAAAGCATATCTCCTTTTGATATTTGTCAACAATAACTTGAGATAGCCTTATCCTTGTTTTCATTATAGCCTTTAGTGTTTGAAAATGTTCATTTATATTCTTTTCTCTATCATCTCCCATGTTATTTAGTATGTCTAGAAGCTATTTTCTCACCGGTATGTCAAAACCAAAACCCTTTCTTCGAATACTAGGAACTTGCTTGGTAATATATAACATTAAACATACAAGTAGGTTGCCAAATTTGAATGTACCTTTCTTATCACTTTTTATCTTCCCCAGATTGTCTATCAGTTCATCTTTCAGCCATTCATAAATATCAAGTTTTGTATTGTTGTTTACCATGTCATAGGCACTTTTGATACATAAGCTGGAAATAGAGTTTAATTTGTTGGCATGTGTAACCTTGTATCCAAGAATCATGCTTATTAACTTTACGTTGATATCCTTAACATCATTTACTCTTAGGGATCTCTTATTAAAGGTTGTGTCGGTTAGGGTTATTACAGTATCATTTGGAACCTTTTTCATCTTGTCAAGCCTGCTACTAGTGGAAGGTAAGCCTGTCACTACCCTAACTGCTTCTTTGGTTATCATGTGAATTGAATCCAACCAAAAGAACTCTCCATGTACTCTTCTTAGCACAATCCTTATAACGTCCTTCAGAAAATCAGGGATACTAAGAATTTCCACAAAACCTAGGGTTTCAACTATCTTATGTTCCAGTTTAACATTTCCATTTTCATCACATATAACAGTCCTATACATGTTCTTAATCTCATCATCTCCTAGTTCATCTATATGACAATGTATGTAGATTCTAGGATCCTCAACATAAGCAACTCCTTTGGGTATTTGTGAGAATGCTCCTAGGGTATCATCTTTCTTCGCAATTTTGGGAATGATTTTAAATACAGGCCTAGGGTGCTTAACAAATTCAATTATAGTAGGGTTTGCAATGAATTCAGGTGTAGAGGAGGAAGCCATTGTTATAAATACCTTAATCTGCCTTTAGGTATGAGTGCTTGAATGATTTGCTTCACTTCTCGCTGTGGATGCCTTCGCTCAAGATTTTCGCACTCTTAGGAAATTTGAATGCTCGGTGAATGAAAAAAGAGCCAAAACACTTGCTTTATAGTGTCATTTCCTTCAACTACCACATTTAATGTCTACCGGTTAAGTGAAAACTTAACTCATCTATCAGTAAAGAAGCATTTCATCTTCTTATCATCAACCGAGGGTAAACTAGCATGTTTTACATTTGTTGCCATACCCCCAAAAGGTTTCTTTTCAGTTAGATGAAGAATCTCCTGTCGGTGGAGTGATACTCTGTTCTACCGGTGAAGGGATAGCTTCATTAACATTCATATCTGACTTTTTGATCCATTGTTTTGAAAATTCTTTCTTTACTTCTTCAACCTTTTCTTTGCCTTTCAAACTAGGTCCTTTGTTATTTGTCAGTGATGCCTTACTTTTACCAAATTTTGCAATATGTCCAATCTTGTTACAAGCATAACAAGTCACATTATTTTTCTAAATTGCTTTTCCATATCCTATGTCAGTATGTGTTCTGCATTGATTAGATAAGTGTCCAAATCTTCCACAAACATAACATCTTACATTCATTCTACAATTTTCTAAGTTATGACCAACTTTATTGCATTTAGAACATTGACTGGTGGGTGCATTGGTGTTCTGATAGTTTCTAGATCTACACTGATTTGCTCTATGACCATACTTGTTACAGTTAAAGCATTTTCCATTAAATTTGTAGGCATTAGGTTGTCTTACTAGTTTGCTGCGATCATGTTTGTTTGCAGTGCCGAAGCTTTCACCAACTTCAAAGCCAAGCCCATTAGTATCTCCATTAGGTTTTGATTTTTCAGCATGTCATCAAGTTCTTCTGAACTTTTCTTGAATTTCTCCTTGTGTTGATTTGTAGTACCCAACTCATTTTCCAAGAAATCCTTCTGTCTCATGAGTTCAGTTTTATCATGTTCCAAGTGAATCATATATGTTTTTAACATATCATTCTCATGACTGAGTCTTAGATTTTGATTTGCAGCATCATTGATTCTTCTAGCCAAATCATCTTCATTCTTCTTTTTGTTTTCAGTGTCTTTACAAAATCTCATGGTCATGTCTTGCATCTCATTTCTCAAAGACATATTCTCTTGCTTCAGTTTGCTTACCAGATCATTAAGAGTCTCTTTTTCATCATCATCACTCTGTATCTTCTCATGAAGTTCTCTTCTTTTGTTCCTAGCAATAGTAAGATTCTCTTGAAGTCCTTGAATGATTTCCTATGTAGCCTTCAGATCATCTTCAAGTTTTATATTTTTCAATTTTTCTGCATCATAATCTGCAAGAGATGTTTCCAGTTGCTTTCTCAGATTATCCATCTGTATTGGTGTCAGAATATTCCTCAAGCTATTAGGCTTTTGAAAATAGAGGACCAGGCTCTGATACCAATTGTTAGGATTCCCAAAGATACTGAGAGGGGGGGTGAATCAGTATCTAACCGGTTAATGGATTTTCTTAGCTTATTAAATGAATTGTATCTCAAAATAGTATATCGGTAAACAAGAATTAATGAAGTAAATAAGAATAATAACCACAAAATAGAAACCACACCATAACACAATATTTTTAACGAGGAAACCCGGTGTAGGAAAAACCTTGGTGGGATTTGTGACCCACAATATTCGCTTACTGGCCAATAAGTGAATATTACTGATACAATAGGGGCCTGCACATGCAGGAAGGCCAACTACCTAAATCTCACTACTTAAATGCAAAAAGGGAAGTCTCACTGACTTACAAAAGTGGATTAAGTAAATCCAATATCATGTACTGCTTCAGATCAACATCTGCTATGCCAAGTTCTGTACCGGTTTAAGCTCTTGCTATAATCATAAACCTTATTCCACAATCTGCCTTAATATTCGCACATATTATCCATCTTGCATATTCCTTATTACAAATGTTCTACAAGATCTCATACTTATATGAGTCCTAATACAATTCACCTTGTCAGCTTACAAAAATATTTTACAATTAAATACAAAATAGAATAGACAAAATCTTGTTGGCCATGGTGCTGGTGAACATCTTTGCTGCTGCCAGTGTCGGTGTCTATGCCTATGCCGGTGTCTGCCGGTGCCATAGGATTGTAAGGTTACCATCAATGAAAATACCTTCAATCACCTATAATTTCTCATTGGAGTGTGCATTTACCAATAGATTCATCTGGAAATTCTATATGCAAAGGTTGACTGTCTTCAAGTGGAGAATCAACAAGTTGATCTACAATAACTTGTCCTTTGATGGATTTACGTTCTACATATTTAATATCAAATTTTGTAAGAACCATGACCCATTTAGCCAATCTTCTTGTAAGTGTTACTTTGCTGAGAAGATATTTGAGTGGATCAATTTTAGCCACCAACTTAATAGAATGTGATAACATGTAATGTCTTAATTTCTATGATGCAAAGAATAGTGCCAAACAAGCCTTTTCTATGATAGTATAGTTCATTTCATAAGACACCTAGGTTTTGCTGATATAATATATATCTCTTTCCTTTTTATTCTCATCCTGTTGTGCCAGAAGTGCTCCTAGTGATGTATCTGTAGCTGATATGCATAGAATCAATGGTTTACCTTGAATTGGTGGCATCAATATGGGTGGATTAGAAAGATAATCTTTGATTTGTTTTAGATGTTGTTCACAATGTTCATCCCAGTTGTATTGAACTCCTTTCCTTAATACTTTTGTGAAGGGTTGAGATTTGTCTACTAGCTGAGATATAAAGTGCCTTATTGATTAGAGATGTCCTTGTAAACTTCTCATTTGACTGATATTCTTGGGCAGAGGCATTTCCATTATGGCTTGGACCTTTTCAGGATCAACCTCAATTCCTTTCTTTGAAATTATGTAACTGAGAAATTTCCTTGATGTTAGTCTGAATGCACACTTTTTAGGATTTAGATAGAGCTTGAATCTTTCCATTCTATCTAGCATGAGACCTAGTTCTTGGATATGTGTGAATCTCTTCATAGTTTTTACTAGGGTGTCATCAACATAATATTCCATGTTTTTCTGCATCATATCATGGAAGATAGTGGTTACTGCTCTTTGGTAAGTCGCTCTTGCATTCTTTAGTCCAAATGGCATGACATTCCAGCAGAATGTTCCCCATGCACATGTGAAGGTTGTCTTTTCTTGATCCTCAGAAGCTATCTTGATTTGATTATAACTAGAGAATCCATCCATTAATGAGTACATCTCATATCAAACAGTCATATCTACTATCATATCAATGTTGGGCAATGAAAAATTGTCTTTTAGACATTCTTTGTTGAGATCCCTGAAGTCTGTGCAAATCCTAATAGATTTGTCTGCCTTTGATAGAGGTACTATGTTTGATATCCATTTTGCATAGTCTATAGCTCTGATAAATCCAACTTTTAGCAATTTTTGTAGCTCAGCTTTGGCTAGTAGTGCCACATGAGGATGCATCTTACGGAGTTTTTTCTTGACTGGTTTAACTCCTAGTGTAATAGAGAGATGATGCATGATGAGATTAGGATCTAGTCCTGGCATATCAGAGTATGTCCATGGAAAGTTGATCTTCTTTTCTGAAAAGAGGTTGCTGAAATCTTTTAACTCTTCTGTTGATAGTGATTAAGCTAAATGAATGATATGTGGTATCTCTTGACTTCCAATATTGACTAGTTGAGTTGGTTTAATCAATATTGAATACCTTTCTTGGAAGTGACTTGGCAGCATATCAAGTATCTCACCCTTAGGTGCCTCAGAGAGGTTTTCACCCTTAGTGATGCAGAGCATCTATCACAAACCATAAAGCCTTCATTCAAGGGTATTATTGACCGAAAACATTCTTCTCAACTCCAAACCAATTTCAAAGATTATATTTCATCCTTAGTTCAATATTTTAGATCATAACATTCACCATAACATGAGAGAACAAATTCTTTATTGCCATGGAATACCCTAGTTCAGGGTTTCATCCTTTAAAAACTGTTTTCACCAAAATAATCACAAAATATTCAATTCTTAATCAAATTAAGGAAGACAAAAAGAACTAGAAACATGATTTAGAGAAATTTCCAACACATATAGCATTTTTCCATTATTATTCCTCATGTGACCACACCAAATGCTGTAACCAGACTGCTACTGCCTTCACCAGTCTGCTTTTTACCATGAACCGTAGCAAAAAATCATCCATAAATTTTTAAATATTGATCCTAAATATCATCTCTTTAGTCAGACTTTATATTATGGAGTTACAAAAGTTATCTCCAAGTTTCAGCCATATCCAACAGTTAAATCAAAAGTTATGAGCATTTTCCCCAAAACAGGCAACCCTTGGCAGGGTTTTGATAATTATTGTAAAAACAAACATATCTTGCCAAATACTCCACAAAAATGCATAAGAAAGGATTCATCTGAAACGTATTTCATTAATATATCATTTAATAAAATCTACATATAAAAATTACACCAAACATGATCCTCCATGGATCTATGCCAGTCACAGATTCCTTAAAACCTCATGATAGTTTGAGGGTTTGATGGATAATCTTTGTCAAATCCCCTCCAAACTACTCTACCTCCTTGATTTAGACAAAACATGGTTTTATAAACTATTTACAACTCCTTCCTAACTACTCTAACCACATCATGACCAATGGATTTCATTTTTACATTTTTGTTGCACTTTTTGGCAATGTCACAACTTTACAATTTTTATAATTTTTGCATTTTTGACATAAATGACTCTAACCCTTACATGGACACTTTTAACACTTCAAGATGGACCAAATATGATATATTTGGACAAAATGGCTCATTTAGTCTTACATATTATGATTCAATTGACTCAAATAACCTTAATACATTATGAATGACTCAAATACAATAAAATTGCTCATATTGTGACTTTTCACCTCCTGGTATGCTTGTGTGCTTAGGTGCCTCTGCACCACTTAGGTACTGCCACAGTGTGGTTTTCGTCATAAGGAGTTTAATTTTTATTTTTTTGATTTTTTCTACTGAGATACTTGATGTCTGTCTTAGTCATGTTCTCACTTTGCTTACTGGTGGAAGAGTTTATTGGTTCAATTGCATTAAGATAGTAGGCTAATGTGTATTCATTGGTGAAGGTAGGTATATTCAAAGGTTGGTTGTAAAGAGTACAGTCAATCGGTTTAGGATGTATCAAGGATATAGTTTGAATAGGTTCAAGGGAGTTCATGGTATTATCATCATAACTTCAGACCGACAAGTTGAGTTCCAGAAGACTACCTTGCATAGGTGTCTCGAGACCAGGAAGAGTTACAACACAATTATCAAAGTGCATGTTAATATTTAGTGGACCTAACCCAACTGACCTACTCATAGCATCATCCCCTACTTTAGACTGGACTACATATCATGGTGTGATAGTAACAGAGTCAGTAGGCGACATCTCAACATTCATGACGGAGTAGTCATAATATGATGTCAAATAGTTGTTGTTATAAATAGAGCTTCTGTCAGAGTTATTAGAGTCATAAGATGAAGTTTCTGACCCATCTTCAAGTGTTATTGCTGATATAATTGGAACTTGCATACCAACTGATTCTTCTCTCCTGATTGCCGATTCTTCTTGTTCATTTTCATACTCTTCTTGAGTTTGTTGAGTATTGATTTCTTGTGTTGTTGAAGGTAGTATCTTTTTCCTCCACTTAGGTTGATGGTGAGAAGTATGTCTCTGATCCAATGACTTTCTTGGATTGTACTCAAGTCCAGTTTTATCATTTGCAAACTTAGTTTGTATCTGAATAGGTTCAAAAATACCTTCTTGACGCTTGCCCATAGGACTGTTACTTGAATATCCCATGCATTGAAGCATCTTATAGCCTGGACCATATTGTGTCGGGGAAATTTTACAATGTTGTATTTCTTTGTTTGTACTATCTTCTTTGAAAAACCATTTGAGAACAACGTCCTCTTCCATTTCATCTACAAGGGAAGTAGAGGACTCTATAAAGAGACCATCATAAATGACATTTGGAGTTGAAGTTTTTGGCTTCATAACATCTGATGGTTTTCCCAACTGTCTTGGTGATGAAGGAAGAGAAATTAGTGAGAGTACATGTTCTATTTTGTATCCATCCATGCCAGTATTTGTCATTTTCAATTTCTTCTCTAAATATTTCAGCAAAGTTTCTGAACTTTTAGCTGTAGAGGCCTCTCTATTATGAGGAACAAAAGCATCAGCACTCTGCATTAATGCATTATAGGTATAGCTTGTATTAGCAGGAGCACTGACTTCAACTCCATTGTAAGGAAATTTCAAGCATTGATGATATGTAGATGGTACTACTTTCATTTCGTGAATCCATGGCTTGCCTAGTAAGATGTTGTATGAAAGAGGAAGGTCAAGGACCTAAAAAATAACATCTCTTTCCATAGGTCCTACCCTAATTGGTAATAGTACCAAACCTTTAAAGGTTCTTTCTTCTTCATCATAAGCTTTGATCGTTATTTTCTTTGTTGGATCAATGACATTTCTAGAAAATCCCAGTTGTGTTAGTAGATTGTAGGTACAAATATTCAACCCAATGCCTCCATCTATCAAAACACATTTAACTCGGTGTTTATTGTTTATAGCTTTGATGTGTAATGGCTGGTTATGCAGGTGATTCAATGAGTTATCATCTTCTTTAGAGAAAGTGAGGTAATGAGGTGAAGTCAGGTGACCCACCATAGATTGAAACTGATCTACATCTTAATCTTTAGGAACATTAGTAGTGAGCAAAAATTTGTCTAGGATCTCTCTATGAGCAGAAGATCTCTTAAACAGTTCTAAAATGGAGATTTGAGCGTTAGTTCTTTTCAATTGTTCGATGATGCTATAACCAGGAGAGGATGATGAAGCCAACTGCTTAGATTTAGTTGTGATTGTATCTGTTTGTCTATTTAAAGAAGTTGGTAGAGTTGATGTTGTTTGAGCAGAAGTTGATGAACTAGCTCCTTGGAGAGTAACCTTATTTTGAGCATGGGTCACAACACTGACAGTTTGTGCTTGATTTTGTTTATCTTTGATTATGATCACATTACAATATTTAGGTTGGGAAGATTCAATCATGTTGATCACGTTATCATTGTTAGTATAGGTGTAATTGACTTTAGCACCTCCCTTGGATTTTGAGGAATCACCTTGTTCATAAGCAGGTAAGGGATCTTTAAAAGCCTTGCGATCATCATTAGTCATGTCATTTCCAACAACAATTTTGCCAGCGTCGATGAGATCTTGAATTTCATGTTTGAGCTTCATGCATTTGTTTGTGGTATGACCCTTGTTTTGATGGTATTCATAGTATTCGTTTTCTCTCCACCATTTGGGTTTAACTTCTGGATCATATGGTCTAGAATTGTTTGGCAATGTTATCAAGTCATTTACCAATAAAGTTTTAAAAGCCAATTCATATGATTCGTCTAGAGGATTAAACTCATGCTTAGGCTTTGAAAGCCAATGTTTCTCTTTAAACCATTCTTTTAATTTTTTTGGAGGATTTTCTGCCTCAGTTTCAGCCACTTTGAGTGCTTGTGTGTCGTTGGCCAAGTTAAATATTGTGGATTTTGATTTTGCTTGAACAATGTCTACCACTCTATCATTAACAACGTTTCTATTGTTATCTTTGCCGTATTTGCAGTATTTGTTCTTTTCTTTACATCTAGAACCTTGCGATGTTTCTTTCCAAAGTGATATATGTCCTTTCTTTATGAGCACATATTCCATTCTGATGGCACTATCCACCGCGTTGTTGAATGAAGGATACACTTGCATTTAGATATTATATTTTAATTCAGGGATCAGGTTATTGACTAAGATATCCATCTTCTCAGAATCTAGAATAGGCCATGAATATCTATAGAACATCTTTCTCCAACATTGAAGAAAGGTGAGAAAAGGTTCTCCTATTTTCTGTTTAGTGTTGCAAAGCTCAATAATAGTGACTGGATGATGAATGTTATAGGAGTATTGTTGTAGAAATAATTGGATTAATTCCTCAAAATTTTTGATTCCCATAGGTAGACTTGAAAACCATTCCATAGCTTGTCCTCCTAAACTTCTTAGAAAGTGGTGCATGAGGTATGCTTGTTTGTGCATGAATTCCATACATAAAACACAAAATTCTCTAACATGGTCTTGAGGATCTGCACTCCCATCATATTTGTCAAACTTGGGAATCTCCACTCTTGAAGGGAATAGAGGAATGTAAAGGTTTTTGTCAAATGAGAATGGGCATATCGTGTCCAGAGAATATTGCTTTGATGTTTTATCCTTGTTTTTCAGTCCTGTGATTTCAGTTTGTAATGCTTGTAATTGTTTGTTTACAAGCACTAAAGGCATCTCTTTCTCTTTGGTAATGAGGGTTTCAATGTCATAATTTATAGGAAGTTTAGTGCCTTTCTTTTCTAGCTCTATAAAATGCTCTTCCTTTTCTCTAGACATGATGATCTTCATCATTTTTTGGAAATGTTTATCATTTAGACATTTATTGATAACAATTTCTATAGGTTCAGAGGCTACAAATTTGTCTGATGAGGAATCACTATCAGTAGCATGGCTATTGAGGTTGTCATAAGCATCGCGTTTAGTAGCTTGTCTTTCTTGCCTTTCTCTAGACATGGTGGGAGATAGGGGCTGATCAAAAAATGGTAGATCAAAAGTTGGTATTTGTAATGATGAAGGTTTATTTGGGATGAGTTATTCTACAAAGAATGGATTTTTGTTTGATGAAAAGGATACTCCTTTACCTTTGTCTTCTTTCTGTCACAACCCTCCTTTATCACCCTTTTTGGATTTAAATACAAAACTCTATTATATTCCTTGGATAAATTATTGAATGAATATTGTAAGGGAATAAAAATAATAAACCACACACACATGGAAAATACATATATATTTTTAATTTGTTATTTAATTTCCCTCACCCAAATTAAGGCACATGTTGTAGGAGGAATAAGAAGCTTCTAGAGGCTTCTCCACCTCCTTGCATGTAACTCCTCCCACTAAGCCTAATCAATTTGCATGGAGGCCAAATTGGGAGAGAATCTCATTTTTTCAATTAAAAAAATTAGGTAGTGGGAATTTGAAATTTCTTTTATAAAATAGGTACAAGTTTCAAAATGGGTGTTAGCTATTCCATAAGAAATTCTGCAAATTCTCCTTTGTAGTCCATTTTTCATTGCAGCCAAGATTTTGTTGGGAGGATTTCTCTTCAATTTGGAGGATCAAGGAAGACTCTACACCATTTTGCAAGCACCCAGGTTCCTTCAACTTAGTTTATGCATCTTATTTTTGTGGTAGATTAGATTGATTAAATTATTTATGAGAATGAAATTCATTTGTGTTTTGTTAAGAATTAGTTTTAGATTTTGTAGAGAATGAGAGTCATTGTTTAAATGAGATTCATTGTTTAAATTCTTGATATGAAATTAGTTTTAGATTTTGTAATTCATTGTTTAAATGAGATTCATAGTTTAAATTCTTGATTAGTTTTAGATTTTGTAGAAAATGAGATTCATTGTTTAAATGAGATTCATTGTTTAAATTCTTGATATGAAATTAGTTTTCAGATTTTGTAGAGAATGAGATTCATTGTTTAAATTTTTGATAAGAAATTTGTTTCAGATTTTGTAGAATGAGATTCATTGTTTAAATTCTTAGTTTCAGATTTTGTAGAGAATGAAATTCATTGTTTTAATTCTGATAAGAAATTAGTTTCAGATTGAAAGAAGTAGAGTAAATGGAAATTAGATTCATTGTCTTCAGTTTATTTTGATAAAAATTAGATCTCCCTGTGTGTATAAATAAATCATCTCCCTTCTCTGTGAACAGATCTCCCTATGTGTACAAACAAATTTACTTCTTTATCTGTCAATGAATTTCCTTGTAGGAAACAAAAGAAATGAAAGAAAAAGATATAAACTATTCCTTTCTCTGTGAAAGAATTTCCCTGTGTGAAAAACAAAAGAAATAAACTATTCCTTTCTCTGTGAAAGAATTTCTCTATGTGAAAAACAAAAGAAATAAACTATTCCTTTCTCTGTGAAAGAATTTCTCTGTGTGAAAAACAAAGAAATAAACTATTCCTTTCTCTGTGAATGAATTTCCCTGTGTAGAAAACAAAGGAAATGGAAAAAAATCCCTCTGGTTACTGCTCCATTTTGTCCCTGAAATTAATCTACTAACATAGTTAATTACCTATTATTACCCTGCTCTGAGTAATCTTCAATAATTTTTAAAGAAACAAATTTAATATACTCCTGTATAAGAAAAATGATAATGATAATACTATAATATATATATATTTATATATATATATATATAAATAAACAAATAAATAACCAAAAAGCGAGAAAGCATTTCGAACTTCAAAATCTTCCCTCGAGCTCCGTAACGCACGACGTTTTACGTCGGCCAACATGCAGCGGTTACAATGTAACCATCGCAGTAGTACGGGGGGGACCCGCGGGTCCTCTCATCTCTGCGGACCTGCGTATGCAGGGCCGCAGGGGTGATGGGACCCGTGGTCCCCACCCCGCACCCTATGTTATATCAAAAATAACAGTGCATTAATTAAAGTTTGTTTTCTTCTTCCCTCTAAATTGTAATTTTACTTGGGGTTTTATTTTATAAATAGATTAATACTTTATGTTAATTGCTAAGTTATTAAATTTTAGTTGATAGTAATGACATTTAGGAATTAATACTTATGTCAATTACTAGGTTATTTAGTTAAATTTTTTAGTTGATAGTAATGGCATTTAGGAAATAATGTTTTTTTTTGATTATTTTGGTAAACTTTAAGATATTGTATTTCAACTTAGAAAAATTGGGCTAATATGTAGCAAGCTCATAATTAAATTGCCTTAGTAAGTTTTAAAATTGTAGACTATATCCTTTTAAAATTAAGTTACTCAACCCATTAAGAATCGTTGAGACACTTGATTGGTCTTTAACACAAATGCTTAAATTTAATCGTTATTTTGGATTCATAGCATGCGAATTATTTATAGAATAATTATATCTTCATGCAATTACTATTATGCAAGTTTCATTGTTATGCAAATTACACTTCAATTATTTACGCTTTCATTTTGTTATTCGTAGTTAGAAAACTAAATAAAGGAAGTTGGAAAACCAAAACTAGCAGTGTTCGGTATATATGGTGCCTCTGGGTCACGCTTACGGGTAATGCCGTCGTGTTGAACTACTGCACTTAATGCCTAATAAAGCTGCATTAACGACGTCTGTGGCATCGTCCCTATAAATTGTCGGGGAGTAATAAGGGACTTTTGGAAGTTAAAAATCCAAGGGGCGGGTAATCCCTCTTGGATTGATAATCTAATAAGATAACTTTTAAACGAATTTCACATCCGTTGAGATAAACCATAGTAAACCCCTCTTAGGGATGGTCAAGTTAAGAGCTCTCATGAAATTTACTTTCTTTCTTTATTATTTATTCATCTCGAAGGGATATTGGTGATTTGCAATTGGGTGACGCTCATGATAAGTATTAGGATCTAGTTATTTTGTTTAGGCCACAAGCAATAGGCCATCTTGAGTCTTCGCTTAAGTGCTACCATCGTGGGTAGCAACCGCAGAGAAACTATCTAGGACACTGACCCTAGAAAGGGTTGCGTACCCACAAATCAGTTTACATCAAACCATAGATTAGAAAATAGAACTACATACTTTACGCCTTGATCCCGTGCCGAAGCGGGTATGTAGGCAGTCTTGGGACGGAGTTGTCCCTCATACTCAGGCATTCGTGGGTGGGGTCTAGGCTTGGTTGAGTAAGAATCCTAATTGAAAGATAAGATAATCAAACTTAATTCAATGCATACTCGGAAGGAATCCCGTATGGATTCGCTTGACTTCCCGAGGCTTTAAGCCAAATTCTGAGGCGAAATTCCATCTTGTATTATTTTTTTTATTACTCCTAAGGACGGCGACCTTGGTGCATTCTTGTTAGAAGAATGTAGTACTTAGTGAGTGGCTCAGGACCTGAATGGTCCCGATGAGTCTAAGTCTCTGGCCAGAGCATCTCCTATCCCATTTGGATAGATGCCTACCCCGTATGGGTAGATGCCTATCCCGTATTGGATAGATGGAAATTTACGTCCTGTATGGACAATTGCCTAACCCGTATGGTTAGAAGCTCATCCCGAATGGATGAATGCCTAATCCTAATTGGATGGATGCCCAGAGTATGCAATTGAATAAAACATAATGAAAAAAAAAATATACTCAATTTTTGTTGGATCAAATTTTGGTGGGTTATTACATGTGGTATCAGAGCAAAGGTTCAAATCTAGGCCTTGTGCTCACTTCAATTTATTCAACTAAGGGAATGTTTTACAATAATAGAAATTAAATTTTATTCTACAAGGAAAAAAAAACTAACTACATAATTTAACTTTCAGGTAAAACCTAGAATGGCAAGAGGAAGAGGAAGAGGAAGGGGTAATGGAAGACGTACTAGGAGTCAAAGGGAGGTAAGCCATGAGGAAAAACATGAGGAAAACCATGAAGGGAACCATGAGGAAGATCATGAAGAGGTTCGACACAACCCAGGGAATAACGGAGATGGGGTCCAAGCTATAATCGACCTTCTAACCGAACAAAGAGATAAAATCAACTTCCTGGAACAATCACTGCAGGACCTTAGGGAAAGGCAGAATGACTATGAGAATAGAAGTGGTACCGAGAATGGAAACCCTGGTAGCAATCAAGGAAATGTGATGGGTAATGGGAAGGAAAATAACATATTGGAACTCTCCAAGGATTTGAAGAAAATCACCCCTCCTAAGTTCGACGGGAGGCAGATTGGTGAAGGGGCTGAGAATTGGCTAAATGAAATGGAAAAATATTTTGAGCTAAGAGATTTTAGCGAAACAACTAAGGCTTTATGGGGCTCCTATCAACTCACAGGGGAGGCGGCTAGTTGGTGGACCAACACCAAGGAACAAAATGGGTATAACAGGGATACGATCACATGGGATCAATTTGTTCACCATTTTCGAGATAGGTGGCTCCCTCAATTGTTCTTTGATGAGAAAGTGACAGAATTCCATAATCTACGTCAAGGGTCCCTATCCGTTCAACAATATTGGGATAAGTTCGCCAAGTTGCTTAAATATGTGCCTATGTACCAAAAGGATGAAGAAGGCCAAGCAAGGAAATTCATTTTGGGGCTGAATACCAACATAGGGGCAGAGGTTGATATGCATGGACCCAGAAATATGAATGAAGTACTTGAAAAGTCCCTAAGGCAAGAGAGGAAGATTCAAACACTAGCAGGACAAAACTATAATGGGAACCACTCATTTAAAAGGAAGCAAGAATTCAATGGAAACACTAATTTCAACAAGGGTCAAAGGAATAACTCTTCCAAAAGGAGACCACCGCCTAACCAATATCAGAGGAATGGAAATGATAATAACAGGGGCAATAACAACAAGGGCAATAACAACAGGGGCAATGATAACAGGGGCAACTATAACAGAAATGACCAGCAGAACAGGATAACTTATCCACCCGGGGGAAATGAAACAAGGAATGATCCCCCTAGAAATCAAGGTAGGAGAGGTCCTCCAAGTGGATGCTTTATGTGCGGGGAAAATATTTTTGCTAGAGATTGCCCCAGGATGCAAGGACAAATTAGAGCCAATCAACCCCAACAAGGGCCCCAACAGAGGATTCATGCAATAGTTAGGAACCAAAGAAGAAGATACCAGAATGTTCCCGTGGAAACTACAGGTACACTATTTGAACAACCAATATCAATTCTAATTGACACTGGATCATCTGAATGTTTCATCTCACCTGAATTAGTGAACAAATATGCATTAAAAGTTAATCAAATGGAGTCATCATGGATGGTTCAATATGGGGATAAGGCAACTAGGGAAGTAACTAAGTGTTTACCGAGGGCAAGAGTACAATTCCCTGAGTTCGAAACAAGGGTAGATCTCTATGTGGCACCCTTAGGATTATATGATGTAATTATGGGAATGAGTTGGTTAGCAGACCATCAAGCTAATGTAGATTGTTATAGCAAAGTTGTTGAATGTTTGGATGATGGGGGGAAAAGGGTCAAAATCCAAGGAAAGTTTAAACCCATTAATATAGAAACTATCTCAGCAATGCAATTAAAGAAGGAAAGGAGAAGAGGAGGACAAATCTTTATGGTTGAAATTGATGAAGGAAAGGAGGAAAATACCCCAAAATTTGAAAATACCCCTTTCTTAAAGGAGTTTAAGGATGTTTTTCCAGAAGAACTACCCGGTTTACCCCTTAAGAGGAAGTTTGACTTTTCTATCGAAGTACTCCCAGGAGATGAACCAGTATCAAAGGCACCTTACCGGATGAACACAACTGAATTACAAGAGCTCAAAATGCAATTAGAGGAACTCTTAGCTAAGGGATTAATAAGGCCAAGTGTATCACCATGGGGAGCGCCAGTTTTATTTGTTAAGAAGAAGGATGGAACCTTAAGGCTATGCATCGACTATAGGATGTTGAACAAAGTCACCATAAAGTATAGGTACCCCTTACCTCGCATAGAGGACCTCTTTGACCAAATGAAAGGAGCGGCAGTTTTCTCAAAGATAGATCTTCAGTCAGGATATCATCAACTCAGAATTAAGGAAGAAGACATCCCGAAGACAGCTTTCAGGACGAGATATGGACATTATGAATTCACAGTAGTTCCTTTTGGAGTGACTAATGCCCCAGCTACATTCATGAACCTGATGAATAGTGTATTCCATGACTACTTGGATAAGTTCATTTTGGTATTTTTGGATGACATATTGATTTACTCTAGAAATGAAGAGGAACATTTAGTGCACCTACAAATTGTTTTGCAAAGATTGAGAGAACATAAGTTATATGGAAAATTGTCCAAATGTGCCTTCTTTGAGGAAAAGATTCACTATCTTGGGCATATAATATCAAAGGAAGGGATAGTAGTCGACCCAGATAAAATAAAGGTGATAGTAGAATGGCCAATCCCTAAGAATGTTTCAGAGGTAAGAAGCTTTATGGGGCTAGCAGGTTACTATAGGAGGTTTGTGGAAGGATTCTCTAAGATAGCAAATCCCATCACCTCGTTGCAAAGGAAGGGAAAAAGGTTTGTATGGACCGAGCAAAGTGACAAGGCATTTCAAATCTTGAAGGGGAAACTAACTTCAGCACCCATTCTAAAGGTACCAGACCCAAATGGACACTTCACAGTTGTAACAGATGCTTCTATTGAAGGGTTAGGAGGAGTACTTGTCCAAGATGAAGGGGTAGTGGCTTACGAATCTAGGAAGCTAAAGACTCATGAAGTCAATTATGCACCCCATGACTTAGAGTTGGCAGCAATTGTGCATGCCCTGCAAAAGTGGAGACACTTCTTACTAGGGAAGCCCTTTGAGCTTAAGTCGGACAACCAAGGACTAAAATACATCTTTACCCAACCTCACTTAAATGCCAAACAAAGAAGGTGGTTAGAGTTTCTAAGTGAATATGACTTTGAGATTGAATATATTAAGGGGAAAGAAAATAGGGTGGCAGATGCCTTAAGTAGGAGGAGACACTTGATGACTATATAAACCTTCAAAACCTCTTTCAAAAGGCAAGTAATGGACGAACAAGGACATGACCCATGGTATGAGCGAGTCAAATTAACTATAAGACACAACTCGACCGACCCTAAGGTCGAAGGGTACACATTTGATGAAGATGGGTTGCTCAGATATAATAACAGAATCTATGTTCCTAATGTAGGGAACTTAAGGGAAGTAGTCCTTTCGGAGGCTCACAATGCCCCTTATTCAGGCCACCCAGGAGTTAACAAACTTTATGCAGATCTAAAGAAGCTATACTTTTGGCAAGGGTTGAAAAGTGATATTGTCAAGTATGTAGCTAAATGTTTGGAGTGTCAAAGAGTAAAGGCAAAACATAGGCACCTAGCTGGATTGTTACAATTGCACGATGTACCTCAACATAAGTGGCAAGTTATTAGCATGGATTTTGTACAAGGGTTACCCATGTCACCTTCTAGGCATGATGCAATAATGGTGGTAATTGACAAACTCACTAAGGTGGCACACTTTATACCAGGAAATTTGACGGATGATGCACCCACCTTGGCTAGATGCTTCGTTAAGGAGATAGTTAGGTTGCATGGAATACCAGAGAAAATCATATCAGACAGAGATGCAAGATTCACTTCTAGGTTTTGGACCACTCTTCAATCAGCTCTAGGAACTCAACTAAATTTTAGCACCGCATACCACCCGGAAACCGACGGTCAGACAGAAAGGACAAATCAGATTATGGAAGACTTGCTTCACATGTACTGCATGGACCAACAGAGAAAATGGGAAGAGTACCTACCTTTGGTGGAGTTTGCCTACAATAATACATATCAAACATCTTTGGGAATGGCACCTTTTGAAGCTTTGTATGGTAGACCATGTCGAACACCTTTGAGTTGGGATAGTCTTGAAGATAGAGTGATTATTGGGCCAGATATGTTGAAAGAAATGGAAAGGAAAACTAAGGAAATTAGGCAAAGGTTGAAGGAAGCCTCGGATAGGCAGAAAAGTTATGCAGATAAAAACATGACACCAAGGGAGTTTGAAGTAGGAGAGAAAGTCTTCCTAAGGGTTAGGCCACACAAGAGTTCCATAAGATTTGGGAAAAAGACTAAGCTTGCACCTCGTTATGTCGGACCCTTTGAAATATTGGGAAGAATTAATCCAGTTGCTTATCGGTTGGCCTTACCTCCCCAATTGAGCCGAATCCATGATGTCTTCCATGTATCTCTTCTTAAGAAGTATGTACCTGATGAGAAACACATTTTGAATTGGGATGCTTTGCAGGTCCAAGAAATGGGGGGAATAATGATAGAGCCATTCAGAATCTTGGAGAGGCGCCAGTGCCAGTTGCGCAACAGAGAGGTTGATCAGTGCAAAGTGCAATGGGACCAGTATGACGAGAAGAATGCCACGTGGGAGGATACTAAGGAGATGCAACAGCTATTTCCTTTTTTGTTTTGAACATGAACTATAAACTCTTTTGAATGCATTTAATAAGTGCATCGGGACGATGCACAGATTAAGGGGGGGAGGATGTCACAACCCTCCTTTATCACCCTTTTTGGATTTAAATACAAAACTCTATTATATTCCTTGGATAAATTATTGAATGAATATTGTAAGGGAATAAAAATAATAAACCACACACACATGGAAAATACATATATATTTTTAATTTGTTATTTAATTTCCCTCACCCAAATTAAGGCACATGTTGTAGGAGGAATAAGAAGCTTCTAGAGGCTTCTCCACCTCCTTGCATGTAACTCCTCCCACTAAGCCTAATCAATTTGCATGGAGGCCAAATTGGGAGAGAATCTCATTTTTTCAATTAAAAAAATTAGGTAGTGGGAATTTGAAATTTCTTTTATAAAATAGGTACAAGTTTCAAAATGGGTGTTAGCTATTCCATAAAAAATTCTGCAAATTCTCCTTTGTAGTCCATTTTTCATTGCAGCCAAGATTTTGTTGGGAGGATTTCTCTTCAATTTGGAGGATCAAGGAAGACTCTACACCATTTTGCAAGCACCCAGGTTCCTTCAACTTAGTTTATGCATCTTATTTTTGTGGTAGATTAGATTGATTAATTTATTTATGAGAATGAAATTCATTTGTGTTTTGTTAAGAATTAGTTTTAGATTTTGTAGAGAATGAGAGTCATTGTTTAAATGAGATTCATTGTTTAAATTCTTGATATGAAATTAGTTTTAGATTTTGTAATTCATTGTTTAAATGAGATTCATTGTTTAAATTCTTGATTAGTTTTAGATTTTGTAGAAAATGAGATTCATTGTTTAAATTCTTGATATGAAATTAGTTTTTAGATTTTGTAGAGAATGAGATTCATTGTTTAAATTTTTGATAAGAAATTTGTTTCAGATTTTGTAGAATGAGATTCATTGTTTAAATTCTTAGTTTCAGATTTTGTAGAGAATGAAATTCATTGTTTTAATTCTGATAAGAAATTAGTTTCAGATTGAAAGAAGTAGAGTAAATGGAAATTAGATTCATTGTCTTCAGTTTATTTTGATAAAAATTAGATCTCCCTGTGTGTATAAATAAATCATCTCCCTTCTCTGTGAACAGATCTCCCTGTGTGTACAAACAAATTTACTTCTTTATCTGTGAATGAATTTCCCTGTAGGAAACAAAAGAAATGAAAGAAAAAGATATAAACTATTCCTTTCTCTGTGAAAGAATTTCCCTGTGTGAAAAACAAAAGAAATAAACTATTCCTTTCTCTGTGTGAAAAACAAAAGAAATAAACTATTCCTTTCCCTGTGAAAGAATTTCTCTGTGTGAAAAACAAAGAAATAAACTATTCCTTTCTCTATGAATGAATTTCCCTGTGTAGAAAACAAAGGAAATGGAAAAAAATCCCTCTGGTTACTGCTCCATTTTGTCCCTGAAATTAATCTACAAACATAGTTAATTACCTATTATTACCCTGCTCTGAGTAATCTTCAATACTTTTTAAAGAAACAAATTTAATATACTCCTGTATAAGAAAAATGATAATGATAATACTATAATATATATATATTTATATATATATATATATATATAAATAAACAAATAAATAAATAACCAAAAAGCGAGAAAGCATTTCAAACTTCAAAATCTTCCCTCGAGCTCCGTAACGCACGGCGTTTTACGTCGGCCAGCATGCAGCGGTTACAATGTAACCGTCGCAGTAGTACGGGGGGGACCCGCGGGTCCCCTCATCTCTGCGGACCTGCGTATGCAGGGCCGCAGGGGTGATGGGACCCGTGGTCCCCACCCCGCACCCTATGTTATATCAAAAATAACAGTGCGTTAATTAAAGTTTGTTTTCTTCTTCCCTCTAAATTGTAATTTTACTTGGGGTTTTATTTTATAAATAGATTAATACTTTATGTTAATTGCTAAGTTATTAAATTTTAGTTGATAGTAATGACATTTAGGAATTAATACTTATGTCAATTACTAGGTTATTTAGTTAAATTTTTTAGTTGATAGTAATGGCATTTAGGAAATAATGTTTTTTTTTGATTATTTTGGTAAACTTTAAGATATTGTATTTCGACTTAGAAAAATTGGGCTAATATGTAGCAAGCTCATATTTAAATTGCCTTAGTAAGTTTTAAAATTGTAGACTATATCCTTTTAAAATTAAGTTACTCAACCCATTAAGAATCGTTGAGACACTTGATTGGTCTTTAACACAAATGCTTAAATTTAATCGTTATTTTGGATTCATAGCATGCGAATTATTTATAGAATAATTATATCTTCATGCAATTACTATTATGCAAGTTTCATTGTTATGCAAATTACACTTCAATTATTTACGCTTTCATTTTGTTATTCGTAGTTAGAAAACTAAATAAAGGAAGTTGGAAAACCAAAACTAGCAGCGTTCGGTATATATGGTGCCTCTGGGTCACGCTTACGGGTAATGCCGTTGTGTTGAACTATTGCACTTAACGCCTAATAAAGCTGCATTAACAACGTCTGTGGCATCGTCCCTATAAATCGTCAGGGAGTAATAAGGGACATTTGGAAGTTAAAAATCCAAGGGGCGGGTAATCCCTCTTGGATCGATAATCTAATAAGATAACTTTTAAACGAATTTCACATCCGTTGAGATAAACCATAGTAAACCCCTCTTAGGGATGGTCAAGTTAAGAGCTCTCGTGAAATTTACTTTCTTTATTTATTATTTATTCATCTCGAAGGGATATTGGTGATTTGCAATTGGGTGACGCTCATGATAAGTATTAGGATCTAGTTATTTTGTTTAGGCCACAAGCAATAGGCCATCTTGAGCCTTCGCTTAAGTGCTACCATCGTGGGTAGCAACCACAGAGAAACTGTCTGGGACACTGACCCTAGAAAGGGTTGCGTACCCACAAATCAGTTTACATCGAACCATAGATTAGAAAGTAGAACTACATACTTTACGCCTTGATCCCGTGCCGAAGCGGGTATGTAGGCAGTCTTGGGACGGAGTTGTCCCTCATACTCAGGCGTTCGTGGGTGGGGTCTAGGCTTGGTTGAGTAAGAATCCTAATTGAAAGATAAGATAATCAAACTTAATTCAATGCATACTCGGAAGGAATCCCGTATGGATTCGCTTGACTTCCCGAGGCTTTAAGCCAAATTCCGAGGCGGAATTCAAGCTTGTATTATTTTTTTTATTACTCCTAAGGACGGCGACCTCGGTGCATTCTTGTTAGAAGAATGTAGTACTTAGTGAGTGGCTTAGGACCCGAATGGTCCCGATGAGTCTAAGTCTCTGGCCAGAGCATCTCCTATCCCGTTTGGATAGATGCCTACCCTGTATGGGTAGATGCCTATCCCGTATTGGATAGATGGAAATTTACGTCCCGTATGGACAATTGCCTAACCCGTATGGTTAGAAGCTCATCCCGAATGGATGAATGCCTAATCCTAATTGGATGGATGCCCAGAGTATGCAATTGAATAAAACATAATGAAAAAAAAAATATACTCAATTTTTGTTGGATCAAATTTTGGTGGGTTATTACACTTTCTTGCAAGAACTTTTGGTTTGAATAGACATTTACAACTGACGGGACTGAGAGCTAGATGTGATGCAGAAGTCAAGATGAAATTGAAGCTAGTTGTTCGTTTAACGTAGTGATTGAGAGAAGTAACTAAGATCTCGTCTGGTTTCAGGAACAATCTATCCTATGTAAGATGTTATCTAAGTTAACTTAGGTTTGATATATTGTTGATTGAACTAGCTGGAAGATGATCGACAAAATTGTGCAACACAATGACAGGGTACACTATCGAGATTGTTTATGCTCAAAATTATGATAACCAATATTATGCTTGCTGTAAACTGATTTGGGCAATTTTTACTATTTTGATTGACAAGATCAGGAATTCGTATGATAGAGTTTTCAGACCCAGATGATAGTTTAGCTATTTGCAGATGATAAAGATAGTTTTTCGTACAAGTTGCTACCTAATTTCATATGGTAGCTAGGTAGACTCTAGATGATACTCTACTAACTATGATGTATATTTGTACGACAGACTGTTAAATACCAGACGATAGTTTTTTTAGATTCGCACGACAGGTTTTATAGAGCTAGACGACAAACTGTTAAGATCAATGAAAACTTGTACGATAATAGGTATGTAGCAGGACGACAATTCAATAGACTCGTATGATAGATGACTGGACAGAGACAAAATTCTGATAGGCAGAGTTTTTTAATGACTGACGAAGACCAATTTTTGGACAAGGACTGAGTTTATCACTGAGTTGTTGATTTGTTTGATTTGTTTTCTCTAGTTTTAGTATTTCAATTTTAGTTTCAATTTTTTAGTTTCAGTATTTCAATTTTAGGGATGAAAACACAGAAAACATGCAAGATATATATAATGAATTCAATCACAACACATTAGTCCTATGGAAGTTGGCTTAGAGAAGAAAACCTTTGCTTGCTGACTTAGGTACACACCCAATAGCTAATCAGAATATGACTGCTGAGTCTCACATAATGGATTCTCAATGCCGTATTAGCCAACTCCAAACACTAATGGGGGCATGATATGACAAGTGTCTTGGGAGAGTTACTATCTCTCTTGCACAAATATTATCCCCCTTTCAAAGGTGAATCAGGTAGCTTCTATCTTATAGTTCTTAGTCAGGAATTCCATTCGAAATTACCCCTTGAAGTCATGCAAGCGTGATTGAGGCCTATAGTCCGACAAGGTACTGAAACAAGTTGTAGTCATATAAACATGATTGAGACCGTGAGACCATACAAAATGCTTGATATGAGAGATCTCAAAGAGAAAACTCAAATAATCCCATCCTCTAAGACTTTAATTACTAGAGGCCTATTTATTATAGTGAGTTGGAATGCTCAGGTCTAGCTGTACTCACTTGGGTCATTCTCACAGGGGATTACTTTTTCCCACTATGACAGACCCGCTAAAGGTATTAAAATCTCAATTTTAGAAAAAGCTTCAAGGGTCTACATTTCTGATTGTCTATAAAAGACAAGAGCATACTCTCCTACCTCTTTGATTTTTCTGAAAACCCAAAAGACAAATCTGTTCTTTAACCAAATAGAAAGTTAAGTTCCTAAAAATTAAACTTTAAAGAATACACAAAGTTTGGTCGATTTTCTTTAGGCAACCTGCAAAACCAATGCATCAGTAGTCATTTTGTTTTTGATTCTTTGACAGGTGTATGTTTGATTGATAGATTCTCTGTCAAGTGTTCTGCAAGAAAACTAGTTAGGCTGTAAAAATATCAGGCAAACAGAAGACAGACCAGGGTTAGTGTCAATGTTAGCCAAAATCTAAATTCAATTTACGAAAAACCCTAAAAAAGTATACTATTTTTGAAATGATAAAACATAAATTCACACGACAGATTATACCTTTTCGCACAAGTATTCTCATAGGACCGAACGATAAAACACAGAGTCAAATAATCAGAGCAGAAACTCGTACGAGATCCTTTTCTGATTCACATGATAAAACATAGGTCTTGACAAAATGTCATATGATGAATGAAGTAGAATTGTATGATATTTAGTAGAGACTGTATGGATGAGACCTGAAAGATTAAAAAGAGTAATTTTGAGGCCGAAGGATTGAATTCTGAGCTCCACGGTGGGCGCCAAAAATGTGTGTGTGAAAAGTGGACCTGTATCTGTATCTGAATACACAACACTTCAATTAAGTCATTAGATGCATGGTTAGTAAATCAATGATCAATAATGAACAATAAACCATTACAAAGTGACCTATTGCGTTCTAGTAGATACAAGTTTAGTGTTGCTCTCAGATTTCATATGCAATACCAGTGACTAGACGACACCTAAATGAAGGATTTTTAATCTATATAAGCATGAATTTGAGGTAAATGAATGCAAGATTTAAGCTAGATATGCAAGATTTAAGCTAGATATGCATGATTAATCTAACACATTTTAAGCAATATTAAGCTATATGATCTAATAAGTATGCAATAACTAATATGTAATATCTCAATGCAAAATCTTAGTGAACCTAGAGAAAAAACAACATAATAACAAGATATTCTCCAGGATCCTTGAATGAGAGATGAGAGCCTGAATTTATAGAAAATTCAGAAAGAAACCAATGGCTAAGATCGAATGATGATGAGCGGTCAAGATTTTCCAAGAGGAAGCACAATCCAGATGAATTGATATGATTGACTAGTTTTCTCAGTTTTAAAGGAAATTGAACTAAAATTAAGATAAAATCAAAAAAAGTGATTTAATCTCTATTTCATTCAATTTTGATATTTAAATGTTTTAATTGCTTTCTCTGAGATTATTCTTCAATTTTTAATTTGATTTTCAAGACTTTCTCCATTTGATTTCTTTTCTCAAATTTTAGTTCTTTTTTTTGATGATTAATTCCTTTTTTAATGATTTAAAGGTAAATTGATTTATTTAATTAAATATACTAGGATATCCAATAAAATAAATAGGTTAATTGTTTTTAAAAATTATTTACTTGGAATGGTCAATTAATTAAATATTTATTTAATTAATGTTGAATGATTAATTTTCCATGTGACATTTAATGATTTTAGAAATTAATTGTGTGCTCAAGATTAATTTTAATTTCCTTTGGTTAGGACATTGGTGATGTTGTTGAGATTAGGGGCCCATGGTTTAGATGACCATTTTTAGGGTATTACAATATGCAGCATAGATACAGGAACTGACAACAGAGTTCAATCGACTTGATTGAGTTACCTTGTAGTTGATGATCATGCTGGAAAATTTCACATTTGTATCTTTGATGGTGCTGACCCTCATCGATCTTCCATCATGGGTTGCACCGACGAGCTTCTCAACCATAGTGTTGGAGTCCTTTTTTCCTAGTTCCTGTCCAACTTTGGGTAAGCCTATGACTACCTAAATTGCTTCATTGGTGATCATATGGGATGGGTCCAGCCATATGAATTCATTATGGACCCTGCTTAGAACATATATGATCACTTCATCCTTGAATTCTAATATATACAGGATTTCAGTTAACCCTAGGTCTTCAATGATTTGATATTCTGGCTTGATTGTTATAGAGCTGCCTAGTATCTCAGATTGATACATTCCCTTCATTTCCTTAGTGCCTAAATCCTCCAAGGTGTAGTGAATATAGACCTTAACATCTTCCACATAAACCACTCCATCAGGAACCCTCAAAAATGCGCTAGTAGAGTCTTCTTTCATAGAAATTTGGGGAACTTCCTTGAAAACAAGTCTAAGCCTATCCTTAACCTCAACAAAAGTGGGATTCACAATGAAAGTAGGAGAAGATGATGATCTAGATGCCATTTCAAAGAAATACCTGGATAATGATCGCCGGTTGACAGATTTTTATTACTTCTCAAGTAACTGCTGGAAATTCTTTGGAATGCCTTTGCTCACTCTTGATCGCCTATGATTCACGTTTGCTTTGCTCTGGTTTTCTTGAGTGTTGGGTGAGTGAAAATGAGTCCATTTTCACTTTTTATCAGCGAGTAAATCCTAATGCATCACTTTCATAAATGCTTAGCGGTGTGCCCTACCAGATGCCAGTTTCATAGTTTTATGCTGGATAAACCTCGATCAATGATCAATACCACTTTCCAGATCTCTTTTTAGATCTCTTTCAGGGTATATGCAAGATTTGCAATGAATTTTCCAACCCCTAAGGCGTATGCCTCAGTTACCAGTTGAATTTCCTGCTTGTGCAGGAATGCTCTGTTCTACCAGTGGAGTTAATGGTGTAGTTACCGGCGTAGTTGCATCTCCACTTGGTTCTTCAGATTTTCTAACCCATCTCTTGGTGTGATCTTGTTGTATTTCATCTACCTTCTACTTTCCTTTCTCATTTTCTTTATCATTACTAACCGGTGTAGTCCTGATTAGCAATATGACCTATTTGTTGCATGCATAACATGTAACATTGTTCTTTTGAATTGCTTTGACATATTTGATGTCATTCCTTGACCTACATTGATTAGCCAAATGTCTAAAATTTCCATATGCATGACATTTAACACTCATTCTGCAATCTTCTGACTTATAACCATATTTCTTGCATTTTGTGTATTGACCAAGAACTGAATTGTAGTTTTGATTTGCTCTATTTCTACAATTTCTAGTAATATGCCCAAATTTATTACAAACAAAACATCTACCATTGAATTTGTAAGCATTAGATTACCTACTGATTTCCTCTAGTTTGATGAGTTCTGCATACCGATTGTCTGATCTTCATTTGTAGTACTGGAGCTTTCGCCTTGTACAAATCCAAGTCCTCTAGAATCTTCACTCAGCCTTTGTCTTTTCAATAAATCATCCAATTGTGCAACACTAATCCTGAATTTTTCTTTATACTCACTTGCAATAGTTAGATCATCTCTTAGAGTCATTATTTGTCTCTCTAGCTCTTGTTCATTATTTTGGGATTGTACCAAATTAGTTCTCAACAGATGATTCTCATGAGTCAATCTGCCGCATTCTTCAAATTTGTTCTTTAGAGATATAAAAATATTTTCTTCCTTCTTCTCTCCATTCTCAATATCTTTTGACATCCTCATACTCAGGTCTTGCATTTCATTTTTCATGAGCATGTTTGCTTGACCTAGTTTCTAACATTGTTCCTTACGTGCATTTTTCTCTTCATCATCTTGGTTTTGCCTCATTCCTCTTAGCTTGAGTAGATGATAACCTTTCTTGTAGAACAAGAATGAATTCATTAGCAGAATTCAATTCATCTTGTAGTTTTAAGTTCTTCATCCATTCAACATCATAATCCTCAAGTGCCATCTCAAGTTGCTTTTCCATAGCCATGTTCAATGATTCTGGTTGCAGGATATTCCTCAAGTTGTTAAACTTCCTCCGAGGTACTAGGCTCTAATACCAATTATTGGAATCCAAGAACACTAAGAGAGGGGGGGGGGGTGAATCATTGTTCTACCAGTAATATAAGATTTTACCTTATCATAACATACACATATAAACCGGTAAATGAAAAAACATATAACATGAAGTAAATAAACCAACCACATGAATGAACACCATAAAAAACATAATTTATATGTGGAAAACCTCAAAGAGGAAAAACCACGGTGGGATTTGTGACCCACAATATCAAATCACTGGCCATATGAAAGATATTACATAGCATGGGGGTCTGCACATGCAGGATGGCACACTGCCTAGAGAATACTTCTCAACACAAAAGAGTCTCACAAACTACAATCTTCTCCTGAGATAAAATAGTAATGGTGAACTCACAAAATGCATCTGCAATTCCAAAAAGAGTTTTGATTATAGCTCTACTCTATACCGGTTCATAAACCCTAAACCCTTCTACCGGTATCTCCTTTCCTCCAAGAATGCTTGACAAACCATATACTAATCATATCATGATATTACTTTCACATACAAAGTGACCTAAATACATATCCTTCACATCACCTTATTCTGCTACCTTGTGTTATATCACAATGACCTAACAGACTGATTTATATACCCTTTACAAACAATATGCCTTATGTTGACTTATAATACAAAAGATATTCAATGTCGACCCTATACAATAATTGCAAAATGATTTTACAAAATAAACCTTTCGGATCCCAGACTGATGTTGGCTTCACTAAAGTGCTGGATGCCAGTGCCGGTGCCGGTGATGATCCCGATTACTCCAATGCCTGTATTTTCCGGTGTATACCTCCAAATGCTAGTATCTGCTGATATATGCCTTCAATAGAATCTTGTTGCCATCAATGACAACATATGAATCCAATGAGTGTCAATTGCCAACATAATGCATAAGAGTAATTTCAATTATATGTATTGTGTTATTAGATGATTCAATTTTTTTTCTCTATTTGTATATTAGATGGTTAATTATCTAGGGTTTTTTGGCAAGCATTACACAAATATTTTGAGTATGTTAATTGTTGGCATATGCACACTCCAATGAGACATTGTAGGTGATTGAAGGTTTTGTCATTGATGGCAAACTTACAATCCTATGACATCGGCAAGGCATTCCACTGACACTAGCAAGATCAGACTTTACACCGGCACTCAGATCACTGGCATAGAGGCCGACAAGATTTTTGTTGTAATATATTTTGTTTATTATTTGTAAAATCATTGTAAGCCGACTTGGCAAGTTGTAAAATAACTCTTATATAAGACAGATCATTGTAGAACATTTGTAAGTAAGTAAGAGGAATGTAATTAGGTGAAATAAGGCAGACCTATTATGCAAATTATAGGTTAAGGGTTTATGTAAGAAGAAGAGCAGAAACCGATACTGGATCTGACATTATAGATGCTATTTTGAAGTAGTACAAGACATTGGATTTATATAATCCATTTTGTAAGTCAATGAGACTTCCCATTTTGTATTTGAGTAGTGAGCTCTAGGTAGTTGGCCTTCCTGCATGTGCAGGCCCCCTCTTGTAGCAGTAATATTCTCTTATTGGCCAGTAAGTGAATATTGTGGGTCACAAATCCCACTGAGGTTTTTCCCACACCGAGTTTCCTCGTTAAATCCTTGTGTTATGGTGTGTTTTTCATGTGGTTGTTTTTATCTATGTTTATGGCATTACTTTCTACTTACCGGTACATAGTATTAATATGCTCTACATGTTTTAAGTTAAGAAAATCTATTAACCGGTTAGATACTGATTCACCCCCCCTCTTAGTATCTGTGGGAATCCTAACAATTGGTATCAGAGCTTGGTCCTCTATTTTCATAAGCCTAATAGCTTAAGGAAGATGTTAACACCGGTAGAGATGGAAAACTTGATGAAGAAACTTGAAGGAGCTCTCTCAGACTATGATGCAAAAAAATTGAAAAATATCAAACTTGAAGATGATCTAAAGGCTGCTCAGGACATTATTCAAGCACTTCAAGAAAATCTTACTATTTCAAGAAACAAGAGAAAGAACTTTATGAAAAGATGAAAAATGAGAATGATGAAAAAGAAACTCTTAATGATATGATAAACAAGCTAAAACAAGAGAATGAGATGAAGGGTATGACTATGAGATTCAGTAAAGAAATTGAAGATAGAAAGAAGAATGAAGAAGATTTGACTAGAAGACTAAGTGATGCTACAAATGAAAACACAAGACTCAGCTATGAAAATGATTTGTTAAAGATAGATTTGATGCATACACAGAATGACTCAAATGAATTGATGAGGCAGAAAGAAGTCTTAGAAAGAGAACTAGATACTACAAATCAACATAAAGAGAAATTCAAGAAAAGCTCAGAAGAACTTGGTAACTTGCTGAAGAATCAAAAACCTAAAGGTGACACTTGTGGAATTGGCTTTGAAGTTGGTGAAAGCTTCGATACTGCAAACACACAGGATCATAGCAAACCGATAAGACAACCTACTACTTATAAATTTAATGGAAAATGCTTTAACTGTAACAAGTATGGTCATAAAGCAAATCAATGTAGATCTAGAAATTATCAGAATATCAACACCCCCACCGGTCAATGATCAAAATGCAACAAAGTTGGTCATAACTCTAAGAATTGCAGAATGAATGTGAGATGTTATGTTTGTGGAAGATTTGGACACTTATCTAATCAAAGCAGAACACAAAATAGCATAGGTTATGGAAAGGCTATTCAAAAAAATAATGTGACTTGCTACGCATGTAACAAAATTGAGCATATTGCTAAATTTTGTAGAAGTAAAGGATCACTGACAGACAACAAAGGTCCTAGTTTGAAAGGTAAAGAAAAATTTGAAGAGGTTAAGCAGGAATTTTCAAAACAATGGATCAGGAAATCAGAACCGAATGTGGATAGGAATACTCCTCCACTGGTAGAACCAAGCAACACTCCATCGGCAGAACAGAGTAGCACTCCATCGGTAGGAGTCTCTTCATCAAATTGAAGAAAATTTCCTTGAGGGTTTGGCAATCAATGAGACATATGCTATTATTCCCTTGGTTGATGGTGAGAAGTTGAAATTACTTCTATACCGGTAGACAAAGTTAAGTGATTACTTAACCGACATGCATTAAATGTGGCAGTTGGCAATTTGACATTATAAATTAATGTTTTTGGCTCCATTTTACTTCACCGATCATTCAAACTTTTGAAGACCGTGAAATCTCCAGAGCTAAGGCATTTTGAGTAAAGAGGCAAAGCACTTCAACAATCAATCCTTCCTAAGGTAGAAAAAGGTATTTATAATCATGGCATCCTCCTCTATACCTAAATTCATAGAAAACCCTACTGTAGTTGAGGTAATCAAATGACCTAGGCCTGTATTTCAACTAGTTCCCAAGATAGCTAAAAAGGATGACAATGTAGGTGCTTTTTCCCAAATTCCCAAAGGAGTTGTTTATGCAGAAGACCCTAGAATCTATATCCATTGCTATATAGAAGAATTAGGAGATGAAGAAATCAAAAACATGTACAAATCTGTTATCTATGATGATTCTGGTAAAGTAAAACCTGAACACCAAATTATTGAAACCCTAGGATTCACTGAGATCCTCAGCATTCCGGATTTCCCCAAGGAAGTTATTAGGATAGTGTTAAGTAGAGTACATGGTGCATTCTTTTGGCTTGAATCCATCCATAAAATTACCAAGGAAGTGGTGAAAGCTGTAACAGGGTTATCCTCCACTGGTAGCAGACTAGACAAAACAAAGAAGGTCTCAAATGACTTGGTAATGAACCTAACTGGTGCAACATCCAACAGAAGGTCTCTAAGGGTTAATGATGTGACTGGCATAAATGTGAGATTTATTAGCATGATTTTAGGATACAAAGCAACTCATGCAAACAAACTTAACTTAGTTTCCAGTTTATGAATAAAAAGTGCACATGATATGGTAAAAGAAAATGTGAAAATTGATGTATGTGAATGGCTAAAGGATGAATTGATTGACAATTTAGGGAAGATCAAGAAGGATAAGAAAGGAACTTTTAGATTTTGTAATTTACTTGTATGCTTAATGCTACATATAACCAAATAGGTGCCCGATATAGGCAACAAGAACCTTGGATTTGATATACCGGTAGGGAAACAATTATTGGACTTATTCAACAACATGGGTGAAAACAAGGAAAAGAATATTGATGAGTATTTTCAAGCACTAAAGGCTAGAATGAACAAAAGAATCAGACTGTTACAAGAAATTGTTAACAAATACAAGGATGATATATGTTTTGTGGTTAAAAAGGATGAGATCTAGATAGAAGCAGTTATCCCAAGAACAATTTGGGTTACTAAAATGGGTTATGAGACTGATGACCACATCATTGAAACATATGCCAAAGCTCTTCTAGAAGCACCAAAAGAACCTAAGGAAGAAGTATTTGGTAGTGCTGAGACCATTGAAAGCCAAATTCAATCTAAGAAGAGAGTAAAGAAAGTAGAAGCAACTGTGAGAAGAGGTTCAAGGCAGGCCAAGGCTATAAAAGAAGATGTACTGAAACAAACCGGTATCACTGAAGATGAGTTACATGCACAACAACCAGAAACTCACCTGTCACCGGTAGAAACTTCTTCAGAGAGTGACAAGATAGCTTAATTTAAAAGAGTTGTAAGGAAAAGACAACTTTCATCGGTATCCACACCCTCGCCTAGAAGAACTAGACAAAAATAACAAGCAGTGAGGTCTCCAATAAAGAAGACAACCCCAAAGAAAAAGCTAACACCTAAGAAGAAAAGGACTCAACAGAATATTTCTCCAATTGACAAACTGTTGGATGAAATCATGGAAGAAGGACATCTCAAGAACATAGAAAAATTATATGATACACTATCAGCAGATGAGAAAGAGCAAGTTGAAAATAGTGTCATTTTACACCTGGATATCTATAAGAAGTTTTTGATGCAAGTTGTAGATGAACTACCAGATGAATTATTCAAGAGATTGGAAGAAAGAAGACAATCTATTGTAGAACTTGACAAGAAAATCAAAATTGAAAAATTACTTGCTGTCTACCCAGTCAACTCTTCAAAAGAAATAGATGATCTAATTGCAAAGGCAAATCAGTTAGTATTCTCTACTGCACACCGGCATATTGCACTAATGGTAGGAAAAGTAAATGAGGTAACAAAAGAAACAAAAAATGGATGGGATATATTCCTTATGGAGAAGGAAAAATAGGAAGAATACAGGAACCCCAAGCCTATCAAAGTCTATCAAAAGGACAAAGATAAGGGTAAAGGAAAGGTTGGTGGACCTCCTAGTATCAAAATAAAAGATAAGTTATCCCCACTGCCTTTGATTACTCCACTGGTAACAACAACATAAGACCCACCCGTAGATGACAATATGGATGTATCACAAGAGGATACTAATCCTAATCCCAAGGTACTATACACAGTGGATGTTGGCACTCAAAAGGTCAACATTGTGATAGACAAGGACACAATCCATAAGACTGACATGGCTAGTAAGCCACCGGTAGCTGATAACATTGTTAACATTGAAGGTAAACTGATAGATGGGAAAACAGAGACTGAAACAGATCAACAGACAAAGAGACAAGTAGAGCAACATGCTCCAGAATAGGAACAGGTTCATGTGGAAACAGTGCCACCGACAATAGGAGAGAAACAAAAACCCTTGCTTAAGGAAATGGAAACATAGACTGACCTACCAGAGGTCACTACAAGCATGGTTACTTCCTCCACTAGTGGAATTTAGAATGTTGGTTCCTCCTCAACAGGTTATAAATCAACCAATGTAACTGAAGTTCTTTTAGATTCTTTGAAGAAAATAACTGATTGTAGTTCACAAGCTTATAAAGCTATAGATGACACAATCCCAATTTTGAGATGAAGCTCCAAAATGCAACATAAGGATTCTTTGAGTCAACTTGACACTTTGTCGAAGTATATTACTAACAACACAATGACAATTGAACAAATAAAGGAACAGGCATTCAAAAACAGGTTGGAAATTGAAAAACAAAAATTCTTTGAAGATCAAATAAAGAAGTGTACTAGGGAATTTGACACACTTCTACCGGAACTATGGAACTCATTGAAGGAATTTAAAACTCTGTACAAAGATACTTGCAAGACAAACTTCTTAATAGTTGACATAGATAAGAAAATGAGCAAGGTACAAGAAGAAATAAATAAACTTATAGACAATTTTGTTAATTCACCTGATACATTATTAGTTTTTGAGAAAAAGATAACTAGTTTTGAGGAAGAATTACTGAAGCTAGAGAGAGAAAAGGAGATAATAATAAACAAGGCTAAAAATCTGAGACTAAGACTAAGTCCAAGACTGGACTATCTAGCATCCTTGAGGAAGGAAATATCTGAGGCATTAGTACAAGGACAAAAAACACCGGCAAAGCATATGCAACACCTCATCGGTACAGTTCAAAGAACAAAGGCAGCAATAAAAGACAGTAAGAAGTTTATGGAAAGCATAAATTTGGTTTTGGCGGATCTTTTTCAAATTGTAACCACCCAGTTACAAGGTTGAGACATAAAAACTACAACTCTATTGAAACCTTGACAATCTTTGTCATTGATGCCAAAGGGGGAGTAGTAGTATGAGAAAATAATCTGCAAAAGACTTATCTAGTTAGGGGGAGCTCATATATTTTTGGTACACATTTTTGGATTACAAGTTTTGAATACACTTTTGAAATTTTCTCATGAGTGTTGCCATCAATGCTAAAGGGGAAGATTGTTGGCATATGCACACTCCAATGAGACATTGTAGGTGATTTAAGGTTTTGTCATTGATGGCAACCTTACAATCCTATGACACCGGCAAGGCATTCCATCGGCACTAGCAAGATTAGACTCTACACCGACACTCAGATCACCAGCACTGACAGTGAAAGGTAGCATACCAACACAGAGGCCGACAGGATTTTTGTTGTAATATATTTTGTTTATTATTTGTAAAATCATTGTAAGCCGACTTGGCAAGTTGTAAAATGACACTTATATAAGAGAGATCATTGTAGAACATTTGTAAGTAAGTAAGAAGAATGTAATTAGGTGAAATAAGGCAGACCTATTATGCGAATTATAGGTTAAGGGTTTATGTAAGAAGCAGAGCAGAAACCGGTACTGGATCTGGCATTATAGATGCTATTTTGAAGCAGTACAAGACCTTGGATTTATATAATCCATTTTGTAAGTCAATGAGACTTCCCATTTTGTATTTGAGCAGTGAGCTCTAGGTAGTTGACCTTCCTGCATGTGCAGGCCCCCTCTTGTAGCAGTAATATTCTCTTATTGGCCAGTAAGTGAATATTGTGGATCACAAATCCCACTGAGGTTTTTCCCACATCGGGTTTCCTCGTTAAATCCTTGTGTTATGGTGTGTTTTTCATGTGGTTGTTTTTATCTCTATTTATTGCATTACTTTCTGCTTACTGGTACACAGTATTAATATGCTCTACATGTTTTAAGTTAAGAAAATCTATTAACCAGTTAGATACTGATTCACCCCCCCCCTCTGAGTATCTGTGGGAATCCTAACATTAACATGGTTATCTTTGCTCCTATTTCTTTACAAGATTGTGATGTTAGTTTTATTAATATAATATTTACATCCAATGATCTTCCATACACAAGGGACTATACTCCTCCTTATATTCCTACCCATTTTAACTAGAGGACCATCAATGATGTTTTGGTTGATCCTACTGTTAGGATTAAGATGGCATTGTTGATCAGGTTGAAAGCATTGGAATAATGAGAGGGGGGGTGAATCAGTAGTCCCATAGTTTAAAGAAAACTTTTAACCAATTATGACTGACCACAAAAATATCAAATAATCTTGATTGATATAATGTAGTTAATGTAAAATAAACATGAAGAACATAACTGCGTGTGTGAAAAGTGGAATGAGAATCTGTATCTGCAAGACACAACACTTCAATCAAGTCATTACATGCATGGTTAATCAGATATAATCAATGAATAATAAACCATAACAAATCAACCCATTGCCTTCTAAAAGATGCGAGTATAAGATTGCTCTCAGATTATTGTTGTCTAGTCAATACCAGTGACTAGACAACATCAAGATGAAGGATTTAATCTATATGAGTATGATAAATGCTAGATGGATGCAATATTGATCTAACAAGATTTAAGCAATAAATGAGATAAATGATTTAATCAATATGAAATAATTAATATGCAATATATCTCAATGAGTCTAGATCAAAAAATAGTATAATAACAATATATTCTCCAACCTCCTTTGAATGAGAGATGAGGTTGAATTTATAGAAAATTCAGAAAGAAACCAACGACTAAGATCAAATGATGATAAACGGTCAAGATTTTCCAAGAGGAAGCACAATCCAAGTGAATTGATGTGATTGGATGCTTTTCTTAGTTTTAAAGGAAATTGAACTAAACTTAAGATTAAAATAAGAAAAAAACTGATTTATTATCTATTTCATTCAATTTTAATATTTAATTATTTTAACTGCTTTCTTTGAGATTATTCATAAATTTTTAATTTGTTTTTCAAGATTGTTTCCAATTGATTTCTTTTCTCAATTTTTGATCAATTAATTCCTTTTTTGATTTAATTCCATTTTTTGAAGATTTGTGCTCAATTGATTTATTTAATTAAAATTAATTCCTCTTTTTGATGGCAAATTGATTTATTTAATTAAATATGCAAGTTTATTCAATTAAAATAAATAAGATAATTGTTTAAAATGATTTACTTGGAATGATCAATTAATTAAATAAATATTTAATTAATATTGAGTGATTGATTTTGCCATGTGACATTTGATGATTAAAGAATTAATTATGTGCTCAAGATTGATTTAATTGCCTTTGGTTAGGACCTTGGTGATGTTGTTGAGATTAGGGGCCCATGGTTTAGATGACCATTTTTAGGGTATTACAATAACCACTCATGAACACTAGATTTTATATATGGAAAAACCAAATGGGAAAAACCACGGAGAGTGTTAACTCTCAGGAGAATATAAATAGTTATAATTGTATTTAAAAAGGGGTGGCTCACTCCCAGATTAAAAAAATGACTCACTACCAGACTACTCGGTGCAGGTATACAAAAAGATGGTTAATTGCCAAAAGGTTCACTGCAATTGAAAAAGGTTTAACTGAGAAGGTTTGCATCTCCAAATGCATGGGAGCATTTCCAAGTTTAAGATGAAATTATAAATCAAAAACTCTACAACAAATCTAGTTAGAGATCTTTGTACAACTATCCTATAGTAAGTCTGGTAAAGGACTACTGCACTACTACACTACTGTCTACCTTTTCTATCTGCAACTAACACTTCACACACACTTCTATCCTCGCTATCAACTTTCTCTTACATATCACACACACCTTCACTCAATTCCTTTCTCTGTTTTCCTTTATGCTTCTGCTACTACTTCTGCATCTGCAACTACATATGTATATGTATATATATTGGAGGGCACAAATACAAAATAGTTTGTCAGCCAATCCCAACACGTTATCAATATGCTTATGTTGGCCTCCACAAGACTTCTACACACTTCCTTTACATACTCTGATTTCCAATGCATATACTATGATTACCAGAAAGGGATAGGGTCATTCGGACCCAATAGTACTGACCCATAATCACAAGATCAAGCCCAATATCTCCAAAATGTAGGCTCCACGCATACCAAGAAATCCACAACATGAAACTTGAAGAGATACTTCTGATAATTACCAAAATTGCTAACAACATGACACATAACTGATATCAGGATCAATGAGAACTCATAAAATCAGGATACTAGGATCAATGAGAACTCAATGAAACCTCAAAACTCATCATCTAGAGCTATCCATGTTGCATAATAACTTCTGACCACAACCGCAACATCTGAACTATACATCCATACTAACTACATATAATCCTCACATACAACAACAACCATAACATCCAGACTAATTTCCGGACCTCATACACTCTTTGGTCCAAACTGGATGGCTGATTTGACATCAATGACAATATTATTCACACAAGTCTAACATACATCTTCCTTATAAATCCTATGACATGGTTCCAATATCTTTGGAAAGTGTCCTAAGGCACTTCTAGGGTTGATTGGAAAAACATGTTTTTTAATATTTAATCTCACTATTGTTTGTCGTATATTCATACTTGGGGCAATGGGTTTCACTAGCAATGGTAAAGGTGGGTTGTGAATATAATTATTTAATATCATTTTCCCCACACATAGATGCCTAGAATTAGATAATTAATGACTAAGGAAGTGAAAAAATGAGTGACATTTGAACTTCTCCAAGTGTGGTATTGGAAGGGGCAACAAGTATCTCTTGGTATTCAATCATTTATTTCATTTAATTTAATTTTTATCTTGAAAGATTGGGCACCCAATTTTGAGGGAAAGTATTGGAGGCAAAACCAGTGTCCTTTCAACTTCCATGAAGGAAATCCAAGGGTTGTGGTCATTTGGAATGAAAAGCCTTATTTGGACACCTTTCTTGGTGGTTTTGAAGCTCTTTCCGTTCTATAAATTCAACTCTTTGGATGTAGAATGAAATGAGGAACAAATAAATGTAGAGTTTAATCTACAGGAACAAGGATAGGTGGGAGGAATAAGGAGGTTGTTCACATGTACAAAAGTGCCTCCATGCTAGACACAAAGAGGAGAATGAAATTGAATGTATTGTAATCATATTTATTGTTTATAATGCATACTCTGCCTCTCTTCTTGGTGGATTTTTTCCTCACAAGGGTTTCTCTACATAAATATTGTGTTATGTGGTGTTTTTATGTTGCTGATTTGTGCCTTATTTTTGCTATCTTATGGTTATGATATTTTTTATTTATTGCCATTAAAAGCCCACATAAGATAGGGTTTTTAATCATTATATGTAGATTTATTTTTAGCATCATTAAGTAGACAAATCTAATAATGATTTTCCACATTAAGGCAACTTAATTTTAAGATTTGCATATAAGTTTCAAATTTTCATGTTGTAGTTGTCCAAGCCTTGTATCTCATTCTTTGATTGGTTATTGAATAAATATTGATCTTTGCAATCTTTGGTATTGAACTTGTATATTTCTCAATACTTGCTAGTAAGGTTAATGTTATTACATAAGAAATATTGTTCATAAATGGTTTTCATAAAGATAAATATAATAATTATTTAGTAAACATTCTTTCACATGATGGTATTTCTTTATTACATATGAGGTCTATCAATTTATCAATTCAGGTGGGATTGAATTCGCTAGATGCAACATTTGTTATTATTCTTAAACTGGATCTTTTCAAATAAAAAGAGGCATTCCATGGCTATTTTATATGAATGTGATTGTTTCAGTAATCTAAAAATGCTTAAAATTCCCCAATAACAATGTTGTGCATATTATCCAGGATAATATACAAGCCATTGATATTCTATGGGGGATTTTCCCTTGATCATTTTGTCCCAATCCATCAAGACCCTTGTAGCCTCAAGCAAATTTATTATTTGAATCATATGCTAGGTTTAAATCTGGTTGCTCAACATCCTCTTTTACAATAGCTTCCGTTGGCATGTGTTTGACATTGATGTCAAATGGCGAGTTTGGTTGCTAGACCTTTGTCATTCACTTGAACAATTTCTTTGAAAGTAGTTAAATGTAAAATTGTCTAAGCTATTGTATGATAGAGTAGCTCTTAAAAAGGATGTCTTCTCATCAATTAGGAAGACAATTAACTCAATTTGACATTTGTGCATTGACACTAGATTAAGACTGTCATAGTTGTCTGTTAAGTCTCAAGAACAAGTTGAGTTAAAGAATGATAAGTAGTGAGATAGTGCATAGTTTGTGTCAATGATAAGAAGGTTGTTGGGGTCTTATGTTTAAGGGTTTGCAATAAAGTTCTTAAGTTTTGTCTTCGTGGCAATGGGAACTTTGTTCATATTGACATAAACTTTATTCACAACAACAAGAACTTGAAGAAATACATTAAGTAGCATAACATTAGATAATAATATTTTACCCATTTAAATAAATTCTAAGATAATGTTTGTAGTTGTTGTTCAATCCTTAATAGGCACGAGAATGATCAATTTTTGAATACCAACGATTATTTCTTGTGACACAAATTCGATGGGCAATTACCAATCTATCCTATGTAACAAATTATTGTCAACTATTTTTGTAGCAATGGTTTTTGTTTTTGTTAGAAGACAAAAAAATCTAGCTCAACGCTTAGATAGATGATGAAATGAGGACCAAAAGATAGAGTTTTTTGATTTTGATATGTAGATGTTTAATGAGAATAAAACAGAATATCAATGTCACATTTTTACTATTGCACATAAGATCAGTGATTTGTATAGAAAACAAAGTAACCCTTTGTATCATGATTGTTATTTTTGTAATTGGAGTGGGTGCTCTTATTTCTAGTGAGGCATATATTGTGTTACCAGTGAGACATATATTGTGTTCCCAGTGAGGCATAGATTGTAATAAGTGAGATTTATGGTCAGCGAGGCTTAATAAAGTTCATTTTCATAGTGGTTTTTTACCCTTCTATGGTTTTCCACTCAAATACCCATGTTATGTGATATGCATATGTAACTCTTCCATTTTGTTGGTGGATATATGCCTCAATGCTATTGTTATATGTTGTATGGTCCATTATGTGCCGTGGTGCCATTGTGTTAAAGCATTTAGCTATTAAATTAATTGTTTTATTGACCATTGATTCCCCCCGCACACCCTCTTAGTGGTCTAGAGTATTTCAACAAGTGGTATCAATGTAGTCTACTTCCTTGGAGAGGTTCAACAACCTAAGGTTGATTATCATAGTAGAATAGTTGTAATCATGGCACAAAAAGGTTCTGCAGTTGTAAAAGTACCTTTGTTTGATGGTTCTTGTTGTTCTCAAAAAAGGAGTAACCTAAGTTCACCTGCAATTTATCTATGAAATAGCCAATTTCAAACAATGAAGAACTTTGGACAACATGACAAGGATTTAAATCCTTCTACTCTTCAGGCTTTGTAAAACCTAGGTGGGTATACCTTTAATGCATAGAATCATACCCATTACACACATATGACGACATCAAACAAGCAAATAGATCTCATTAAAGTCTCAGAACAAGGAGGGTACTGTAGATGGGCTAAATCTACACATACAACTCAACTATGTTTGAGCATGAGATAGGTGGAACATTACCACATAACAGAAAAATAAAGATATTCTGATTTGATTTTAAAATGCTACAAGTAACCTCTAGCTGTAATGGACCAGTGCCTTAAACTGGGCATGGAGTCAAATGCATAACATTATAAGAGAACCTAGTTGCAAATCTGGCTTACCAAAATATCCCTACATTAATGCCTGACATTAATACATTCTACATTCATTCATAGAACCATACATATCCAAACAATGATCAAGTTTCACAATTTCTACTCCAAGAATTTAAATCCCTTCTGTAAAAGATTCCTAAGAACAAGAATTACACTCCACCTTGAAGAGGATAAACTCAAAATCCCTTGAAAATTGAACTATATTAAAATTGGTAACAAATGACTGAAGACAATTCTATGGCACTTTACACCTACCTTGCACATGTATGACCTGCAACTAAACTATTTACAATCTTATGCAAAATACCCACATACAAAACTAAAACTCTGAAAACATTTTTAAGCTGGAAATTCATTGCAAATTTGGAACCATTTGGAATTCTCCCTTGGATCCATTTTCCAGAAATTGGAACCCCGACAAATGAGAAGAATTCATAATTAAATGAGGGAGGGAAAACTTCAGATTTCATCTGGTAGTGACAACTGTCCCACTCCTTCTACCATTTACTGCTCACACACTTGGCCTCCTGAAAATGAGCTCTTTCTAACTGAAAAATATTCTCTGCATTCATTCCCATTGAAACTACTTTCAAAATAACTAACATGTGTTGAAACTGATGGTATAAACAAACTCCTCATTCTGAGAGCTTTCCAACGATACATAATATGCCTATATTTGGGTAAAACAATAACTCATCGGCCATTAATTTCTCTTTATAGTCAATCATTTAAATTTTTGCATTTTTTGACATAGTTAGAATTATATATTTAATTTTGATTTTTCCCTTTCTTCTGTGCATTCATTTGTGCCATGTGTCAGCTCTTGGTTCACTCATGGGTACACCTAGGCACCACCTCACCTTAATCTAGACCCGCCACTGGACCTGGGCCCACCTTGTCGCTGATCCACGATGAGTAACGAGCGAACATCTTCCCATCGCGGATCAGCGACCACCATTGATCTTCTCCAACTTGCATGGTTGTTAACTCTCCTTTTTGTCACAAAATTTGGTTGCCTCGAGATGCATGTCCGTGTGCGTGGGGTCCACAGGGTTCAACCAAACCTTCTGACTTCACCAAAAGCCTATGAGCTCTTGTTATTTTTTATGTGCAAAGTTTTGTATTTAAACCACATAAAAACCCTTCCCGCTGAGAAATGTGGGATAAATGCCTTATCCCATTACCTAGCACTGGCTCTTCAACCTACCAAAATCATTTGCTTGAAAGTTTCATAAGGCTTTAAAGCCCCAATTTGGCACCCAAGGAGAATGCTTTACACCCGTCAATTGCATTTGTTGAAAGTTTCTAACACCTTATCATTAATTCTAGCTTGGCGATAGGAGGATGCTTTTGCAGGGAAGAAGAAAGAAAAGATCAACATTTGCTTTGTTAATGCTCCACATTTTGCATAGATGTTTATGGATGCTAGCAAAGGTTGTTGAATCAGATTTGCTTGAAAGATTCTAAGGCCATTTTCTTGTAGCTTCTCCCATGCGCTGGCCCTTGACAATTTCTTTGAAGTTTCAATGACCTAAGGTTGGGATAGTCAGTACTGGTAATTAATATCTTGGATACACATTTTTCACCACTGACCTTTATCTCTGAGAAGTAACTCATAGCAGCTTGTGCATGAAAAATGACTTCCCCTTATTACCATTAATCCTTTGTGGATGCCAATGTACAAGATCTTTTAACCATTTTGGATGAGCTCAAGATGAAGAATTGCATTTATAAACCACTCTATTTATGCCCGTTATTTAAAAATTGATGTTATTTTCCCCTCCAATGCTTTTCACTTTTTCTCTAATGACATCCGGTGCAAAACATGAGCGCATTCCAACCTGTCACATTTTCACATTTAAACCCAAAGAGGCATTTCAAAAACTGGTTAGAACACCTTCCTGGACTCCACAAAATGATAGGCGTGTACTTTGATATGTTAAATTTCATCCTGCAAAACCACTGCTCATGATGAATCATGAGTTGCAAAATATTAATGCTCAAAATTGACCAACTATCCTTGTTTGAATTCTGCATACTAAAAACTTGAAGAAATTGCCTACAAACTTGGCTTTGCATATAGGTCAATCGGATTGTCCGAGACTCCAAAATGCAGATGGAGCATCACTTGTATGTTAAAAATATTGAGAAATGAGAATTTCATCATGACATTCATTTAGGTTGAAGATGCAAGGATCCAAAGTTGACCATTTAGCTTATATGAGAAAACACTACTTGCAGATTTCTAAAATTTGCAAATTAGATGGCCTTTGGAAACTGACCAAACAAATTGGTAAGGGCCTCAAACTGGAAACACAACTTGTCCTTCATACTAGAAGTACCTTGGAATAAATATTCTGATATGAAACTCATCTGGGCATCTTTTACACATATGCAAAGTGGTGCTCTGACTAGCTGTTAAAACAGGGACTTATGCAAACAACATAAACTGCAAAAGAAATGGGCTTTCCAAACTGAGCAAATGGATTCACAGGGACTTAAAATTTGGCATGAGGACACACCTATATGTGTAAAATTCAGGGGTACACTTCATTTTATATGACAATAAACTGGTCATAAAATGCAAAGCCTCAAAGTAGGCCACTTGGTAAAATTTGAAAATGTGCATAAAACAACTTTCAGTCCACCCCTTGAAATGGGTACTTGACAAACTGATCTAAACTAAAATCTAAAAGTTGTAACACATTGCATAGGCCAAATGAAAGGTGTACAACAATTTTCCAAAGCCTTACCTCTTGAGAATCAACTGGCTCCATTTTATAATTCTTCAAACTAGGCCACTCAGGTTGATGAGTCAAGTGCCATTCTGAAAGTACAGGAGCAAAATTTTGAAATGGGCCTCTCAAAATACTAAAATTTTATGAGTCCGAACAGTTCTGACTATGCCTTTTGGAAGGTTAGAATGCAAACATATTTTATTTCTCTAGGATCTGATATAAGGAGATCACTTGTAAATGGTTATACTATTCCTTCTACTATACCAATTGATATTGATGGCAAAAAGGAATATGAAATTGATACCATGGAAAAGAATGCTATACTTTGTGGCCTGTCTAAAGAAGTTTTTGTCAAGGTTATGCATTGCAAGTCTTCACAATAGGTTTGGGATAAATTGAATAATATTTATTATGGTAATGATAGAGTGAAGCAGGCCAAAATAAAAACTCTTAGAGAAAAGTTTGAAGGACTAAAAATGAATGAGGAAGAGAAGATAACATATTACCTTCTTAAATTTGATGAGACAATCAATGTTATTCATGGTATTAGAGAAGTGGTAGAGGATAAAGATGTAGCTAAAAAGGTCCTAAGGTCTTTGCCATCTAAGTATGATTCTAAAATATTTGCAATAGAAGAAGCAAATGATATAAGCACGTACACAATGGATGACTTCAAAACAATGAAAAAGGTTAAAGAAACAACCTTCAAAACTATGAAAGAGGTTAAATAAAGTAATTTTGACTCCAAAGATATAGATATTAAAGAATCTAATTTTGTTATAAAGTTGAAAAAGGGGTCAGGAAGATATAAAGGGAAATTCTTGTTTAAATATTTTAATTGTGGTAGAATAGGAAATTTTGTAGCCAAGTGTCCTTATGATGAATCCAATAGTGATGAAGAGAGAATTGAAAAGAAAGGAAAAAATAAATCATTTAATCCTAGAAGGAAGTTCTTTCACAAGAAAAATAAGAGTTTATATATCAGAGATGTTGATGTATCTGATAGTAATTATGTCCACTCTATTGATGAAGAAGTCTTATTTATGGCTATGGAAAGTACAACTATAGATTAGAATGATACACATGAGGAAAACATTGAATTTGAGATTGTAGATGTTGATATTGAGAGTGAACTAGTTTATGCCCTAAAGGAGATGAAAATATTGAAAAAGGAGGCTTGCATACAAAAAGATCAAGCCATGAGAGAAAAGGAAAACTGAATAAACAAGATTAAAAGTTAGATCAATTGGTTAATACAACTTGCGCAAAGAAAGAAGGTTGAATAAGTGACCAAGACATAGCTGGCTTGCAAGATAGAGGATTGTCAAAACTTGGAAGAATAAATAGTCTCATTAGGAAAGAAGTTAGCAAGTTATGAAAGTAACAACAAACTCAAAGGGTATGAAGTTGGAAAAAGTTCAAATATGTCAGGAACTAATAATAGTAGTCAAACACAAACATACTCAAAGTCTAATCATAAAAATACAATCAAAGGTTTAGATGCTGATGATCATGCTAAGAGAATTGCACATGAAATATTTCCAATCAGGTTTAATTCTCATTTCTCTAGCTATTGTTTTTATTGTAATAAATATGGTCATAAGGTTAGTGAGTGTAGATTTTCTATAAAAAGGAGATCAAACTTGTTTGATAGAAATTATTGTGATATGAGAAATAATTTGAGATGCTATAGCTATCCTAGTCTTGACCACATATTCAAGTATTGTAGATTTAATCTTGACAAATAGAATGGGAAATACAATGTTAATCTTGAGAAGAAAATTAATCCTTTAAAGTCAGATGTAAAGATGAATAAGGTTAAATCAGTTTGGAGACCAAAGGTAATAAAGGACGTTGAAAATCAATATTTGTTCAGACTGGATTTCATAATAAAAAGAAAGACTTGTGGTTGGTTGATAGTGGTTGTTCAAACCACATGACTGGTGATAGGGAGAAATTCACCAAACTTGAAGGATATGATGGAGGGTTTGTTAGTTTTGGAGATAACACTTCTAGACAAATTAAAAGCTTAGGAAGCCTGTTGTTAGATGGCAATATTCCTATTCATGATATTTAATATTTAGAAGGTTTAAAACATAAATTATTGAGTATAAGATATATTTGTGGCAATGGTTACAATGTTTTATTCAATGCTCAAGGTTGTGAGATAAAGAAAAAGTTAGGAAAGATAGTTGCAATAGGTAAGAGGACAAAAGGAAATGTATATAATCTAAAAAATATCACAAACAATAACAAATATGAAGATATCTACCTTATGGGATAGGTTGATGAGAGGTGGTTATGGGATAAAAGACTTGGATATCTAAACTTGGACAATCTAGGAAAAGTAAGAAAACATCAAAACATTAGAGGCATGCCACTCATTGACAAGGCAGTAAACAACACTTGCAAGGAGTGTCTGTTGAATATTTGGGAAACTTAGAGGGGGGGTGAATTAGTTGATAATAAAATTTCCTTTTAACTTTAATTCACAGATCCATAAAGATTAACATAATTAACAAAATATGAGAGCACATGCATGAAACAGATCAGACACAAGAAACACCATAATTTATGTGGAAAACCCAAGAAGAGAAAAACTACAGAATGCTAATTCTCAATATATAAACATTGGTTAAGGTGATTTTTACAAAGGATGGCCCACTGTCAAGGTGCTCATTGCAGATGGTCTCACTGCCTTGAAAGGCTCACTGCCCTAAAAGGCTCACTGGCGAAGAAGAAGAAAGATAAAGAGAATCTACCACAAAAACACAGTTTGCACAGTGGGAACTACTTCCGATACTAATCTACAAAACAATACTCAAACAATAATTGGATTCCTTTAATCTCACATGTCTTCAACACAAAAAGTTGTATATCATCTCATCAATCCATACTCCTACATATACTATCTCCAAAAAAGCATAATTCTCAATGTCAGCTAAGACCGAGGTCTAAAATAGGTCTCCACTTAACATTCTGGTGGTGGGAAGGAATGAGAAGTAGACCATATTATACTGTTCCTTATCAAACATATCAACACATTACATACATCACCAAAGCCTCCACACACTATATTACACATCTTCAATATATGGTCCAAAACCTCAAGCTCCAAACCAATCCAGGCCCAAAGATAGTGCTTAGTCGCATCTTCCAAAACACCAAAGTCATCCAATAAAATAAGGAAACCTTTAAGTGCACAAAATTCCTTCATCAAACACTTCTGGTCAACATACCACATCCAGACCTAATCCAGACCACATGATTTGACATCAATGACAACACATAATGTAACGCTAATAATCTCCCCCTTTGTCATTCATGGCAACACCAATCAACAACATTCATCAAGATAATAAACAAACATTCCACTCTTTTCTCTCCTTCTTTGACAACAATGATAAAGGTGGGCAACACTCAACCTATGAAATTCACTCCTACTCCCTCTGAGAGGATATACCCAAGCATCAGTCCAGAAAATAATATGTAGGCTGCTCACTGGACCAATGCACATCAAAATACACATTAGTTCAAACTAGAAAGGGGTAATACTCCTAACTTCTATCAAAGATACTCAAAAGTATCTTTGCATAATTCCTTAGTGAATATATCTACAACCTTCTCTTTTGTAGGTACATACTCAAGTTTAACCTCATTATCTAGAAATTTTTTCCTCAAGAAGTGATACCTGATAGATATATGCTTTGTTCTAGAATGTTGTATTGGATTATTTGAGATATTTATTGCACTAGTATTATCACACATGATTGAGATAGGGTCATCAAACTTTACACCAATGTCCTTTAAAGTCTGCTTCATCCATAGAATCTGAGTGCAACAAGAAGATGTTGAAATGTATTCTTCTTTTTCTATAGATATAGACACAAAATATTGCTTCTTACTCGCCCAAGCAACTAACCAGGAGCTAAGGAAGAATGCTCCTCCACTTGTACTTTTTCTGCCATGCACACTTCCATCCCAATGTGTATCTATGTAAGCTATTAGGGTAAAATATGAGCTCCTGGGATACCAAAACCCAAACTCTTATGTGCCTTTAAGATATCTGAAAATCCTTTTTACTGCCACAACATGAGATTCTTTTGGTTGTTGCTAAAATTTGGCTGCCAAACATACTGCATACATGATATCTGGTTTGGTAGCAGTCAAATATAATAGTCCTCCAATCATTGATCTATACTGACTTGTATTTTCCTTAGGTGATTTATCATCTTTAGTTAACTTTCATCTGGTAGTCATAGGTGTACACATTGGTTTGGAATTCTCCAATCTAAACTTCTTTAATAGTTCTTTGACATACTTAGACTAAGAAATAAAAATTCCTTTGTCATTCTGATTAATTTGCAATCCAAGGAAGAAATTTAACTCACCAATCATGGACATTTCAAATTCTTTCTGCATCTCATTAGCAACTCTTATGCATATGTCTTCATCTACTCCAAAGATTATGTCATCAACATATACTACCACAATTGTAATTTTACCTGAATCTATCTTGAAGTACAAATTGTTGTCTGTTGAACCCTTTTGAAATCCTTGATTAGTTAAATACTTGCCTAACCTCCCATACCAAGCTCTAGGAGCTTGTTTCAGTCCATACAAAGCCTTTTTCAATCTACAAACAATGTTCAGATCATCTCTCAACTTGAAACCTTCCGGTTGTTCAATGTAAACTTCTTTCAGTTCTCCATTTAGGAATGCTAATTTTACATCCATTTGATAAACTTTGAAGTCTTTAAATGCTGCAAACACCAGAAACATCTGGATTGCCTCCATTCTTGTAATGGGGGCATATGTTTTATCAAATTCAATGCCTTCAATATGAGTATATCCTTTGTGAACCAACCTTGCCTTGTTTCTTACAACCTTTCCATCTTCATCCAACTTGTTCTAGAATACCCATTTAGTTCCAATCACATTTTTGTCTTCCAGTTTGTTGACTAATTCCCATGTTCATCCAGTTCTGATCATGACATTCTTATTCCATTGTCTTTGGATAAGTTTTAGATAGTAAACACAACAAGACTTGTTCTTGTGCTACTTTGCTTCTTGTGATAACACCTTTTCTCTTGTCTCCAATGATTTGTTCTTTTGAGTGATTCTTCCACACATACCTTGGAGTCTTGGATGCAGATGCTAGAGCATCTTGATCATTCTTTTCTTCACTCCTACTTTCTTCTTTCTTTTCCTTTTCTTTGAACTCATTAGATTCATATCTTGTTGCTATTTTTGAATCCTTTGAAGTACTCATCAACTTTTACGCTTGCACTTTCAATAGTCTTATTCAACCTTTTGTTGTAACATCTATATGGTTTTCTCTTTTTTGAATAACCTAAGAATATACCTTCATTTTCTCTACTGTCAAACTTTCCAAGATAATCCTCATCTCTCCAGATATAGCATTTTCTTCCAAATACTTTGAAATATTTCATTGTCAGAGTTCTGCCATACCAAAGTGCATAAGATGTCTTTCCATACTTCCTCTGATACAAAGTTCTATTAAGAGTGTATGCTATTGTATGAATTGCTTCTTTCTAGTAAACTTATGGTAGTTTTTCTCCTTTTATCATGGTTCTAGCTACCTCTTGTATAGTTCGATTCATCCTTTCAACTATACCATTCTGCTGTGGTGTTCGAGGGCAAATAACTACCTTTTGATGCCATGTTTCTCACAGATGTAATTGAACTCATCTGAGATGAGTTCTCCTCCTTCATCAAACCTTAAACACTTTATTTTCTTGTCAACCTCATTTTCTACTTTTTCCTTGAATATCTTGAACTTCTCTAATGCTTTAGATTTCTCTCTTAGAAATGCAACTCAAGTCATTCTAGAGTAATGATCAATCAATAACATGAAATACCTCTCACCTTGTAGGCTCTTTGTCCAGGTAGGACCACAAAGATCTATGTGAACCAAATCCATTAATCTAGTGGACAAGTACTCCTTTCCTTTGAATGTGCTTCTATACTTCTTTTCGACTTGACATTCCCTGCACATGTTGTTCTTCAGTTTAGTCAATCTGGGCAAATCTCGTACTACACTTCTTGAACTAATTTGCACCAAGTTGTCAAAATTGATATGACACATCCTTCGATTCCATGGACAACTATCATCAAGTTGTGATATCAATCAATGTTTCATAGTACCTTCCAATTGGTATATATTTCTATTTGTCCTTCTTCCAGCTACAATGTCCATTCTGGACTCCTATATTTCACATCCATTCTCCTGAAAAAAAAACATTGTATCCATTTTCGCACGTCTATCCAACACTTACGAGATTATGATGCAAACCCTTCACATAATAAACATTGTCAGTGTTATGTTTTCCATCAAAAGTAATTGACCCATTACCAACAATTTGTGTTGTTTGATCATCTCCAAACCTAATTGAACCTCCATCATATTTTTCAAGTTTTATGAACTTTTATCATCAGTCATATGATTTGAACATCCACTATCAATCAACCACTCATTCTTATCTCTTCTAGAATGAAATGCATTAGCAATAGTCTTAGAGATATCAAACTTAGGAACATCATTTTATACCAGAAAGAAACAATCACCATCCTCATAGTCTAATTCATCACTTGAAATGCCAACATCATCCTTAACATAATATGCTTTCTTATTGAGTTCTTCCTTGTTTTTCCTAAATTTTTGTTTAGCTCCCTTTTCCGGACATCTAGTTGCAATATGACCAATATTTATGCATCTAAAACATTTAAAGGGTAACATACCTTTGTACTTACTAGTGCCTTTCTTCAATTTTCTCACAAAGTTTGCTTCCACTTCATCCGGGCTCTCTTCATCATTCAGGCTATCTTCAGATGCCTTGAATGTGGTTTTTGATTTGTCTTTGTTCTTTCTAAACTTTCTTACTTCAAATGCAATCAGGGTACCAAAAAGATGCTCTCTATTGAACATATTTGGATCATAGGTTTCTTCAATTGCTAAAATCTTATCACTGTATCTTATCAATAATATCATCAGGATTTTGTCGATTACATATTCATCACTCAAGGTGCCTCTGAGCTCTCTGATTTCATTCACTATAGTGTCATCCTTCTCAAAATAGCTTACAATGTCTTCTCCTTCTTCCATCTTTAGGTTTTCATAGCTTCTCTTAGTTGTTAACCTCTTTGTCAACTTGACTCTCTCATGTCTTTAAGCTTCCGCCAAACTTCATAAGCAGTATTCAAAGAGACAACCTTGGTCAATTCAATTTTTGATAACACACTGAAAATATCATACCTTGCTTTTTGATTTTTTTCATAGGCTTGAATCTCATCCAGAGTGTTAAGACCATTTACGAGTCGAGCATATTTAGTCTCCATAGCCTTCCAAGTGTTGCAACCCAAATAAACCAAATAACCTCTCATCTTCACTTTCTAGAAGCTATAATAAGATCCTTCAAAGATAAGAATGGATAACTTGTGTGCCATTAGATTAGGATCTACCTCAAGTGTTTAAGATTTATAAAAAAGAACCAAAGCTCTAATACCAATTGTTGAATATCTGGGAAATTGAGAGGGGGGCTGAATCAATTGATAATTAAATTTTCTTTTAACTTCAATTCACATATCTAGAAAGATTAACATAATTAACAAAACATGAGAGCACATGCATGAAACATATTAGACACAAGAAACACTAGAATATACGTGGAAAACCCAAGAAGGGAAAAACCATGGAGAATGCTAATTCTCATTACATAAACACTAGTTAAGGTAATTTTTACAAAGGATGGCTCACTGCCAAGGTGTGGGCTCATTGCCCTAAAAGGCTCACTGTTGGTGGGCTCACTGCCCTGAGAGGCTTACTGCCGGTGGGCTCACTGCCCTGAAAGGCTCACCACTAAAGAAGAAAGAAAGATAAAGAGAATCCCCCACAAAAACATAATCTGCACTACCAAAATTGCTTCTAGTAATAATCCACAAAAAAATCCTCACACAAATAGATTCCTTCAATCTCACATGTGTTCAATACAAAAATCCATGTATCACCTCATCAATTCATACTCTTACATATATTGTCTCTAGAAAAACCATAATTCTCAATATCGGTTAAGAAAACAATCTAAAATAGGTCTCCATTAAACATTTTGGTGGTGAAAAGGAATGAGAAGTAGATCATATTACATCATTCCTCATTGAACATATCAACATGTTACATACATCACCAAAGTCAGACACAAAACATGTTCACATGCTATGTTACACATCTTAAATATCTGGTCCAAAACCTTGAGCTTTAGACCAATTTGGACCCAAAGATAGTACTGAGTCACATCTTCCAAAATACAAAAGTAATCCAAAAAGACCGGGAAACCTCCAAGCACACAACATGCCTTAATCAAACACTTTTTCTCAACATACCACATTTGGACCTAATCTAGACCGCAGGATTTGACATCAATGACTATTGGATAATGGGGATATTGTTGGAAATTTCCGTTGGTAGGATATGTTGTTGTCATTTATGTCAACATATTTCTATGATTTTCTCCGGTGTTTGCAGATCGAGAAGATCTTATGATCTGGTTTGTAGTTTTGTATTGTTGATCAGTGCTTTGCAGAGTTCAGTATTTCCTCTGGTATATTATAGTGGGATTTGTTCTTGAGCTGAGATTTCAGGATATTGTTTGGGATGGTCTTGCATATATTCATTTCAGATGGATCATTTTTTGGTGCTCCGCAAGTTATATTTCTTTGTGAGAGTTGCTGATTGGCCGTGTTCTTGAGTTTTAGATGTTGATCGATGAAAATTTGATAAGTGGTGTTGGTGCAATTGTTGCTGATGATTCTAATGTTCTTGATAGTGTTTCCTAATTTTGTCTTATTTTTTTTGATGATTCGCATTGATCATTGTGAGAGTTATTGGTGGTTTTCATGAACCCGTGATGATTTTTGTGTTATGTTATTTTCCTGGTGGTTTAGTGTGTTGCAGTTGATCTTTCATGACTTTTGATGGGGTTGAGAATTTGGGAATTTGAATTAGGTCCATGTTATATCATTTAAATAATTATATTGGTCTGGTGGTTAATCTTTGTATCATGTGATGTAATTTTGTAATTATGAGTTGAGGGTTTAGACGACCTTGTTATCAAGGTTGATGAATTGCATATATAGGTGATATATTCATGTAATTTAGAGATAGGTGTTGTGTCTACATTATTAGAGAGAGGTTTATGTGCAAACAAGGATTCATCCTTTGGTAGTGTGATTGGGTAGAGATTGGTTTTGCAGGGAGGACATTTGTGCTTAATCAAAACTATAAACAGGCATTTGGAGATGCTATTCTTTCAGTTCATTCCTTTTGGATTGTAGTCCAAATCTTGTTGTATGTCAATGAGGCTTCCTTGAGAGTTGTAGCCTTCCAGTTCATTGTATTTGAGAAGTGAGCTCTAGGTAGTGTTCCTGAATGCTTGTGCATTCCAAATATTTAATATTTTCACATACTACTGCAGAGTATCATCTTACTGTGGGTAGGTTCCCATCGTGGTTTTTCCCTTAACCAAGTTTTCCACGTAAAAAATATTGGTGTTGTGTGTTGTGATTTAAACTTGCTTATCTTTGTTATTGATGCAGTTTATCAAAAGTGTATTTATGATTAATTTTGTTAATCTGGTGAAGAATGATTCACCCCCGCCTCTCATTCTTCCTTCATTATTGTTGCCAACAATTGGTATCAGAGCTAGATCCTCTAGAAGAAGCTTAATCACTTGAGGAGATACAAGATGGAAACTATCTTTAAAAAGGATAGTCTGAGATTTGATGGAAGTAACTATGCTACATGGAAGAACCAAAAGATGTCTTGGAGAAGATCATTGGAAGATGAAAAAGGATTCCTATTCTATTCCTCAGAATAGACCGGTTACTACTGCTAAAATCAAGGATGTTGAAAGTAACATAAGAGCAAAGGAAGCATTGCTTAGTGCCTTGACTGATTTAGAGATGACAAGTGTAATGGGACTTCAAACCACACATGAGATCTAAGAGAAGATTGAGACCTTGTATGAAGGAGACAAACATGTGAAAGTTGCTAAGTTGCAGAGTTTGAAAGGAAAGTATGAGATATTGAAGATGGGAGAAGATGAGAACATACACTCTTTTATGGATAGGTGAATGACCTTATCCTAGGTATCAGATGTGCTAGTGGAACCTTAGATGAAGATGAAATTATTGCTAATGTGCTAAGATCATTGCCTACTGCTTACAAACATGAGGTAGCTGCAATTGATGAGATCCGGAGTGTGACTAGAGTGACAAGAGATATGTTAGTTGGAAAGATTGCTACTTTTGAGTTGAGCAAGTTTGGAGAATTACATGGAAAGTCTTAGACAACATTTAGAGAATCAACATCTGTATCCAAAAAGAAGAAGTATGATGCTGATGAATGCAAAATATCTAGATATGAGAGAGAGAGAAGAGAGATGGAAGAGCGAGAAAATGAGCTGGATGAGCTTGAAGCATTGATTGCTTAGAAATTGCCTAAAGGAGTTGGTAAGTATGATGGAAAATTTATCAGTTTATGCTTTGCTTTTTTATTATCTATGTTTCAATGAATATTGATTCACCACTCCTCTCAGTCTTCCTTCTTGATTGCTACTAACAATGATAGGCACAATGTACCACTGAGAGGGGGGTGAATCAATGGTTTCCAAACTTTTCTCTTTATTTATCCTATGTGTGTATACTAGTTTTGTGTTCTAACATAAAGAAGACTTACCAGTTAGATGGGAGACAATCACATATGCACTCACACATATAGGGGACATCACATAACACCAACATATATGAGGAAAAACCAAGATGGGAAAAACCTTGGTGAGAAATATTGCTGGAGTCTACTGCTCCAATCCAGCCTCACAGTAAATATTTGATTACAATGTTTAGGGAACCAACCCCTAATTTAGGGCACCAACACAAGGAGCTACAAACCCTGCATCGAGCTCTGACTTCGTGGTCTTCAATAGACATAATTAATTACAAAAGTAATAGCCATGTTACAAATGAACTTTGTAACTCTTCTTCAAATCTCTCTACCATATCTTCTATCCAATCCACTGCCAGTTCTACTCTCTACCGATTCTTCTCTCTGTCGGTTCTATTCTCTACCAATTGTCTCTGCAACACTGTTACTCTCCACCGGTACTATCTTTTTCTAGTTCTCTACTTGCCTTCTTGGTAATCTTCTGCAACTCTCCTCTGCTAGTATGGTCACTGCCGGTTCTCTCCTCTGTCAAACTCAATGGCTAACTGCCGGTAGCCTCATTGATGTCGGTTGAACGCTTCAACCCTATTCTTCCTCGAACTTAGTCTCTTCTTCTTCTTCTTCTTGATGAGAACTTGACTAATTTCACTTCTTCAACAATAATAATCTCTCATCCAATGACAACCTTCATCGATTTTGGCTTGTATGTTTATAAATTGGTTTTTCCGCCAAAAACCAATTCAAATTTTGGGCGGTTAGGGTTTCCTCATCGACCTCGAGGAAAACCAAATCCAATTAGATCTCATCAGATCTAATCACCTTGATTGATGAATTGTAATGCATCAATCAACCCTGCCATTAGCGTGCCTTCTAGAACATGCCTTCTATTTTTAGCATCTTGCTCTTAACCTATCAACGAATTTCTTGGTTGATCGCCAAGAATGGTTTTGTGGTTTTCTTCACCTTCTTGGATCTACTCAACTAGTAGGTGCTAGATCTCTATTGTCCATTTGACCTCAAGCCACAAAATTCTACTGTGCATCCCATGAATCGAGCAGTTGACATAGATGTCGACCTGTCACCATCTACCTCACCGCCTGACACTTCATCGACTTAATATACCAACCTGTGCATGCATGCCACTTCACCTCCACATGGCCATTGTGTCGACATCCACCTTTGCTAGATCATTTGTGTCAGTATGGATAGGATCACCAACCAACTCCATTACCAAGTTCATCTACCAGTTTACTAACCCAACGGGTTAAACCCTTAACCGATTCATCATCAACCTTTCACTCTGCTTCTGTTCTGGTGGAACACTCAACTGGTCAACACTCTTTCTAACCTTCTTTACGCACATCCTCATCAGATGGGAGTTTTCTACATCTACACCTTGTCCATATTACTGGTGGACATACATATTGGTAAACACTTTGATGACACCATGTCATAAACCTTCAACTGACTCCATATTCAATCCAGCCATTGTCCTTTGTTTGTAGCTACTTGGCCTTACCTTCTTCTTCATCAGCCCATACCATATCTCAACCATTTTGTCAAAGTAACAAACCCATCACTCTTCATTTGTCCTGGCAACTCATCATGCCTACTTTGTCAGTCTAGTGCATGACCCTGATTTCATGCACTTGAGGCATCCTTTTGTTTCACCGGTAGATCCGGTGTGAGCCTTCAAACACCTGCATTTACCCCTTCTTCCTTATCTCATAGAACTGTGATGCACACTATGCATAATAGGAGATAAGTTCCACTTACCGGTGGTAGTGGATCCTTGCCATCTGCATCTTGCACTGTACTCATGTGGCTTCCCTATTTGTGCAATATATCTTCAAATAGGCACATGTGATCTGGTTGGACACACTCATTGTTAGTCATCTCTTCACTTGGTGACTGCATCTTTATCTGGTGGGAGTCATGCTATTTTGCATCCACACAATATACTGATGACTTGTACATCCTTATCCTCCAGTGTTGTTGTGATTTAGAGAACATTCTGCCTCTTCATCACAAACAAAAACTCAACATCTTGCACATCCTACTTATACACTGGTCATAATCTTTCCAGTTGGCTACTACTCTGTAGCGTAAGAATTAGGATTCATCAAAATAAGATATATCAATCAAAACGTTAAACATGATAGCTCAATCAAAGAAATACTCATTGCAATGAACCTAATTCTAAAGCACATTCAATGAAGGTATGAAAATGAAGCATTCAAAAGAAAACATTATGCAAACCAGATTCAAGATTGAATACTCCTTCCATGCGGCTCCATTGTTGTTCTTTCCTCTTCAATAATTTTGTGGATTTCACCTACAAGTGCTCACACAATTGAAAGCAAAAAGGCTCAAGAGTACTAGAAACGAAGGTTCGGTAAAAATTCGAGATTCATGAAGTAATTGAAGCGATTCAAGATTATGAAGGTTTCGAAGGGCTTTGATTCAAGAAAATCATCCAATTTATAGAGAAATTGGAGAAATGGACAAGATTAGCATTAAATTGACATAAGAGGCAATTGATTTCAAAATGGGAAAATTGAGTGGAAAGAAGAAGGTTATGACACCTTCTATGTCATAAATTATGACATATTGCCAATGCAAAGCTTAGAGGACTAGAACCCTATGACATCTTGCTATGCCAAGAGTATGACGCATGAAGCACAAAAATAGGGAGCACTAAAGACAAGTTAATTAGGTGGAATTAAATTTGAAAAATTAGAAAATAGGTGGAAATTAGGAATTTAGAAATGATGAAAATTAGGAAATTGAAATTAGGTAAATTAATTAATAATCTTTCATTTATTAATTAATTCACAAGGAGAGGAATAAGTAGCCAATTAAATAAAGATTTAATTGCAATGAGAAGACTTAGGATTAATAAACAATTTATTAATCCTAAAGGAAGAAATGACACACACAAGGTTAAATGATTAAATCACGAAACCCTAGAAGATGAATTAGGTCTTGAAAGATAATTGACTCAATTCGATTTGATTTTGGATTGATAAATGACCAATGTGATAAAATGATTCGATTGATAAATGATTTGATTGAGATTGGTTGACAAAAATCAATGACAAATTGACCAAATTGACATGATTGAAAAGGACAAGGATCGATGACGAATCGATCGCAATATGACAAGATTGACAAGGACAAAGATCGACCAAAATCATGACTGAATGTTGTCGACAAGACCAAATTCAAAAGCGAGATAGATGAAGAATGTAGAAGAAAGACTCGATGTTCACAAATGATAAAGACCAAATGCGTGACATAGGAGAAATGTTAATGCGACGCAAAAACCTAAAATGAGGCAATGTGCAATTGTTAAAGTATGATCCCGCAAGCGTTGACCATTTTTAGGTGTCTACATTTTGCCCCTCTTTGAGACAATGCGATTCTGAGCGTTGTTTCAAAGAACAATAACGAAATGCCCTAGACAATAATAATGACATATGAAAATGCCCCAGACAATAACAATGACATATGCATGCCCCCTCGAGGAATTGGCCGGAAACATGCAGAAAAGAGGCCAATTGATCGATAAAAATGACAGGATCGAACGGACTGACAAGCGGAGATCGGATGCATGACAGACAAGCAATGTAAGGTGCACAAGACCACGACCAACATAAGATGGAGAGGACACACGTCCATCTATGCAATGACAAAGAGCTATAAATGGGACCAAGAGGGTGAAAATGACTCATTTGCAGTAGCGAAAGAGGAGGATTTGTTGCTCTGGACAAGGACACTTGCAGACAGATGGCGAACATTCCAACGGCGGATCACCTTGGAGAACATGTACGCACATTCAGACGATCGGAGGACACAGGAGCAGCGGTATGTATCTTGAAAACCCATGTTTTTGATTTCATGAATTTTGATGGCTTACGGGACATTGCGGGACCCACAGGGGACACCAAAATGGACATCTGCGCTTGTGTCATCTAAACCTGCGCTTGTGTAAGAAGTTCTGTGCTTGTGTAGGAATACACAAGCGCAATTCACTTGACACAAGCGCAATTTATCTTACACAAGCGCAAGAGTTGAAAAATGACTCACTTTTGATTGGAAATGGCATGCAAATGACCTGACAGGGGGGGGAAGGATAGGATAGGGTAATGTGGATGAAAAACACCCTGATTTGATCATGAAAATGAGGAAATGCAACCCATAAGAGCAAACCCTAAAACTGACAAAATGATGCCCCGATTGTGATGCAGAGTCGACAATATCCATTGATCGCACGGGAGAATCGACCGGACTGTTTCATGCGACGACATAGACTCAGGAGCACAGAGAGAGACACATTAGCTGGACTGGGATTGGCGAGGAGAGACTGTACTGGAGGACACTATATGAGGGTGCAGTTCCACCGGAGCGGAGAGAACCTTCATATCGGGCACGATCGAGGACAGAGAGCAGGTCACGCTCTCGAAGGACATTGAGCAGCATAGGAGTGAGTGGACCGATGAGACCACCGCAGCCAGGACCAGGACCAGGTACATCATCTGCGAGACATGGCAGGGATGAGGAGGACAGAGGGAGCACCCAGTGACAGAGGCACATGCTCCATATGACAGACAGTGGACATCATGTAGTTTGCCATTATGTAGTCAGCCTGCGGGCCATACTTAGGACAGACAGTCCGATTTTGTACTCCAATATTATTTTGACATATGATATGATATGTAATATGCATCGATATGATGGGATGCTATGTGTTATGATTTGTAGTTATTTTTCATGTATGGATGACTTATGTACTTGGTTATGAACATGTATGGATGCATTTTTATGTATTTTTGATGTATTTATGAAATGAAATGGATAAAATGCTTGATGTAATGCTTGATACAAATGTACTAACCAAATGGATGCAGGACGCAATATGGTTTTGGATATCGGAGCACTAGACCGAACTGACTATCCGACCGGACAGAAGAAGTGTTAGTAAGAAATGAGACAGAAGACAGTTAGAGATGATGAAAATTTGCTTTCAGTAATGCACTTTGTAGGTGAGAACCTTTATTTTTATGTAGCAAAATGGATGCGTAGCATCATGGCATTGAAGGCCAGAGCTGAAATGCAACCCGATTTGCAAAAGATAGACACATCACAGACAAACGACAATCACAATCAAAGAAAGAGACCATGAGCCATCCCGGTCACTCTAAATCACTCAGTGACCTCATCGAGCAACATAGGGACATGATCAAAGCCAAAGATAAATCAATAAAAAGATAAGACTCACAAATTCAAGCAAATCAAACAAACATCTTGATCTTTATTGTCAAAAGTTGAACGTGCTGATAGGACGATCATGCTGTCTGGTTTCAGGAAATGCGGTACCCCGTCTAAGACAGGACACAGTCTGGTTTCGAGTATACCACACCCTGTATAAGACCCATGATAATGTGACAAGGACAAATGATATCGATGCTGATATTCGATTGAGATGACAATTGTGATCAGGTTGAATGTTTGGTTTGGATTGAAAAAGTTCATCTATTAACGCATGATTTCATTAAAGCACAGTGTTTGATTGCAAGTGTCATTGGAGGAATGCTCAGTGATCTGTCGATGCACAAAAGGGATAATTATTGCAAAAATGCTTGTTTTTGGATTTTAATGTTTTGAAATTTTTTTGTTCATTTTTTCAGGACTTTATATGATTTTTAGAGATTTTTTCAGGACATTTTTTGATTTTTTTGAAATTTTTTCAGGACATTATTTGATTTTTTTGGAATTTCTTCAGGACTTTTTTTCAATTTTTATGACTTTTTTCAGGACATTATTCAATTTTTATGACATTATTTCAAATTTTGCCCCCAGTGTCTAGCAAGGCAAGGAATATGACAAATGGATAAATAAGTTTTCTGAAATGTTGGTGGATAGAGGGAAGACCAAGGCCTTTTATTATGGAGACAATACAAATGCAATTTCCAAGAGCTATGACGTGATGGGACAAGAGACTGGATATGACAATGTATAGCAGTGACATGGCATGAGGGACATGTCAAGAGGTTTTTGAAAAATATGTTTTGCATTTCATGTCCTTATGTCAGATCAAGATCAAGGGACAAAAAGAGTGTATGGATAGCGATAAGATATGGACAGGATAAGCAAGACCAAGAATGGATAAGGGACATGGACTGAAGATCAGGGTAGAATACGGGATAATGGCAGAAAGTTGCAATAAGCCAGGGAATATGGATGAAAGTTATAATAAGCAAATGGAGAAATGACCAAAAGCTATGATAGACTGAAAGCTGCAAACAAGATACATGATGCTCATGAAGATCGTCAGCCTTGTCAAGATCAAAGGTGGAAAGGGAAAATGGACATGAGGGACAATAGTATATGAAGGGTAATGACGGGGGTTCGATAGGATAATGGAACAATGAAGGACAAAAGGATATGAAGGAGGAAATCTGCCCCCAAGTGTGGTGTGCAAGAAGTTCATGGATTACACATGACGCCTGTTTGCCAGGTTTTCATCATGGTACTTGCCCAAGGCGCCTGTTTGCCAGGTTTTCACCAGTGGACGAAATTTTTTTTTTAATTTTTCTTTTCTTTTTTTTCACTTTTTTCTTTTTTTGTATTTTGAGTTTTTCAATAGAAGATGGACACATGATAGGGGATGGAAGAAGGACTCAAGCGTCTTTTTATTTGGATAGTATCCTTGAAAAGAATGGACCATGACCTTTAAAAGTATGCTCAAAGACGTTGGTAGGATAAGGACATGGAAAAAGAGATGAAACTAAGGCTAGGATTTATGCAAAGGATGGGACCAAAGGGATGGAAGGATGGAAAATATGCATTGGATAATGGATAGGGTATTGGAAGAATTCGGCTTGAGTGGATAGAAATGTTGGCAAGATCGACATTGGCACACACCTTGAGGGGTGATGGACTGATGGAGGAAAAATGTATTTTGGATATTGAGATTTGGATGGAGGAAAGGCTATAGATTTTGGGACATAAGGGCCCAAAACGGATGAAGAAGGTGATGGAGGAATAGACTTGGAAAGTTTAGATGGAGGAACAACAATTTTAGATGCCAATCTGGGTTTTTCTTTTTGTGCTTGAAGGAGCTTCTTGGGGATCCACATGGTTTTTGATTTTTCATGCTTTTGTGGTTCCTTAGAGTGCATTGCTTGCACAAGGGATTTAGGAACCCATATATATTTTGACTTTGCTTTATTTTGCTCAGTGGGCCTTTTTGACCTTTTGTATTTTTCTTTTTCTTTATAGATCATATTGCTCTTTGTTTTGACATGTCGATTATATTGGACATGTTGATCCTTGAATACATGTGGATTTTTAGACTTATGACTTTTATACTTGGCATCCAAATTGCTTGGAGGGGGGAATGAATGTTGGTGTGGATGGGAATGATATGGAGGCCTGTGGGATGGATGGAAGGTTCTCCAAGATGTGTGCCTTTGTTGATGTTGCATAGGAGATGGAGGGATATAGGGACCTAGAATGGAAGGAAGCGATGATGGGGAAGGTGGACATTTGGATTTTGACTTTGAAGGGATACCAACGCCTTGAGTGTGAGCTCTATAGCCATGAACATTAGTATATTCTTTGATATGAAGGGGTTCTTGCTTGTGAAGGTCTACCCCTTTGCCTTTATGAATATCTTGACTTGTAGGATACTCTTTTCTTTGGGAAGAAGACGTGAGTTCATTATGAGGTGGATGTGATATGAGAGAAATAATTAGATCTTGAAGTGGATCGGATTGCACCAAAGTGGAAGAACCCATTATGCATGTAGGGGGTTCATGAACATCTTGCACTGACACGTTAGAATCATGAGGGGTATCAGGATCATGAGGGGGACTAGGAGTGTGTAGTGGACATGGCTCAATGACAGGCTCTTCAAGAGATGGAATGGGAGAAATAATGGGATCCTCAAAAGAAATGGGATCTTGGGGTGGACACGGAGGATTAGGACATGGAGATGGAGGAACAAAAGGATCTTGTGGAGGATTTGAAGGAATAATAGGATCTTGTGTTGGAAATGAATTTGGAAGGATACTTTGATCTTGACAAGGAGGAAGATCATTGGATTCCTCTTTAAAGGTGCTTTGCTCTTGACTTTTAATGGGATCATCGGAAAGGATGGAAGGGATATCTTGATCTTGCTCGGGGAATGGAGTGTCTATAGGACTTTGAATAGGATGGACAAGAAAAGGGGAATCATCATGAGTGTTTGGGAAGATGGAGTCCTGGTCAACAATTGGATGGGATGATAAGGTTTTGGGATCTTGATCTTGATCTTCTTTAGGACTCATTTCTTCATGTTCTAAATTATCCTCTTGACATGGGGTTGGACTTTGAATATGCATGGGGGATTTTGGCAAGGGATTAATGCTTTGGCATGAAAAAAAGGCAATTTGAACATTTGTAAGATCAGACATTCCAATTGTAAAGCTTTTTTGCATCTTAGATTTGGGTCCACTTTTTGGTATTCGAGGAATCACTTCTTGTTGAGGGACACCTGTCATCAACATTTGTGTGGCCTTCATTTGATCTGGTGTTAAAGGTGTTGCATTAAACAATGGATTGTTTATTATTTTGAATGTGGACTTTTGAGGAATAGTCACTGTCAATGCCTTTGAAGCACATTTACTCATCAAGGTGGGTTGAAGCTCTTGTTGCACATGTTCATCATTTGGATGCGGAGAGAAACTTAACAACTCACCGCCTTGTTTGTTTTGCACATTAATTTGCTTACTTGAGGAGGTCACATTACTCATCATGTCAAGATATTTTTGTGGGAACCTCTTAAAGAGCTTATTCAAGAATTTATCCATCTTTTTTGTCAACTTTGGATCCTTAAGGTACATAACAACATCATCAGAGACATCAAAATCTGATGAAGAATCTGGTAAAATATTTGGATTTGTTTCTTGCTGAATGCCTTGGTCTGAACTGAATCCTTGTGAAAGAGTTTGGTCTTCATATAATGTTTGAGTTTGAATGTCATGTTGCAAATTTGGTTGGTTCCAATTGAAAGGCGCACTTCCTCTTGGAGTTGGTGGAACACTCCCATGTCCTGGTTTCATAGGTACAAACAATGGTTCATATAATGGTGGTGGTCCGAGTTGAACCGTTCCATATGGTGGTAGAGATGTGTTTGATGAACCTTCAACTTGCACTGGTTGACTAGTTTGAAATTGCGAATTGGCTATGTTGTCCATGGGTTGATACATTGGTTCACTCATCTTCTTAGATCTTGATCTTGTCTCAACTGGCATGTCACTTATGCAAATGCAAAAAAAAATTTTTGTTTGGAATTTTTCAAAGACAATATATGATATGCAACTAAATGCAAACTAAATATATGAAAATGCAATCTATGTTTTTGGTTGTTTTGAAGATTTTGGCAAACTTTTTGAAATGCAAATCTAAGAGATGGACCTTTAGGAAATTGAAATGATGTCTAGACCTCAAAGGACAAAAGGACTTAATTGACAAAGGACAAGATGACAATGTCTCCCCTATATGCTTGGATACTAAGCTAGGTTTGACGAAATGACATGGATGACAAAAGGACAAAAGGACAAAAGGACAAAAGGACAAAAGGTTTTGATAAGGTCTAGACTTCCTAACAATGACTTAGGGTTTATCAAAGATTTGGATTGCTCAAGTATGACAAGACCTAGGTTTGACACTATATGCAAAAGGACAATTAATATGCAAATGATATTAATATGATATGATAATGACTTAGGTTTAATGAAGAGACTTTGGATATGCAAATGCCAATGTATGACAATGTCCACCTAAGATGAAACCTAGGGTTTAATTATGAAATGATATTACTCTTATGCAAGAGGACATATGCAAATGGATGACTTTTATTGATATGCAAAAGAAGTATGACTTAGGTGAATCCTAACCTTGATACTTGACAATGACTTTGCAAAATGCAACCTAGGATGAACCTAAATGCAAGTGACATAAGAGTTGAGACAAGTTTTTGACCAATGTTGGACAACCATGCTTTAGGAATATGATCTTTGAATCTTGTTGAATTTTTGTTGGATGAATGTCTTTGGTGTTTGATCTTGTTTTAATCAATGTGTTTTGCTTTTGAAATGGGATAACATTCAACTTTTGACAATCAAAGAATACAAGATGTTATAACTTAGACTCAAGACAATCATGCTCATTTCCACATTCCCTTGGGTAGGCAAAGACATTAGGTACTTGAGAGGTAGACTCATTATGGGATTCAAGGAGAATACATAGATGCTTGACCCCACGGGCTCCCCTCCACGACACTCACTTCTCAGGGCAGCCAAGCATCAGTCCCCATGGAACCTCCCCATGGCGAACTTAGTATCTCTTCCAAGTATCCGAATTTGTCCTTCTCAAGCAACTAGAAGGGTTTTTGGCCTCTAAGAACAAGGTATGTAGTAAGGATTTCTGTTAAGCATTACTCCTTGATGTCATGCAAGCATGATTGAGACATTAAGCCCATCAAGATACCAACAAATGTAGTCACGCAAGCGCGATTTAGACCAAGAGGCCCTACTTAGATGTTGATATGAGAAAGAGTTTCAAGGGGCATCACTTCCCAAGTAACTACAATTCCCACGTAACACTTCCTTCAAAGCTTTCGCTCATCAGGTATTTGTTTATAGTGAGTTAGAATGCCAAGGAATTCTAGCCGTACTCACTTTGGGTCGTCCCCTTCTCACGATTATCACTTGCTTGCTAAAGCAAAGTGGTCGGGAAGGCAGGCCCTCTAATGGAGACAAACAATCAACAACACAAGCATGGTATCGAAGATCTGGATTTCTGATCACCCTTTGAAGGATGAGAGCATACTCTCCTACTCCAATGTCATACTTAACAAACAAAGCAAACAAATGTTCATTTCCACCTATTTATAAATCACTAAGTGCCTAATTAGAAAACTCAAACACACAATTTTGGTTGTTTCTCCAAGGCAACCTGCAAAACACATGTCAGAAGTTTGATTTGTTGTCTTTGACCATCGAATCTGCATAACACATGTTAGTAGTTTGATTTTTAGTCTTTGTCATGCGTAAGCCAAGATCCTGCACAAATAATCAGTACCAAAATCCAAAACACAGATGATCTGATTTATGAAAACTATCAAAATTTCAGTCCACTTCGAGAAGGCATAACTTTCTCATCCTAGCTCCGAATTACAAACCGTTTGATGCGTTGGAAAGGTATTCAAATAATCTAGAACCAAATTTTGGAAACATCAATGATATCTCATCATGTTTATGGGCACCATATTTGTCCAGAAATGCACCAAAGACCCTCAAAATTGCAATTTACTAAAACATATAAAATTTTTCAAGTAAAAACTGCATTTTTCACCTCTGTTCTGGACTTTACACAGGCGCAGAAGTTATGACACAGGTGCAAGATGTATAACACAAGCGCAGATGTCTTCAACACAAGCGCAAGATGCTTCAACACAGGCGCAGAATGCTTCACACAGGCGCAGGATGTGTCCAGAATGCACTGCACGGCTCTATTTTTGAGTTTTTGACCTGCAAATCAACTTAGAAGCACTCAAAAACACAGTAAGATGGTTAGAAGGTTAGTATTCATGTCGGGTTCACCAATTAATGTAGCGTAAGAATTAGGATTCATCAAAATAAGATATATCAATCAAAACGTTAAACATGATAGCTCAATCAAAGAAATACTCATTGCAATGAACCTAATTCTAAAGCACATTCAATGAAGGTATGAAAATGAAGCATTCAAAAGAAAACATTATGCAAACCAGATTCAAGATTGAATACTCCTTCCATGCGGCTCCATTGTTGTTCTTTCCTCTTCAATAATTTTGTGGATTTCACCTACAAGTGCTCACACAATTGAAAGCAAAAAGGCTCAAGAGTACTAGAAACGAAGGTTCGGTAAAAATTCGAGATTCATGAAGTAATTGAAGCGATTCAAGATTATGAAGGTTTCGAAGGGCTTTGATTCAAGAAAATCATCCAATTTATAGAGAAATTGGAGAAATGGACAAGATTAGCATTAAATTGACATAAGAGGCAATTGATTTCAAAATGGGAAAATTGAGTGGAAAGAAGAAGGTTATGACACCTTCTATGTCATAAATTATGACATATTGCCAATGCAAAGCTTAGAGGACTAGAACCCTATGACATCTTGCTATGCCAAGAGTATGACGCATGAAGCACAAAAATAGGGAGCACTAAAGACAAGTTAATTAGGTGGAATTAAATTTGAAAAATTAGAAAATAGGTGGAAATTAGGAATTTAGAAATGATGAAAATTAGGAAATTGAAATTAGGTAAATTAATTAATAATCTTTCATTTATTAATTAATTCACAAGGAGAGGAATAAGTAGCCAATTAAATAAAGATTTAATTGCAATGAGAAGACTTAGGATTAATAAACAATTTATTAATCCTAAAGGAAGAAATGACACACACAAGGTTAAATGATTAAATCACGAAACCCTAGAAGATGAATTAGGTCTTGAAAGATAATTGACTCAATTCGATTTGATTTTGGATTGATAAATGACCAATGTGATAAAATGATTCGATTGATAAATGATTTGATTGAGATTGGTTGACAAAAATCAATGACAAATTGACCAAATTGACATGATTGAAAAGGACAAGGATCGATGACGAATCGATCGCAATATGACAAGATTGACAAGGACAAAGATCGACCAAAATCATGACTGAATGTTGTCGACAAGACCAAATTCAAAAGCGAGATAGATGAAGAATGTAGAAGAAAGACTCGATGTTCACAAATGATAAAGACCAAATGCGTGACATAGGAGAAATGTTAATGCGATGCAAAAACCTAAAATGAGGCAATGTGCAATTGTTAAAGTATGATCCCACAAGCGTTGACCATTTTTAGGTGTCTACATACTCACTATCAACACACCACTCACCAGTAGACACCCTTTCCTTACCAGTGATAGACTATACCGATAACCTGTCCATTTCATCCACACAAGTCAAACACTAACTTGTGTACCGGTGACTCCAATGGTCATTGTAATGAATGACATTCTCTCTGGTATGCAACAATGATAGTGCTTCACATAAATCTCTTATACTAGTAGCCTTCTTATATTGGTTGACATCAATGACAACACAATTCCAATAAACAATTGGTATCAGAGATAGATCCTCCGATAGAAGCTTAATCACTTAGGGAGATCTGGGATGGCAGCTCAAGTTATTCTTTTCAAGAAGGATAGTATGAGGTTTGATGGAAGCAACTATACTATGTGGAAGAACTAGATGGAGGTGCACTTGAAATGTCTTAGAGAAGATTATTGGAAGATTACTAAGAATGTGTATGTTGTTCCTCAAAATGGACCATCCACTACTGATGAAGTCAAGGAAGCTGAATACAATATCAGAGAAAAGGAAGCATTACTCAATACCCTGACTGATTCTAAAATGATAAATGTAATGGAACTTTAGACCACACATGAGATCTGAGTGAAGCTTGAGATCATGTATGAATGTGATAGTCAAGTGAAAGTTTCTAAGTTGCAGAGCTTGAAAGGAAAGTATGAGACATTGAAGATGGGAGATGATGATAACATACATTCATACATGGCTAAGGTGAATGAGCTTATCCTTGGTATCAGATGTGCTGATGGGAAGATTGAGGAAGATGAGATTGTTGCTAAGGTGTTGAGATCATTTCCTACTGCTTACAAACACAAGGTAGCTACAATTGATGAGATCTGGAGTGTGACTATAGTGACAAGAGATATGCTAGTTGGAAAGATTTCTGCTTTTGAGTTGAACGAGTTTGGAGAATCACATGGAAAGTCTAAGACAACATTTAGAGCATCAACATTTGTATCCAAAAAATAGATGTATGATCCCGATGAATGCAAAATATCTAGATATGAAAGAGAGAGAAGAGAGATGGAAGAGAAAGAAAAAGAGATGGATGAGCTTGAAGCATTGATTGCTCGGAGATTGCCTAAAGGTGCCGGTAAATATGATGGAAAGTTGCCTTTGAAATGTTTTACAAGAAATAAGATATGAAATTTTGCTTCTAGATTTCCGGAGAGAATGGCTAAGTATGACATACATGATAAGTTTGATAAGTATGATAGGAATGATAGATATGAGAAGAATGAGAAGTATGATAAGACTTATAATTCTAATTGAAAGTTTAGGAACCAGAAGAACTGTTATTATGTTGTAGATGAAGAATTAGAAGAAGATGAAGTTGTGTTTATTGCCATTAAGGAAGATGGATCTATGCCTATTGATTCCACTAGCTGTTCTATTGAAGAAAAGGCTTTGACTGCAAAAGTTGAAGAAAATAGTGTATGGGTGATTGGCAATGGTTGTTCACATTATATGACTGATGATAAAAGAGAATTTGTAAGTATGGAAAAGTATGATGGTGGAATAGTTAGATTTGGAGATGACAAAGCCTATGTAATACATGGGAGAGGTTCTATTACTTTTGATGGTAAGCATAATACTAATGATGTCTTGTATGTTGAAGGTTTGAAGCATAATGTTTTGAGTGTTGGACAGATGGTTGACAAGGGTTATGATCTATAATTCAAGGATGGTAAATGCAAAATCTTGAATTCCTCTGGTATAGAGATTGCATCTAGGACTAAGATTGAAGGTAACCGTTTTCATTTGAATGCTAGGGAGAGAAGTTGTTTGATTTCTAAGATAGATGAGAGTTGGTTATGACATAGAAGGACATGTCATGTAAACTTTGATTCACTGATCAAGATTAGTTCTACACATGCTGTTAGAGATCTTCCTAAGATTGTCAAACATGTTAATCCTGTATGTAAGGAGTGTTAGTTGGGCAAGAAAACAATAATTTCTTTCAAGAACAAATGGTATACATCAGATGGATTGTTGGATCTTGTGCATACTGACCTATGTGGACCTACAAATGTTATAAGTGTGCAAGGAGATAGATACTTTATGCTGCTAATTGATGATTATTCCAGGATGATGTGGGTTGTCTTTTTGAAAGATAAATCACAAGAATTTGAGAAATTCAAGATATTCAAAGCTAAAGTTGAAATAAAGTTTGGATTGAAGCTGAAGAGTCTGAGATTTGATAGAGGCGAAGAATTCTATTCCAATGAGTTCAATTCTTTTTGTGAGATGCATGGAATCAGAAGACAATTTTATGCTCCTAGAACCCCACAACATAATGGAGTTGTTGAAAGGAAGAGCGGTACTATTTTGGATGCTACAAGGACTATGTTGACTGAAGGAAATGTTCAGAAGATCTACCAAAGAGAAGCCATTAGCACTACAGTCTACATATTTAATAGAGTTCATATCAAAGGTGATACCGGTAAGACCCCTTATGAGCTTTGGTTTGGTCATGTTCCTACTATGAAATATTTAAAAGTTTTTGGTAGAAAATGTTATATCAAGAGAGATGATGATATTGGAAGTTTGATGCAAGAAGTGATGAAGGTATCTTTTTGGAATATTTCATAAAGAGTAAAGCCTACTAGTGCTTTAACAAGAGACTGGGAAATATTTTTGAGAGTGCATGTGAGAAGGTGGATGAGAACCTTAGAAAGGAGATTAGAGCTTATGATGAAGGTCAACATGTTGTTTTAGCTCCTATTCAACTTGAAGGACCTAAGCAGAATGATCTGGTAGAGACGGAGACTGTTAATCTGGATGTTGTTGCTATTGGTGATGATGTGTAGGAATATGAGAATTAGAAGACTCCAAGGTATGTTAGATTAAATCACTCTAAGAATCAGATTATTGGTGATAAGAATAAAGGTGTGATGACTAGAAGAAGGCTAGCTGCAGAAGAGGTATGTTTGATTTCCAAAGTTGAACCTAAAGATGTTTCTGAAGCTTGTAAAAATGAGAATTGGACAAGGTCCATGGAAGAAGAATTAGAAAAGATTGAAAAGAATAATACTTGGGAACTTGTGCCTAGACCTAAGGATTAAAATGTTATTGGTACTAAATGGGTATTTTAGGAACAAATTGAATGAAGTTGGTGAAGTAATCAGGAATAAAGCTAGAGTGGTCTGCGAAGGGTATTCACAACAAGAAGGAATTGATTATGAAGAAACTTTTGCTTCGGTTGCCAGAATTGAAGCTATTAGATTTTTTCTTTCTTATGTTGCTTATAAAGATTTCAAGCTATATCATATGGATGTCAAATCTTCTTTTTTGAATGGTGATCTAGAAGAAGAAGCCTACATTGAACATCCTGATGGATTTTCACTATCGGATGATGGTGATATGGTGTGCAAGTTGAAGAAAGCACTTTATGGATTAAAGCACGCTCCTAGAGCTTGACCTATGCTAGATTAGATAAATACTTGTTGAAATTAGGATTCACTAAAGGTGTTGCTGATAGTAATCTATACTTTAAAATTGAAAATGATAACAATTTGATTGTTGAAGTCTTTGTTGATGAAATTATTTTTGGTGGTGATGATGATATGAGTATGAAGTTTGTTGGTGATATGAAAAAGGAATTTGAGATGTCTATGATTGGTGAGATGAAATTTTTCTTAGGTTTGCAGATTGCTTGGATAGGAAAAGGTATCTTAATATCTTAAACTAAGTATGAGAAGGACTTGTTAGAGAAGTTTGGACTAGATGACTCCAAATCGGTTGGAACTCCTATGGTGACTGGTTGTAAACTATCTAAAAATGATGAATCTCCTAGAGCTAATCAGAGTTTGTACAGATCTATGATTGGTGGATTATTATATTTGACTCATACTATGAAGTTTGTCGGTGATATGAAAAAGGAATTTGAGATGTCTATGATTGGTGAGATGAAATTTTTCTTAGGTTTGTAGGTTGTTCAGATAGAAAAAGGTATATTTATATCTCAAACTAAGTATGTGAAGGAATTGTTGAAGAAGTTTGGACTAGATGACTCCAAACCGGTTGGAACTCCTATGGTGACTGGTTATAAACTGTCTAAAAATGATGAATCTCCTAGAGCTAATAAGAGTTTGTACAAATATATGCTTGGTGGATTATTATATCTGACTCATACTAGGCCTGACATTATGCATGCTATATGTATGGCTGCTAAATATCAAGCTGATCTGAAGTAAAGTCATGTTACTGTTGTTAAAATAATATTCAGATATCTTAAGGGAACTATGGATTATGGTTTATGGTATCCTAAGAAAGATGATTTTATGTTATGTGCTTACACTGATGCAGATTGGGCAGGTGATATAGATGACTGGAAGAGTACTATTGGTGGAGCATTCTTTTTGGGTAAGAAGTTGGTTTCATGGGCTAGCAAGAAACAAGACTCAATATCTCTATCTACAGCTGAAGCTGAGTACATTGTTGCTACTAGTAATTGCACTCCGATAGTTTGGATGAAGAAAATGTTGAAAGACATCAAAATTATTTATGATGAGCCTATTGTCATATACTATGATAATTCCAATGCTATAAAAATGTCAAATAATCTGGTACGACATTCAAAGACTAAGCATATATCAATCAAATTCAATTATTTGAAGGAGAAAGTTAGTGAACAGAAGGTGAAGCTAGAATATGTATCTACAAAGGAAAAAAATGCTGATAGTTTTACTAGAAGCCTTTGCTTGCAGATACATTTGTCTATTTGAGAAATAAGCTAGGGGTAACCACCCCTCTTGATGAGAACTAGATGCATTGAATTGCATTGATCTGGTGGATTTCAATGCCTTATTCTTCTTATCTGGATTGATATATTGATGCTACTCCTCTACTGGAGTAGTCTGTTGATTTGGTTGTGATAGATTCATGTTTTTGTATTTTGGAGGAGAGAGATATGTGTTTCATATTCAAAGGAGAAGAATGTGTTTGGTTTTCTATTTTTTGGAGAACTTTGACATTGCTATCAAAGGGGGAGATATCATCTGAAAAACTACATTATCTATCTTGATCTTAGGGGGAGTTTGCTAGTGATATCATCTTTCTTTGCATTAACTATTTTTCACATTCATATGTTGCCATCAATGCGAAAGGGGGAGATTGTTGAGTTGTTGAGAGATTGTTGTAGTCTATTGGATTTAGTTGTCTGATTTGGATATGTTGTTGTCATTGATGTCAAAATATTCCTGTGAGTTTGGGAAGATTTTTGATCTAGTTTGCTATTCTTTGGTTACCGGTTCCTGGTGTTTCCTACTAGTGTTCCTGTCGGTATTCCCTTTGGTATATTCCAGAATGATCAGATCTTGTGTTGAGATTTTGGGATAATTTTGTGTATCTTCATTTTAGATGGTTCATGATTTGGTGACCCACAAGTTATCTTTCTTTGTGATAGTTGTTGTTTGGTTGTGTTCTTGAGCTTTGAGACGTTGACCGATGAAGATTTGATTTGAGGTGTTGGTGCAACTATTTTGGATGATTCTAATGTGTTTGTTGGTGTCTCCTAATTGTGTCTTATTTTTTTTGGTGATCCAGATTGATCGTTGTGTGAGTTTTTTTTTATTTCTATCAACTAGTGATGATTTGTGTGTTATGTGTATTTCTAGTGGTGTAGCGTGTTGTGGTTGATCTTGGTGCGATTTTCGGTTGATGTGATCATTTGGAAATTTGAATTAGGTCCATGCTATGTAATATAAATCATTATATTGGTCTTGTGGTTGATCTTTGTATCGTGTAAAGTAATTTTTGTATTTATGAGTTTAGGGTTGAGGGTTTAGCCCACCTTGCTATCAAGGTTGATGATTTGTATATATAGGTGATATAATTATGTAATTTAGGTTATGATGTGATGTATGCATTATCAGAGAGAGTTGTCTGTGTGAACAAGATATTTATCATTTGATGAAGTGTTGTGGTGAGATTGGTGTTGTAGAGAAGATAATTGTGCTTAACCAGAACTGCTATCAGGCATATGTAGATGCTACTATTGCAGTTCATTTCTTCTGGATTGTAGTTCGATTTATTTTGCAAGTCAGTAAGACTTCCCTAAGGGTCGGAGCCTTCCGATTATATATCTTTTGGGCAGTGAGCTTAAACAGTGTGCCTAAATTCATGTGCATTCCCCATTGTAATATTTTCACATACTATTGTAGAGTATCATCTTATTGTGGGTAGGTTCCCACTGTGGTTTTCCCCTTGACTAGGTTTTCCACATCAAAAATCTTGGTGTTGTGTGTTGTGTTGTTCATCTGCTTATCTTTCATTTGCTGTAGTTTATCAATTTATGCTTTGGTGTTTGATTATCTATGTTCCAATGAAGACTGATTCACCCCCCCCCTCTTAGTCTTCCTTCTTGATTGGTGCAAACAGTTGTAAGTCAGTGAGACTTCCCTAAGGGTTGTAGCTTTCTGGGTCATTGTATTTGAGCAGTGAGTTCTAGGTAGTGTGCCTAAATGCATGTGCATTCTCCATTGTAATATTTTCACATACTACTGTAGAGTATCATCTTATTGTGGGTAGGTTCCCACCGTGGCTTTTCCCTTAACCCGGTTTTCCACATCAAAAATATTAGTTTTGTGTGTTGTGCTTTCAACTTGCTTATCTTTGTTATTGCTAGAGTTTATCAGATCTGTATTTGTGATTACGTTTGTTAATCTGGTGAAGACTGATTCACCCCTTCTCTTAGTCTTCCTTCATTATTGTTGCCAACAATGACAACACATAATGTAATGCTAACAGTGTCAACATGGGAAACAAGCAAAAATTAATTTTAAATCATAAGAGAATTCATCTACTAAGCCATTGTAGCTAGTCCATACAAATTTTGTGTGGTCATACTAGGATAAGGGCTATTGGTGGAGAAATATATTTTATGCCTTTTGTTGATGACTATACAAGGATGAATTGGGTGAATTTTCTAAAACATAAATCAGAGGCATTTGACAGATTTAAAATGTTTAGAAAGATGGTAAAAATTATTTAGATCTAAAAAAAATGTGTTTAAGGTTAGAAAAGGGTAGAGAATATACATCAAGTGAGTTTTAAGAGTATTGTGAGCAACATGGCATCAAAAGACAACATGTTGCCTCAAGAACACCTCAATAAAATGGGGTGGTAGAAAGGAAGAATAGGACAATTAAAGAGACAACTAGAACCATGCTTGATGAAGCCAATTTGCCTGATATGTATTGAAATCTTGAAGTTGTTCATACAAATGTGTACACATTAAACATATGTCAGTTAAGAGTCAAGACTAAATATACACCTTATAAATTATGGTATGGTAAGTCAGCCTTTGTCAAATACTTTAGAATTTTTGGTAGTAAATGCTACATCAAAAGGGATGAAGAAGGTTTGGGTAGCTTTGAGTCAAGGTGTGATGAGAGAATATTCCCTGGTTATTCCACTCACAGTAAGGCATATATTTTTTTAATAAAATGCTAAAAAGGATAGTTGAAATTACTGATGTTACAGTTGATGAAAAGTTGTAGGTTGATCAAAATAGTTTTGAAGACATTGAAGAAGAATTTGAATTAGAAGTTGATGTAGTATCTCCAAAAGAAGAAGAGACAACAAAGAAACCACTAGATATTGTGGTAAAAACTCCTTCCAAGACACTTATAAAGAATCATCCACAAGAACAAATAATTGGAGACAAAGATGTTGTGGTTCAAACTCAAAAAAGAGTTGCTTTATCAGGTGAACATGTATATTTTTATTTGTTATCAATAATAAAGCCTAAAAATTATATTGAAGACATCAAGAATGAATATTGGATCAAGGCCATGTAAGAAGAGTTAAATCAAATTGAGAAGAACAAAACTTGGGATCTAGTCCCTAGGCCTAAAAGCAAGAATGCTATAGGAGCAAATTGGGTTTATAGAGACAAGTTTGATGAAAATGGTAAGGTTGTGATAAAAAAAGATTGAATAGTTTGTAAAGGGTACTCTCAGGTTGAGGGTATTGACTTTGGTGATAGTTTTTCACCTGCGGCTAGACTTGAAGCCAGAAGAATATTCTTAGCTTTTTCAGTGTATTAAAATTTCAAAATCTACCAAATGGATGTTAAGACAACATTTTTAAATGGGTATCTTGATGAAGAAGTGTACATGGAACAACCTGAAGGTTTCCAATGCAAAGAGAGTTTTGATTATGTTTCTAAATTGAAAAAGGTTCTATATCATTTGAAGCAAGCCCCTAGAGGATGATAATCTAGGTTAGATAAGAATCTATTAGCACAAGGGTTCACTATAGGTGGGTGTGCACACCAATCTGTACATTAGTATTGAAGGTAAGGATGATCTTGTTGTATAATTTTATGTAGAGGACATTATAATTGTTTGCAACAATGATGATATGTGCAAATTGTTTTCTAACCTTATGCAATCATAATTTGAAATGTCTATGCTTGGGGAGTTATCTTTTTTTCTTGGCTTGCAAATCTAAGAACTTGATAAAGGTATCTTCTTATCTCAAGCTAAATATACAAGAGAAATTTGTAAAAGGTTTCAGATGTATGAATGTAGACCAATGAGTACACCCATGATACCACAGTGTAAATTGAGCAAGGTTGATGACTCACCTGATTCTAATCAAACTAGGTATAGATTTATGATAGGCAGTGTACTATATCTTACAAAATGTAGGCCTGATATTATGTAGGAAGTGTGCTTGGTAGCAATATTTCAATCTTCTTTCAAAGAGTCTCATGTGAATGTAGTTAAGTGGATTTTTAGATATATCAAAAGAACATTATGTTGGAATCCAATAACACCGAGGGGGGGGGGTGAATTAGTGTTATACCATAATGATCAAATTTAGCCTTATTGAAACATGCATACACCAACCGGTATACCGGTACATACATAATTGAAAGAAGTAAAGAAACCAATAAGTCAATCACATAAATGAGAACCATAACACATAGAATTATACATGGAAAACCTCAAAGAGGAAAAACCATGGTAGGATTTGTGACCCACAATATCAATCCATTGGCCATATGAAGGGATATTACAAAATATAAGGGGCCTCCACTTGTAGGAAGGCTTACAACCTAGAGCACACTTCTCAGTCACAAAAGGAGTTTCACTAACTACATATAAATCCAGACTACAATCCAGAGAAGTGTTGAACTCCTAAGATAGCATCTTCTATGCCAAAATATAGTTCTGGTTTAAGCTTTGTCTATTTTGGTCTAAAACCCTAAACCCTTTACCGAAATAACCCTTACACAAATATCCTCACATACATAATCTCTCTGATATATTTCATATTATATCACATTCGCATATCCATCACCATATCTATTATCTATTACCATGTCTGTTATATCTATATGCAAAAATGATCTAATCCAACTGACCTATATACCCTATACAACTTATCATGCCTTATGTCAGCTTACAAAGATAATTACAATATCAAATTACATGTTGGCTAGATAACATGAATGCATAAATATAAAAAAAATTTGCCAATGCTAGATCCAAGAGATGTCAACCTCTAATACCGATAACCTTATTCTAAACCATGTCGGCCTGCATTGCCGGTAACCAAAGAAATCCTTCTATCCTACTGGTGTCGGTGCCAGTGTAGTGTCTGTGAAGTGCTTGCCAGTACACAATTGAACCAAAACATGAAGCCAAAATAAGATACCATGTTGCCATCAATGACAACATAGTGAAACCAACCAATTGAGTGCCAATGATGACAACACTCATGTGAAAAATGGTCAAGGTTTCATCTGCCGGTTCCATCCTGCCTGCTCCCCCTAAGTTGAATACTCATTAATGAAAACTAATCCACATCTCTATATCTCCCCCTAATGTATACAACTCCTTCTATTCTTTTTCACATCTATATCACTCCCCCTTTGACATCAATTCCATCAAAAATTCTAAAAAGAATGTCAAAGATCCAAAATAAACTATACAATGAATATCCCAAAAATATCTTACCGGAGCTTAACAAATTTCAATATTTCTGGATAAGCCTTCTCCAATAGCTCAAGATAAGTATCCCAACTAGTTTTGAAAATGCCAGAAATAGATACAAGTCCACTTAATATATGTGAAAATGACTCTTTCTCACTTACCTCTGCCGGTGTGGGCTTTCCCACCATATCCACACATTATTTCTTATGTACACCGAGTGAATCTAACCGAGGACTCCCCAAGCCTCTTAGACTTCTGGCTCTTCTTATAATTTTATCTTTTTCCTTCTCAAAAACAAAAATTTGGGCTTCCAAAATTAAAATTTGACCATCAATGGATGTAGTCAATGAAGTCAATCCATCAAAAGAATTAGCTATATTTGCAATTTTCTCCTGAAATTCTTTTTATCTTCTTATCCACATTAACTGTAAGTATATCAGTGTTACAACATACCCTATAAATATTTATACACTGGTTCAAAGAATTTTCTATTGGTTTCAACTTTTCATCAATCTTCTTCTTCTCAGATTCAATCACCCGATCAAATGCAACTCTCTTAGCCTGAGTGAACCTCTCCAGTTCTTGTCGGTTTGAAATCTAATATAAGGATTGAAAATCCTTTGAAATATGCTCAGTAATTGTCTTAAGCTTGCCAGATGGGCTCGATTCATTGTCAATCTTTCACTCTGGGACTAGTCTGTGTAAAACAGTGATTGACTGATCAATAATCCCTTTATTTGTAGATCCCTCCTTCATTAGTTTTTGTGCTGCCATCATCATGAGTTCAGTAGGACTCATCTCAGTTATATTTTTCTTTACAACCTGCAAGGTTTCAATTGACAACAATGATGGACCAACTACCAGTTCCCTGCCATATTCCCCTTTCTTCTCCTCTGATGATTTATCCTCTATGGCTTCCTCACTTGCACCGGTGGCTTCACCACTTGGTGCAGTCTATAACTTCTAGTTCCTCTGAAGGAACTACAACCTCAACCTATACATTTATATTCAGAGGATTGTTATCCTCAAAATTTGTATCCTATACATCATTAACTTTTTCATTCTCTGTATTAGCCAGTATCTCAATATTTGTCTATACATTTGTATCTATCGAGGGTTTAATTTCCACTATCTTAATGTTTTTCAAAATTGAGGGTGAAGTAAGCATAATCCCCTTTCCTTTTCCTTCAACCGGGGTGTCTATAGTGTCTATCTTTGATTTTGGTGAAGTAAAGAATCCTCTGTTCTCTCCAAAGAACTTAACCCATGCCTTTTAAGTCTCCTTTATTATCTCATTTACCCTTCCTAGCATCAAACTAGTTATTCTATGTTTTCTATTAAAGACTTTTCTATCTGCCACCTCAAGTATCCTTTCCATTTCCACTAGAGCAATAGTAACACAAATAGATAACAACTCTTGAATTTTGATATGCTTATCTTCTTGCATTGCTGACAGTCTTCTAGAATCTAACATATTATATAATTCTGTCAGTATTTGATTTTCAATTTCTATTAAGGATTTCTTATAAATATCCAAGTATAATAAGACTTCTTCCTCTACCTCTCTCTTGTTCATAATCCTCTAAATGATCATAGTAAAACTATACATTCTTTAACATGCCATAGTTATTTCATCTACTAATTATGCACAAATTTTAGGTGGAACATTACCAGATTGAATAGCTGTATTAGTGTCATTCTTCTTCTTCCTCTTTGCAGTACCGGATGCAGTTGAAGTGGTTACATTTGGTTCTTGCTTCTATGCCAATATTTTGATTGTAACCTTTCTAACTAGTTTCTTTTTAGCTTCTACCTTCATTTCCTCTATTTTTTTCCTTACAACCCTCTTGAATGCCAAGGGTGTGTCATCCTCAGATTCAAACTTTGTTGTAACAAGATCAATGTGTACTTCTAGATTCTTCCTCTTCCTACCTTTCTTTGGGACAACATCAATTAATGCTTTGATGTCTTGTGAGACCTTCTCAACAAATTTGCTAGCCTTTCCTTCCTACTTCTCTCTCTTCTTCTGGTTGAACTCTATTTCAACCTCTTGTGATTTTTGTTTCGTAGTACCATAGGGATTCTTTGCCTTATCAATAGGTGCATCAATCAACATTTTTTGCATAAGCCTCAAGAATCTATGCATCCACTTCATAGCTCATTTCCTCAATCCAAATCTTCCAGAGTTTAACCGCTTCCATAAGTGTTTCTTCCTTCTTCACCATGAAGCATATATGAGTTGAATATTTTTCTACAATATGCTTAGGAACCCTTTTCCTAGAATTGATAGATTTATGAAACCCCTTGAAATATCCCCATATTTTATCATCTCTCTAGCTGCCTAAAGTAGCAACTGACTGTTTCAATTGTCTCCCTACTGGGATATCAAATGCTCATTGCCTTTTACCAAAACTAGGTGTATCATTCATGAAAAAAAACATTAAGAAGACTATTAAGTTGCCATACTAGAAGGTTCCCTTCTTTTCTCCCTTGATCTTCCCTAGGTTTATTAATAACTCATCTAACATCCAATCGCATAGCTCCAATTTCACATTCTCTCTCATCATTTTGTATGCAGAAAAAATGCAGGAACTGGAAACATAATTCAGTCGATTTGACTAAGTTATCTTATACCCAATGATCATGCTACCTGATTTGATGTCCATGTCAGTAATAGTGCTTATTATCATAGATCTCCTATTAGATGTCATGCTGGTGATTTTGTCGACTTAATCATTGGAAACCTTCTTATCTAGATGTTGCCCAACCAATGGTAAACCATTGATTGCCCTGATGACTTCCTTGGTGATCTTGTAAGGTCTATCTAACCAGATAAATTCCTTGTACTCTGCTCAAAACATACCTAATTATCTCATCTTCAAATTTTGGGATATCCAGAATGTCGATATACCCTAAGTCTTCAATGTGCTTGTATGCTGGTTTGATCTTTCCAGATTCTCCCATCAGCTCGCTCATGTACATGCCCTTTATTTCAGATGTTACCAAGTCCTCAATGTGACAATGTATGTATGCCCTAACATCTTAAACATAGACAACTCCCTCTAGAACATGAGAAAATGCTCCAACCGAATCTTCTAGGGTAGCCACATGTGGATACTGCTTGAAAATTGGCTTGGGGAAGTCCTTGACCTCTACTACAGTTGGGTTTGCAACAAAGATAGGAATAGATGATGATCCCACTTCCATGTTTAAAGATAAATACTTGTTGATTGCTTTCGGTGAAAACCCTTAACAATTTCTTCTAGTTTCTGGTGAAATCGCTCAAGAAGAAATTTAATTTCTCTGAAATGCCTTCATCACTCTTAATCACTCTTAATCCCTCTGAAATATCTGAATGCAAGGTGATCAATAATGAAGTGAATTCGACCTTTTAACCTCTGAGAAAAACCCTAATCTTCTATTAACAAAAAGGACTGCTCATGAAAGATACCAGATCTTGAACATAACATATCCATGCCGGATAAGCATCTCCAATGTCTGGAACATCTTCCAGAACCTCTTCCTGGGGTAGATGCAACATCTTCATGAATTTTGCCTACCCCAAAGGCATCTGCCTTAGTTACCAGATGAGCTACCTGCCGGTGCAGGAGCAACCTCCTCTGCCAGATAAGTAACTAGTGTATTTCCATCTGATGATTGTTCTTCAATCTTCCTAACCCATATTTGAGTACGATCTTGCCAGATTTCACTAACTTTTTCTTTCCATTTCTCATTTGATCCTCCATTACCAACCGGTGGATTTTTGCTTCTACAAAATTTAGCAATATGTCCAACCTCATTACATGCATAACATGTAACATTGTTCCTTTGAATTGCTTTGCTAAAACTGATGAAATTGCTTGACCTACATTGATTAGTCATATTTCCAAACTTTCCACATGCATAGCATTTAACATTCATTCGACAATCTTCTATCTTATGACCATACTTATTGCATTTGGAACATTTACCAGGAGCAGAATTAGGGTTCTGATTTTCTCTGTTTCTACAATGTCTAGCCATGTGACCAAATATATTGCAAGAAAAACATCTTCCATTGAATTTATAAGCATTAAATTGCCTTACCCGTGCCTTATGGTTTTGATCTTCATTAGTAGTATCAGAACTCTGTCCTTGCTCAAATCCAAGTCCACTGGAATCTCCAATCTGCCTTTGTCTCTTTATACTCGCTTGCAGTAGTTAAATCTTCTCTTAGAATTATTATTTGTCTCTCAAGATCTTGTTCATTACTCTAGGATTGTACTAAATCAGTTCTCAACATATCATTCTCATGAACCAACCTACCACATTCTTCAAATTTGTTCTTTAGGGATACAACAATATTTTCTTCCTTTTTCTTTCGGTCCTTAATCTCCCTAAACATTCTCATAGTTATAATTTGCATTTCATTTTTCATAACCATGTTCTCCTGACTAAATTTATGACATTGTTCCTTAAGTGCATCTTTCTCTTCATCATCCCAACTTTGCAAAAGTTGCTTCCTCCTAGCTTGAACAAATGATATCCTCTCTTGTAGGACAAGAATGAATTCCTTAGCAGAATTCAATTCATCTTGTAGCTTTAAGTTCTTCAACCTTTCAGCATCATAATCTTCAAGTGCCATCTCAAGTTTCTTCTCCAAAGGCATATCCATGGATTCTGGATTCAAGATCTTCCTCAAGGTGTTAAACTTCCTCCAAGGCACAAGGCTTTGATACCAATTGTTGGAATCCAATAACACTGATAGGGGGGGGTGAATCAGTGTTATACTAGTATGATCAATTTTAGCCTTATTAAAACATGCATACACCAACCTGTATACCAGTACATACGTAATTGAAAGAAGTAAAACAACCAATAAGCCAATCACATAAATGAGAACCATAACACACATAATTATCATGGAAAACCTCAAAGACGAAAAAACACAGTGGGATTTATGACCCACAATATCAATCCATTGGCCATATGAGGAGATATTATAAAATATAAGGGCCCTATACTTGCAGGAAGGCTTACAGCCTAGAGCACATTGCTCAACCACAAAAGGAGCCTCACTTACTACATATAAATCCCAATCTAGAGAAGTGTTGAACTGCTAAGATAGCATCTTCTTGATGGTATGATGAAAAAATAAGTACCTGGTAGATTACTAAGAGGGGGGGTGAATCAGTAAATAGAAAAAATGAAACAAACTTTCCCAATCTCAATCTCAATCACACAAAGTAAACTTATCAAATTAAATACCACTGTCAAGATCAATACTCATAAGAAAACTGGTTGACTATTACAACAACTTAACAGTAAACAATATTAAACTTGTAAACATCCAAACGCTTTATGATATGTCAACATACTCCATTTCTCAATAATTTTGGTTATCATGCCTCATCAGAATAGTTAAGTAGTTAATCAAATCAACCATAAGATCATAACCACAAAAAAATTCACCACATGAAACAAGTATTTTTGACATGGAAACCCAAATAGGTAAAAACCATGTTGAGATGGGACTCACAAGATAATATCTGAACTCTTCAGAAGTTCACCCTGTTAGGAGCCAAGCCTATTAAAGATTTTACAAAAGTCCTTTAAAGAACTGATCCTGTTAGGAATCACTCGATTAAGGGATTGACTACAAATGCCTTGTTAGAGGCAATACCCTGTAAGGAGTAACCTCAGTATAGGATTTGAAAATCCAATCTAATGGATCACCTTGTTAGAGGATTTAATAAGTAACCAATCTTCTTAGAGCTTACCCAGTTAAGGGATTTCAGTTTTGCTGTAATTGTTAGAAAACAACAAGAGTTTTCTTGATCTGTCTGAATAGTACTACACTTTCTTGATCAGATCCTTTTAAGCTCCTATCTACCTTTACTCAGACTGCAGACTCATCATCCAATTTGGCAATCACACACTCAACTAATTTCTGCCAACACTTTCAACTAGACAACATCATCGACCTTATAAATTAATTAATTAGGTTGGTAACACAAAAAAAACCTAATTCTCTCATCGATATTACAAACAAGTCGGTACAAGTATGACCGTTGGATTACATAGAAATCTCTACACATTAATCAAGAAAACCTCAACCACTCCTTGATTACCACTCCATCGAGCTCAGTAACTCATCATGTGCTTTGGATTAGATGCAATATACTTTGCTCATTCCCTAGACAAACAAACATGCCAAAATTTTTTGAACTTGTCTTCATGTAATGACCATACGTGTCGCCATCATTACCGCTCAACATCAGATCATAAACCAACATAACCAATCCAACAACCTTAATCATTAAGGTTTAACAAAAACAACTGGTAGGGTTTACTAGTTACATTACATAGACATGGTTTAACCTTTTATACTGGTTACCGGTTCTCCTTACAAACTTACATACCGGTTTACAATGTCCTTCACAAAGCTCTTCCTACCAGTTACAAGACAATATCAACAATATCATTACCAGATAATTGACATCAATGACAACATAACATATCATTAATGCAGTCTTCATGCAAATGCCAACACTTCTATGCCTGAATACAGTTCCAGTTTAAGCTCTATCTATTCTGATATGAAACCCTAACCCCTTTACCGGAATAACCCTTAGACAAATATGCTCACGTACATAATCTCTCTGATATATTTCACATTATATCACATTCACATATCCGTCATCATATCTATTATCTATTACCATGTTTGTTATATCTATACGCAAAAATGATCTAATCCAACTGACCTATATACCCTATACAACTTATCATGCCTTATGTCGGCTTACAAAGATAATTACAATATCAAATTACATGTTTGCTAGATAACATGAATGCATAAATATTAAAAACAATTGTTGAAGCTAGATCCAAGAGATGTCGGCCTCTAATACTGATAACCTTATTCTAAACCATGTCAGCATGCATTGCCAGTAACCAAAGAAATCCTTCTTTCCTATCGGTGTTGGTGCCGGTGTAGTGTCTGTGAAGTGCTTGTCTATACACAATTGAACCAAAACATGAAGCCAGAATAAGATACCATATTTCCATCAATGAAAACATAGTGAAACCAACCAATTGAGTGTCAATTGCCAACACATTAGGCTATGGTTTATAGTAATATAGAGATAATGATTTCACTTTAACTTCCTTTATTGATGGTGATTGTGTAGGGTGCCTTGATGACATGAAAATTAGTAGTGGTGCAAATTTTTTCTTGGGTGATAGGCTTGTGGTTTTGCATAGAAAAAAGAAAGAAATTGTGTCTCTATCAACAAGAGAGGTAAAGTATATTTCTTCTACTTCATGTTTTATTCAAATTATTTGGGTGTTGCAAAATATTTTAGAAATGAAGATAGAAGTTTCTAAACTGGTTTCAATCTTGTGTGATAACACTGGTGCCATCAACATTTCTAAAAACCATGTTATGCACTTGAGAACTAAGCACATTGCCAATAAATATCATTTCTTGAGAGAGCAAGTTTTAGCCAACATATTTGCATTGAGTTATGTTGCCACTACAGACCAAGTAGCATATATTTTCACCAAGCTTTTCACAAAGGATGTTTTTGAGAATTTGAGGTAGAGGTTGGGTGTCTTACCCTTTTCTTCTATTTATTGATCCATTAGTTAGCAGTTCAATTTTAGGGGGAGAACATCCCTTTATTATCTTTATTTTATTGAAACCTTATACTTGTCCCCATTGTGATTGATGTCAAAGGGGGAGATGAGGAAAGTAATTGGTTGTGTTTGTGAGCTGATGGTTGATTGAGGACAAATATTGCAGAAGATTGCATGTACAACAAATGAAGTTGTAGAAGCAACATGTTTGGTGGAAGCACTAAAAATAATGTAGGATAGCATAAAGGCTAGTGCAGTATACAACATGTAGAAGTTTGTCATTTGTATGTGGGTAAGTGACTAAACTTTGTAATGCAGACATTGTAGATAGTACAAGGAATGTTATGTAGAAGCTAGTATAGAGATCAAGAAAGTAATTTGAGATCATGAAGATTATTTGTGAAGATAAAATGTATTTAGATAGGGGGATAAAAGTGTAATTACTGTAGATGTTACAATGAATTCCAAAGGGGGAGTTTGTTGGCACTTGTTTGTCATTGATGTCAAATGGTGAGTTTGGCTGTCACACCTTTGTCATTCACTTGAACAATTGCTTTGAAAGAAGTTGAATATGAATTTGTCTAAGATATTGTATGATTGAGTAGCTCTTGAAAAGGATGTCTTCTCATCAATTAGGGAGAGTTAACTCAAGTTGACATTTGTGCATTGACACTAGATTAAGACTATCATAGTTGTAAATTAAGTCTCAATAATAGGTTGAGTTGAAGATTGATAAGTAGTGAAAAAGTGAATATCTTGTGTCAATGATAAGAAGGTAGTTGTGGTCTAATGTTTAAGGGTTTGCAATAAGGGTTTTAAGTTCCATCTTCATGGAAACAAGAAATTTGTTCACAGTGATAGGAACTTAAAGAAATGCATTAAACAACATAACATTAGATAATAATCTTATTACCTATTTAAATAACTTCTAAGGTTATGTTTGTAGTTGTTGTTCAATCCTTAATAGGCATGAGAATGATCAATTTTGAATACCAACGACTATTTCCTATGACACAAATTTGATAGGAAGTTACTTGAGTCTATCTTGCATAATATTGTCAGCTATTTTTGCAACGATGGTGTTTATTTTTTTTAGAAGGAAAAAAACTCTTGCTCGACAGTTAGATAGATGATGTGATGAGGATCAAAGGATAGAGTTTTTTGATTTCAATTCACAGATGTTTAATGAGATTAAAACAAAATATTAATATTATATTTTTTTTATTGTAGATAAAGGAATTTGATCGTTGATTTGTAGAGAAAATAGACTAACCCTTTTTATTATGATTGTTCTTTTTCTAATTGGAGTGGATGCTCCTACAAATGACTAGATGTTGGCATTTGTGCTGAGTATGTTGACATGATGATATTATGTTGTCATTGATGTCAATATGTTGGAGAGTGAACCGACAATATGCTGAAAAGTTAACCCGCACAATGTGATGAATCGGTATATGTGCAAAGAAGTGAATAGTTATATTGAAGCTAAACAGTTGGCAAAGTGAACCGGTATAGTGGTATAAACTAGTATATTGAGAAATAGGTGAAGTGGTATGTTTGTCCCAGAGAATCGGTATGTTGAAATGTGAACCGACATATGGAATGTTCTCTATGAACACTTAACATGATATGACTAACCGGTTGGTAGTCTTAGCTTAAGGGTTTTCGGTTGAAGTGTTCCAAGCCTGTGTGATTCAACTGATGACATCGTATGATGAGTTAGAATTGTAGTGAAGTTCAGATCGTGTTGCCACATCTCCTTAAGTGCTTGAAGGATCTTGCATGAAGGAGATCGATCCTATCTACCTCAGGAATATGCGAAGTCTCTGTAAACAGTGTAGAACGCGTGATGGGTTACAAGCCCATGAAAGCAGTAAAGAATGAATGATGAAGAATGTCTTGAGATTCAATGCAATATGTTCAATGGTCAGGATTGAACCATTTTGATTACTTAACCTAAATGTTTTAGGGTTTAGGGTTTATGCTACTGACCTATATGTTTCCTATAAGGTCTATGTTGTGTTTCTTTCTGATGTTGTTGGCAAATGGTGTGTGTATCTAAGTGCAGAGATACGTGATTCTTGCTAGACCAAATGAGATAAGAGGATTGATTCTTGCATTGTGTGTGTGCAAAAGGAAGGAACTTAAGCAAATCTACATTAGGCATTGAGTGCTATTATCAGATCATTGTAATACCTGTTGATCTTTAACCACTTCAACAGTTGGAAAATCCCTTAACTGGGTAGCTTTAATTATCTTGTTGTAAATCCTTTGACAAGGTGACTCAAACTAATTGAGTTCTTGAAATCCTCTAACATGGTTTAACCCTTAATCGGGTGATCCCTAATAGGATCGGTTCCTAGTAGAAGTTGTTGTAACAGTCTTTAACCAGACTAGGCTCCTAACAGAGCGAACTTCTAAAGAGTTCAAAAGCAACTTGTGGGTATTCATCCCCACCGTGGTTTTTCCCAGTTGGGTTTCCATGTGAAAAATCTATGTGTCATGTGTAGTATTTTTCATGTAATGATTTAAGTGATTTGTGTCTGAAGGTAAATCATGCTGAGCTAGCTGTTATTATATTTTTGCTGATAAATTACCTATTCATGCATAAGGGTGAAATGGAAGTGTAGTATTTAGTTGAGTAGAAAGTTAAGTGATTAACCGGTTAATGCTTGTCATAGTCATTCTTATCTTTACCGATTGCACTCGGCTTCAGACCAGTTACCAACCTATCTGTTTCCTATAAGGTCTATGTTGTGTTTCTTTCTGATGTTGTTGGCAAATGGTGTGTGTGTATCTAAGTGCAAAGATACGTGATTCTTGCTAGACCAAATGAGATAAGAGGATTGATTCTTGCATTGTGTGTGTGCAGAAGGAAGGAACTTAAGCGGATCTACATTAGGCATTGAGTGCTATTATCAAATCATTGTAATACCTGTTGATCTTTAACCACTTCAACAGTTGGAAAATCCCTTAACTGGGTAGCTTTAATTATCTTGTTGTAAATCCTTTAACAAGGTGACTCAAACTAATTGAGTTCTTGAAATCCTCTAACAAGGTAACCTCTAACAGGGTTTAACCCTTAACTGGGCGATCCCTAATAGGATTGGTTCCTAGCAGAAGTTGTTGTAACAGTCTTTAACTAGACTAGGCTCCTAACAGAGGGGACTTCTAAAGAGTTCAAAAGCAACTTGTGGGTATTCATCCCCACTGTGGTTTTTCCCAGTTGGGTTTCCATGTGAAAAATCTATGTGTCATGTTTAGTATTTTTCATGTGATGATTTAAGTGATTTGTGTCTAAAGGTAAATCATGCTAAGCTAGCTGTTATTATATTTTTGCTAATAAATTACCTATTCATGCATAAGGGTGAAATGGAAGTGTAGTATTTAGTTGAGTAGAAAGTTAAGTGATTAACCGGTTAATGCTTGTCACAGTCATTCTCATCTTTACCGGTTGCACTCGACTTCAGACCAGTGTTACTGTCTGTTAGACATTTGTAGTGTTTGCAGTCAAACCGGTTTGTGAAAATAATTTGTGACTGTACTGATTCACCCCCCCTCTCAGTACCGGTTTGGTACTTATTGTTCATCATTGAGTTATCAATTGGTATCAGAGTATCCTCCAGGTCCTAAGTGTTGTAAGCTTAACTGCTTGAGGGAAAGATCCTATTGTAATGATGAAGAGAGAATGTCCAAAGTTCAATAGAGATAACTTCAAAATTTGGAAGGACAGAATGAAGATTTACATCAAAAGCATGGGTGCTCAACATTGGAGCTATGTTGAGAATGCTTTTGTTATTCCTACCAGTGCTCTCACCGATGATCAAAAGAGGGAAAAATAGGAGAATGGGCAAGTCATGGAAGCCCTAATTAGCAACTTATCTGACATTGAGTTTATTGATGTCCAGGATAAAGATAATCCCAAAGAAGTATGGGACACTCTTGAGAATATCTATGGCAGTGATGAGCATGTAAAACAAGCTAAGGAAGAAAGCCTTAGAGGGAAGTTTGAAGACATGAGGATAGTTGAAGGTAAGACCATTCAATAATATGGAATAAAAATCAAAACTGTTGTTGGAGGTATCAAGAGTGCAGGTGGTAAAATGGAAGATTCCATTATGGTAAGAAAAGTTTTGAGATCCTTATTACCAGTCTATGCAATAAGGGTTGCTTCTATTCAGGAGTTGAGATCAATAGACAAGACTAAGGTATCCCTAGACTCCATCATTGCAAAGTTGATAGGCTATGAGCTAAATAGTTTTGATGGTAGTGCTCAAAAGACTGAATCAACTTTTAGAGCCTCTACTATACCATCCAGAAAAGGAAAAGAAGCAAGTACCAGTGGTGAACCAAGGTAGAGTCGAGAAATGGATGATGAGGAGATCCTGATGGGATTTGAAGCTCTTCTTGCCAGGAAACTTCCTAAAGGAACTAGTAAATACAAAGGTAAGCTCCCTTTGAAATTATTTTCTTGTAACTAGATAGGACATATTGCTATAAACTGTCCTAATGGTGACAGCAAGGAAAAACTGGAGAGGTTCAAGAAATTCAAAGGAGGAAACCAAAGAAACTGTTTTGTTGTAGTTGATGAAGGTGTCACAGATGAGGAATCAGAAGATGAAGAGAATGAAGATATTGTATTTGTTGCAGTAAAGGAAGATGTGTCAGACAAAAAGGCTCTTGTCTCCCGCTTTGATAATTCCAATGAGTGTATTATTGGCAGTGGTTGTTCTCATCATATGACTGGTGACTAGAGCAAGTTTCTATCTTTGGAAGAATATGATGGTGGTGTGGTTCGCTTTGGTAATGATGCACCATGTATGGTCAGAGGAAGAGGGTCCATCTCTCTGAATGGAAAGGGCAGTGCTGACAATGTGTATTGGGTGGAAGGTCTCAAACACAATCTATTGAGTGTTGCCAAGCTGAATGATAGTGGACTCACCCTAGATTTCAAAAATGGAGCATGCAAAATCAAAGGAAAGAATGGTGATTTGATGGCCATCGGTATGTAGACCAAAGGTAACTTATTTTAGCTAAATGCAAATATAAGTACATGTCTTATGGCTAAGTTTGATGATAGCTAGATATGGCATAGGAGACTTTGCCATGTAAACTTTGATAACATTATGAAGGCCAGTAAGATCAAGGCAGTTAGAGGACTGTCGATGCTGAGAAAACTGGAAAATCGTTTGTGTAGAGAATGTCAACTGGGGAAAATGTCTTCCTCAACCTTCAAAGATAAATCCTTCACAACTGACAACTTACTTGATCTTGTGCATACTAATTTGTGTGGTCCTATGAAAACTAGGAGTGTGCAGGGAGATAGGTATTTTATGATTCTTATAGATGATTTCTCAAGAATGATGTGGGTCACATTCTTGAAGGACAAGTCTGAAGCCTTTGGAAAGTTCAAAGCTTTTAGAGAATTGATAGAAAAGGAAAGTGGTAGAAGAATCAAATGCCTTAGAACTGATCAAGGAGGGGAATTCACTTTCAGTGAATTCAACAAATATTGTGAAGAGAATGGCATCAAGAGGAAATTGTCTGCCCCCCAGACACCACAACAGAATGGATTAGCAAAGAGAAACAACCAGAATGTCATTGAAGCAGCTAGAACTATGTTGATCCAAGGAAAAGTTGCTCGCACCTTTTGGAGAGAAGCGGTGAGCACTACAGTCTACACAATGAACCAGGTACTCATTAAGAAAGGAAAGGATAAGACTCCTTATGAGTATTGGACTGGTAAGACACCAGTTGTAAGATACTTTAGAATGTTTAGTAGAAAATGTTATATCAAGAGGAGTGAACATTAGAGCAAGTTCGATGCAAAATGTGATGAAGGAATATTCCTAGGATATTCCACCAAGAGTAAAGCTCTCAAATGTTTCAACAATAGGACTTAGAAAATTGTTGAAAGCATCAATGTTAGAGTTGATGAAAATTCTGGAAAACCTAAAGAAACTGATAGTAAGAAAGTAAGAGATGAATCGGTAGTAACCTTCTAGAAACCAGTTGCTAATCAGCTAAGTACTAGTAATAGTGTTCCTACACCAGTAGATGTTGATGCTGATGAAGATTAGGATGAAGTAGAAAAGCAGGAGGAATCAATCAAGAGCATTCCTTGATATGTCAAATTGAATCATGATCCAAAGCAAATCATAAGAGATAAGGATGTAGGAATCCTTACAAGAAGAAAGGTCAGAGAGAATTCTTGTATGATCTCTGAATTTGAGCCTAAATCATTCAAAGAGGCACGTAAAGATGAAGACTGGATCAAGGCAATGGAGGCAATGTATGGGGGAAAAGTGGGCGAATAAAACTTAAAATGTGAAAATAATGAGAAATACTAGTCCACACACACACACAAGACTTCTTGATGCAAGCTATGGAGTAACGTAATATTACTCAGCTTCCCAAGGAGGGTCCCATGGTTCTCTATCTCACAATGTCCCTCAAACCAATGTTTTTGCTCTCAGATCACTGAGCAAAATGGTTTAGGGATGGCAAATATGAGAACGAGAGATGTTTTAGCTAAATTTAGTATGAGATGTGTTGTAAGCTATGTATGATGCTAAAAATGCAATAAACTAAATGATAAGATGACAAGATTAGTATGAATACTATCCTAGCATACTATATTTAATCTATGATTGAGCTAAAATGATAAAGGAAGTACTCTAACATGCATATTAGTCTAATTTATGATCTAAAAGAGGCTAAATGATGAGCATAAAAAAGATATAAAGGCTTGGAAGAATTTGAGCATAAGTGTGATGCTTCAAATTTGAAAGATGATTGTTAAAAATGGAGGAATGAGAGCTCTATTTATAGCACAAACAGGGCAATGGATGGTCAGGATTGAATGGTTTAATCAAGGGCCAAGTTTGAAAGTTGGGGATCCATGTGCACAATTTGCACCAATGAAATGATGACAAATGTCCACACAGGATTGGGTTGAAAGAAGAGGTTGAAGGCATTAAAGGCCTGAGGAGACCTCATGGTTATCTAAAGGCTAAGGGTCAAGTCTAAGTTAGGTTTACCCAATGAATTAAGATCTGATCCAAAGATAAACCTTTGTGCAAATGATTAAGAGATAATCATGGTCAAAGCATTAATGGCCTGATGAGACCCTTGGGTTGGGTAGAGGTTGAGTCACAACAAATGTTTTAACCATGTGGGAGGGTTTGAAATAACCATTAATGGTTATTGGAGACTTTGGGGATTAAGTGGTTGAAGGTTGGAAGTCTTCAATGGTTTTCAAAGACTTTAAGGGTTTTGGTGGTTGAAGGTTGAAAACCTTCAATGGTTATCCAAGACTTTGGGCCATTTGAGAAGTGACCTCCCTTTGCTTAGGGATGTGACAAAGTTTAGAGGGGGTTTAGGTTAATTAGAATTGGTTAGAAGATTCTAGAAGGGATTAGGAATGGGTTTGGGATTTTGCAAGTGGATGGGGAATAATAGGATTTAATTGAATTAAATGATTTTCATTCAATTTTGGTTATAAAGTTGGGGAAATTAAATAAATTAGATTTATTTAATTTAGGATAACTATTTAATTAAATTTGAATTTAATTAAAAGTGGCTAAGGGGATTTAATTGAATAAAATGATTTATTCATTAAATGGTATAGTGAATTTAATCAAGTGATTTACTTAATTAAATAGAAGAATGTGGATAATTTAATTAAATTGGATTTAAGTAAATAGAGAAATGAACATAAAATATTCATTTAGGAATATTGTCATTTTTATATGTCTACATTTTGCCCCTCTTTGAAGTGACGTGTGTGCACATGTTATTTCAAAGAAAATGATGTTTTATCATGATTTATGATCAAATGCAATTTTTGTGTCGCTCTTTTGATTTGTCAGTCGTGCCCCAGATTTGATGTGATGCCCCAGATTCGATATTTGATGTGATGCCCCCTCAGGAGATGAATCAATTTTTTTTTTTTAAATTTTTGATTTGAATTGAGGAAGTTCGTATGATGTGTAGGATTTCGTGCATGTAGAAAGTGTGTAAATTGATTCATCTCCCGATAAATTACAACTGTTTTGGTATAGGGGAGACCACGACCATATTACAGGCCCAGTTGGCTAACCCTAATTTCATTTTCCTCCTATAAAAGGGGAAAAGGGCTTGATTTAAAGTCATTTGTGCTTTGTTGACTTTTGAAGAAAGATAATTTGCTCTGGAGAGAAAATGCCTATTCCCTATCACAGACACTGTTTCGAGCGCGTTCGGAGGTACCGGAGGCCAGTAGCACGTGGACCACCAGTAAGTCATCCTTTTTGACCCTTTTTTGATTTTTGGTTTTGTCATTTTTAGGTGTTTTTTGAATTTTCAAGTTCGGGCTTTTTGGTTTAGCGCGTCTAAGGCATAGATTAGCGCATATGCAGTGCGAAGTAGCGCATCAAGCTGAAATTTAGGGGTCGCATCCGAAAATATTTGTTAGTGCATAGGATTTTTAGGTTAGCGCGTGCACGGAAAATAGCGCATGTAAAGGTTTTGGTAGCGCGTCTAGTCAACAGGTTAGCGCATAGGTATAACCTAGCGCATAGGAGCTGCCGGGGTTCGCATAGGAAAAGGGGTTTAGCGCGTAGGACTAACCAAGCGCATAAGACTAAAAGAATAGCGTCTGGGAGGGATAGATTAGCGCGTAGATAGGTTCTAGCGCATAGGACACATGGGTTAGTGCGATGGAAGAAAAGAGTAGCACGTAGAAATAATCTAGCGCATAGGGCAGATAGTTTAGCACTTAGGAAGAATAGATTAGTGCGTAGATAGTTTCTAGCGCATAGGACAAATTAGATAGCGCAGCGGAAGAAAAGAATAGCACGTAGGCATAATCTAGTGCATAGGGCAGATAGGATAGCGCGTAGGACAAGCAGTCTAGTGCATGGGATTGTTTTAGCGCATTGGAGGTCTGTTTTAGCGCATCCATGAAAAATTTGTAGTTTTGGCCGATTTTGAAAAGTTGTGTTTTTGCATGCCTGTCGTGTTTTTGATGCATTTATCCAAGATGAGTATTTGTATAACTTGTTTTGATGTGCAATTTTCCAAGTTATGTATAGATATCAAGCTGTTTGTGTTGATCAAAATATGATTATTTGCGTTATCTATTTCAAGTTCAAATGTGTATGAACGCCTGAGTTGTTTTACAAGCCGATATGGGTTGGAAACTTGAGTTGTTTTACAAGCTGATATGGGTGGGAAACCTGAGTTGTTTTACAAGTTTATGTGATTGTGGTACTTGAGTTGTTTTACAAGTTTTGATATGGTTTTTGAGAACTTGAGTTGTTTTACAAGTTGATATGAAATGATAGGATTTTGAACTTTGATTGTAGATGAGCAAATTTGTTTCATGTTTTTGATGTAAGTTTTATTTTGATATCTTTGTGTTGATGTGGAAACTAATATTGGATATGTTTTGTTTGTTGACAGGAGCGTTTGGGTATTGTGCAGTTGAGGGAGAGATTCCCGAGACCATGGACGCTGATACCACATCTGTCACAGACAGACTTGGATATTATTGAGAGATGCGGATTGACCTCGCTTCTTGATATGCCGCGGTTCACTGTGAACCGGGGACTATTGACAGCTTTGGCAGAGAGGTGGCATAGCGACACGAACACCTTTCATTTTGCCATGGGAGAGATGACAGTGACACCGGAGGATTGCTACTGGATCTTGCGCATTCCTATGGTAGGAGCCATATTACCGTATGAGCAGACAGAGGAGGGCGGCACAAAGGCACTGCGCCATATATTTCATGATGAGAGTGTCTGCGGCTATGAGATCCCTTGGCAGAAGTTCCTGGATCTGGATTATGCACCGCTACCATCGGTATTGGCAAGATTTATTGGGGGATTCCTTTGTCCTGATCGCAGGTCAAAGGGATTTTCAGTAGGATGGGGGTTGGTCTTGGAGCAGATGGTGACACAGGGTCGGAGATTTGCATGGGGGTTAGCGATGTTGGCCCACCTTTACAGGAGCCTGCATGAGGTAGTATACCTCGGCTATGGGAGTTTATCAGCAGGTGCGACCCTTTTACAAGTATGGTGCTGGGAGCACATCCCAGTAGCGAGGCCATTGGCTGACAGAGATAGGCCCGTAGGGGCAGCATACGCCTATGGATACAGAGGCCTAGTTGTCTAGTGTAAGCTGGGCAAACTAGAGCACTGGAGGAGAGTATTTGATGACATAGATACGGTCACCTAGAGACCGTATACAGACTGCGAGGTGTGGGCTGAGGATGGTATGGAGATGCCTTTCATTTTCATGACGAGGTATCTGATTGGGAGGACTCCGTTCGTTATTGAGCAGTTTTTGGTTACCCGAGTTTTGCGGCAGTTTGGGAGGCAGCAGGGGATTCCACAGGGAGCGTGCTTGTATGCACGGCGGCAGCAGGATGTGGCCGATTGGGGGCTGACTATTGATAGTGCTGTGGCCATAGAGGAGTTCACAGGGCTGGCCGGATAGATCTGGGACTATGCCCCAGAGATACAGGATGCTGGGATGACCAACAAGTTTGCTCGTTTGTTTGCTGCTCGGGCCGTGGCGAGGATCTCAAACCCAGAGGAGATGAGGCCGACATTTGATTCAGATGGAGAGGAGGGGGGAGATGATGGAGATGATAGAGACGATGGAGATGATGGAGGAGGTAGAGGAGCCAGGGGGAGGCAGGTTGGCAGAGGTGTACAGAGAGTAGTATGGCAGGTTAGGATCGAGAGGGGGAGAGGAGGATTGGCCATTGGTGCCGGGAGAGAGGGGAGAGTGACAGAGGTGCTAGCTACAGTGGAAGGAGAGGAGGAGGTGGGGAGACCAGCACAGAGGAGGAGGATAGATACACTCCCACCTCCCGTACTCAGGACAGGTCGAGTGGGAGGAGTGGCGCCAGCACAGGTACCACTGCGGGTTCGAGTGCCGAGTCATGTAGAGGATGCACAGATCCGGACTCTACAGATCACTGTGCAGCAGCTGCAGGCACAGATTTTGACTTATCAGCAGCAGATTTCTCAGTTGACTACTGAGAGAGATACGGAGATAGAGCGGCGGGGTCGAGCAGAGGAGGCCTTAGCGACCATGCAGAGAGCAGTGACGGGTGGTCCCTTGAGAGACACCCTCAGAGAGCTGACACGGAGTGTCCAGGAGGCTGAGTATTACAGGCGGTACTATGAGGCTGCAGTACCTAGAGATCGACGTGTTGAGAGTTTTGCATAGTCGAGATCGAGTCGATCTCGAACTGCCGGGACATGATCTGAGAGCCGAGGAGTGACAGGGCCAGCGAGACAGGACCCTCCTGCAGATCTGGGGGTGAGTGTATCTGGAGCTAGGCAGGATCCTCCTAGAGATCCAGGGGCAGGTGCATCTGGAGCGAGAGCATCTCCATCAGGGGATAGTCACACTTGAGAGACATGGTCTCCATTGTATTTTTGGATTTTTGCATACTTTGTACTGGACATATTTTTGAGACACATTTTGTAGATTTTGATCATTTTTGAGAGATATATATATATACGGAGCACCATTTTTGATCGATGTGATGTGTTTATGGATGCATTTTTATGTGTGCTACTTCCTTTCATATGATGATGTAATGTTTACATATATGATGTAATGTGTGATGCAGGATGTATGTTTTTATATGCTATGAGATGTATCTTGAAAATGAGATGTATGATGTAATATGCTGCGAGATATATCTTGAAAATGAGATGTATGATTTAATATGCTGTTACATGTATCTTGAAAATGAGATGTATGATTTAATATGCTGCTAGATGTAATATGAAATGATGTAAAATGATGTAATGATGCAAAATGATATGGAATAATAATGTAAAATGATGTGTGACTAATTGTAAAATGATATGCAACTAATTGTAAAATGATATGCAACTAATCGTAAAATGATATGCAACTAATTGTAAAATGATATGCAACTAATTGTTTTTGGAGCATCTCTCATTCTGTATTTGCCATCCGATATAACCATTTATTTGCTTTCTTTGTAAATATCATCATGGAGCATTTATTGATTTTTGGATATGTTGAAAATTTATACAAGCATAATGGTATAATTGAACCATAATGACCTGAGTAAAATTCACATGATATTTAATTTTGCAAGATAGCACAAGTGTCAAGGTATAATTGAACCAGGACGACCTGAGTGCGTATTACGTAAACATACAAAAGTAGATCATTTATATGCGTGAAATGGAATCAGGCCTTCAGTGATATGGATTACGTCTCGAGGCAAATATTCACACAGTACAAGTGATCGCCTCCCAGATAGAAGACTAAGAAAAATTTTGGAAGTTCCTCATGATCTCCTGCTTTGAAGCTTTTGATGAGATAAGGAGAAAATTCCAATTAATTTAAAAAGTTCAAAATGCAAAATAATCAAGAATTTAATGCGATAATGCGACATTTAGTACTTCAGAAAATCATCCATCCTTGAGTTTCTTGTGTATTGTTTGTGTTTTGGTTGTTTGTGATGAAGCGTAGTTGTGTTTGTTGGATGTCATGTGTCTGAGTTTTGCAATAGTTGGCATGTCTTGAATGTTTGTAAGTTTTTGAACAATTGAATGCCCCTAGCTGAGTGTACCTTTGGATATGATTATGTACAATGATTTCCAAGCCATGGTGAAGTACGATAAGAGAATAGATACAGATGGATAACTCAGGATAGTGACTACGCTAAGTATGTCCTGAATGGATATATGCTAAGTGTCGGGCGATGGCCGATAGTGTTTTGACGGATAAAATGGCATGGATATAGATAGAGGAGCCATTCTTTCACAAGGGTGCCTGTTTACCAGGTTTTCACCATTTGTTTTTATTGTATTTTGTATTTTTGCTTTTTCTGGATTTTTTTGATTTTTTTTTTTTTTGTTTGTTTTTGGCTTTTTCCGTGCACTAGGCTATCTTATGTATAGTACTTCTTCAAATGAATGCTGTTAGTTGGATCATCAAGCACATCTCCTTCAGAATTTGTTAGCTAATAGGCACCTGATCCATAAACTGAAATGATGACATAGGGACCCAACCAGTTAGGTTCAAATTTCCCTTTCTTTTCTCTATCTTGCTGATTTCTTGGATTTTCTTTTAGGACTAGATCACCAACCTTGAAGTTGCGAGGAATGACCTTATGATTGTAGCTCTTGCACATGCGTTGCTGATATGCTTTGAGATGAGTATAAGCATGTTGGCGTCTTTCATCTAATAGTTCCAATTCTTGCAGTCGGTTAACTCGATACTCTTCATCTAGGATCAAACCTTTCAAAGAGACTCTAAGAGATGGAATTTCTACCTCCAAGGGTAAAATAGCCTCGGATCCATATACCAATGAATATGGTGTTGTCCTTGTAGGTGTGCGGATGCTAGTCCTGTAGGCCCAAAGTGCTGGATTGAGTTGTACGTGCCAATCTTTGCCTACATCATTCACTATTTTCTTGAGGATTTTTAGGATTGTTTTGTTAGATGCTTCTGCCTGACCATTTCCTTGTGGATAGTATGGTGTAGAAAACCGCTGTTGGATTTTGAATTTTTCACATAGTTCCTGCACATCTTGGTTTTTGAAAGGTCATCCATTATCTGTGACGATTGAACTTGGAATACCATATCTGCAGATTAGATAATTTAGGATAAAAGAGGCAATTTGTTTCCCAGTCACTGTGGTCATGGGAACTGCTTCGATCCATTTGGTAAAGTATTCTGTTGCAGTTATAATGAACTTGTGTCCATTTGAAGATGAAGGATGTATTTTGCCTACCAGGTCCAATCCCCACTGACAAAAGGGCCAGGATGTTGTAAATGGTTGTAGTTCCTGTGCTGGTGCATGTATCAGATTGCCATGGATCTGGCATTTAGGACATTTCTTGGCGAAATGATATGAGTCTTTCTCCATTGTAGGCCAGTAGTATCCCATTCGTAGAAGCTTTTTAGCAAGAGTAGTGCCACTTGAATGTGTGCCACAAATACCTTCATGAAGCTCGTGTAAAGCTGAATCAGAATCATTACGATCAAGACAACGAAGAAGAGTACCATCTAGACCTCGACGATATAAGGTATCAGCGGTAAGGGTGTAACGGGCAGCTTGTCGGATAAAGTTATGTTTTTGGTTACAGGATTGGTCAATGTGTAAGATATTATGCTTGAGGTAGTCGTATATTGGTCCATATAACGGAGAATCTGAACCGATTAAGGCATATATAACCTGGGATTCAGAGTGGTCATAAGCGGGGGAGAACAGTTGCTCTACCAGGAACTCATAACGACTCTGTTGTTCTAGAATTTGTAGTAATGAAGCAATTGTAGCCATTGCATCGGCTACTTTGTTGTTCAACCTTGGTATTTGTTCAAAGGTGATGTGCACAAAGTATTGTTTGAAATCATCCACCATCCATTTGTAGGGGAGTAATTTGTCATCCTTTGTCTGATAGTTGTTATTGATTTGATTGATGACCAGTTGTGAGTCTCCGTAGACTTTTAATTCTGTGATTTTCCATTCGATAGCCATTTTGATGCCTATGACCAATGCTTCATATTCAGCCACATTATTTGTACATGGAAACATAAGCCTGTATGATCTCGGCATAGTGTGTACTTCAGGGGTGATGAATAGAATGCCGGCCCCTGAACCATGTTGTGTATAGGATCCATCAAAGTATAGGGTCCATTGTTTGGAGGAAAGAGCAAAAACATCCCTGTCTGGAAATTCAATGTCCATGGTTTGTTTTCCTGGTAGCGGTGCTTCAGCCAACTGATCTGCAATTGCTTGTCCTTTGATGGCTCGTCTTTCTGTGTAGTGGATGTCGAATTCACTGAGAATCATGACCCATTTAGCCAATCGGCCTGTGAGAGATGCCTTGCTGAGTAGATACTTGAGAGGATCAATTTTGGCTACTAGCTTGATAGTGTGTGCTAGCATATAATGTTGGAACTTTTGAGATGCAAAAACAACTGTTAGGCAAGCCTTTTCAATGAATGTATAATTGAGTTCATAGCCATTCAATGTTCTACTAATGTAATATATGGCGCGTTCCTTTCCTTGTTGATCTTCTTGTGCCAATAGTGCCCCCAGTGAAACATCTGTTGTTGAGATATACATTATAAGAGGCTTTCCTGCAATTGGTGGTACTAGAACTGGTGGATTCATCAGGTACTGTTTAATTTGGTAAAAAGATTCTGCACATTTAGTCTCCCATTTGAATGGTACATTTTTGTGTAGCAAGTGGTTAAATGGCAGACTTTTATCTGCTAGTTGAGCGATGAATCACCTAATTGATTGAAGTCGTCCTTGGAGAGATCGAAGTTGACTGATATTCTTTGGTGGTGGCATATCCATGATGGCTTGTACCTTTGCTAGATCAACTTCAATACCTTTAGCTGAGACGATGTAACCTAGTAACTTGCCTAATGTAACCCCGAAGACACACTTCTTAGGGTTGAGTCGGACTTTGAATTTCTGCAACCGATCAAAAATCTTTGTTAGGATGCCAAGATGTTCAGCTCTGGTGAAAGATTTTGCTAGTAAATCATCCACATAGTCTTCCATAAATGTGTGCATCATATCATGGAATATGGTTGTCATTTCTCTTTGATAAGTGGCTCCGGCATTCTTTAAGCCAAAAGGCATAATATTCCAATAGTATGTTCCCCAAGGACAGGTGAATGCTGTTTTGTCTTGATCTTCAGGAGCTATTTTGATTTGATTATAGCCTGAGAAACCGTCCATTAAGGAGAGCATTGCATGGCCTGCTGTGAGATCTACAATTATATCAATACTTGGTAAAGGAAAGTCATCCTTTGGGCAAGCTTTATTGACATCTCTGAAGTCGGTGCATATTCTGATACTACCATCTGGTTTTGATACTGGAACAATGTTGGAAATCCATTCTGTATAGTCAATAGGTCGGATGAATCCGACATCTAATAATTTCTTTAATTCCGTTTTGACCATGAGTGCTACTTGTGGATTCATCTTTCATAGTTTCTGGTTGACTGGCTTGACTCCCGCAGAAATGGACAAGTGATGCATGATTAGGTGTGGATCTACTCCGGGCATATCAGCATATGACCAGGCAAAGTTAACTTGCTATCCTTTAAAGAAGATGATGAATGCCGATCTTTCCTCCTCTGTCAAAGATTCTGCAAGGTGAATGTTTCTGGCTGCTTCGGTGGTACCAATGTTGATCGATTGATTGGGCTCAATCAATATGGGTGATCGTTCATGAAAATGTTCAGGAAGAGTGTCAAGTCTCCCATCGTTAGGTGCCTTAAAAATGTTTTCACCCTCAGATGCGTCCTTTATTTTTACTTTTTTGGGATCCATTGCTGCCATTGACTAGTTTTCAGCATTAGATTCATTATTTGATTCATTTTTGTGACTGAGAGACTTGGCACCCCCTGAAGAACAGACATCATTATTTGGTTCACTGGTAGAGCCTGTTTCAGGATTTACGGTACATAGGTAGTGGATAATAGATTCATCATCTGGAAAAATTGGGATATCATGAGTCTCAGGTTCAATCCAGTCAATGAGATCAGGGAAGACAAGTGGTAAGGAATCATTGGGTGGGTCAAGTTCAGCTACTGTAAGTGTTAGGATAGAGTTATCATCGTGATGGGTCTTGTTTTTAAAGAAGTCTAGGGTTTCATTGAGGTCTTTGATGAAACCATCTTCTACATAGACTTGTTCGTAATATTTCTGTTCGCTTTCCTGAACGTCATAGATATGTTGTGGTCCAAATTCAAGAGGTCTATCTTCTGCGTTATGTTCTTCTTGAGAAATGGATATGAAATCGGTATCATCTGGGATATTTGTAGTAGTATCAGAGCAAGCACCCCATTCATATTCATTCGAATCTGTCTCATAGGTATCATCCCAAATTCTATCTGTGCTGTAAACAGGTATGTTGTATGGTGAAAACAAATCTTTGATGATAGATACTATTTTTATATTCTGTGTTGATTCTGTATCCGATCCATCTTCTATAGTCTGGATTTGTTCATAGATTGTGCTTCCTTGGGGAGGAATGATGGTTTCTTGTGATGACATGATTTGTTCTTGGGCCATTGGTGTGTGAATATGAGCCACTGCTGCAGATATGGCCTTCTTATGATTCAAAAGCTTGCCCTGATATATCTTCTGATCTTGACGTTCTCGTGCCTTGTGGATTGTTTCTGCTGATTCAAAGAGAGCTTCCTGCCATGATTCTTCCTTGTATTTCTTCTTTTCCTTCCATTGAGGTTTTGCATTTATGTGTGGCGGCCTTTTCAATAGGAAAGTGAATTTAGAACCTAATCCTGCTTTATTTCTACTAGGTTGTGAAGGAAGATCTATAGGTTCAGTGACTCCTTCTTGGCGTTTCCCAATAGGTCCTTTACCGCCATATCCCATTTGTTTCATGATCAAGTAGCCTTTTCCATATAGGTGTGTCGGTAGAACAATGTCTAGAGCGGCTGCTCTATTAGCTTCTTCTTCATCTTTGTATAGCCAGTTAAGAACATCCTTATCTTCTGATTCATGTGCTAGAGTCCCCAATTGGATGAAGGTACCATCAAATTTGGTTATGGGCTGAGTTGCCAGATGTGTTGATATAGTAGGTAAACCATGTGATCTAGGTGATGTTGGCAATGTGGTCAAACATAAAGGCTCCATAGAGTATTCGCCCATGCCTTGGTCTTTGATTTGTATTTTCTGTTTGAAGTCTCCCCATAAGGAGTTGGATTTTGCTGTTGGTGGATCAGATGTTGAAGACCGCTGCTTTTCTCTGTTATAAGGAACCAAACTGTCTTGGGCTACCCCCATTGCGTTGTAATGTTGAAATGGATTGTGATCAGCTGATATGGAGATTTCCTGTCCATCATAAGGAAACTTGACACACTGGTGATATGCAGAAGGTACTGCTTGCATTTCATGTATCCAGGGTCGGCCTAATAAGATATTGTAGGTGAGATCAATATCTAAGACTTGACATATAGTATCTTTTTGCACTGGTCCTACTTGAGTAGGCAATATCACTGTTCCTTTAGAGGACCTTTCCTCATCATCATATGCTTTTATGGTAATCTTTTTACAAGGATCAATAGATTCTTCTGAGAAGCCTAGTGCACGGATAAGCTTTAAAGTACATATATTAAGTCCGGCTCCTCCATCTATTAAGACTCTTTTGACACGGTGTTTGCAAACAATGACTTCAATATGTAGAGGAGTATTATGCAGATGACTTAATGAAGTATTATCATGCTCTGAGAAGGTGAGGTTATGAGATTCTGTCATATGGGCAGCCATAGCTTGGAATCTGTCTGTATCCAGATTTTGAGGTACATTTGTTTCTAATAGTGCTTGCTCCAATATGTCTTTGTGTTTTGGAGATAGTTTCAACAATTCCAAGATAGATATCTGAGCCGGAGTCTTGCATAGTTGGTTAACTAAGTCGTATTGGATCTTTGGTGTGGTAGTTGGAGGTGCGGTATGTCCTTTCAAGACATATTTCTGAGTCTGGGTTGTTACATTGACAGATTCATGATCACGTTTATCTCGAATGGTTATAACATTGACTTGATGGTCTTCGGCTGATATGTGATTGATTGTGTTGTTGTAGATGTGATTAATACGAGCTCCGCGTGTATCATTTGAAGTTGATGCTCCATCTTTGTTATAATTTGGGAGAGGATCTTTGAAGGCTTCGTGATCATTATTTGTTTTGAGACCATCCACCGTTAAGTCACCTCGATCAATCATGTCTTGGATTATGTGTTTCAATCTCATGCACTCGTTTGTTCTATGACCTTTGTTGCGATGAAAATCACAATAGTGTGAATCATTCCACCAAGGTGGTTTGATTGGGGGTTCATAATTGTTGATTGGAGGCAAAGAAAGAATCTTGTTTGCCAACAGTTCTCTGAATGCAGACTCTAATGATTGGCCCAATGGTGTGAAGATACGCTTATGGAAATTGTTGGTGTTGTTGCGTGAATTGTTGTTAAGCCCTGGATTCAGGTTTTTGTTTTGATTATCGTTGGCGTTGTTGGTATTGAGTTGTCCTTGAGCATTGTTTGGTGCATATGTGTTAGCACTAGGAGTAGCATTTTTAGGATTTTTCGTATTTTGAGTATTTCCTGATAAGGCAAGCACTGGCTGTTTAGATTTGGGATCACATGATTCATTGTTGCCTTCGTTTTTGTTTCGAGTCCAAAATCAAGTTTTGTCTAGATTGGTGTTGTTTTGGTTATTGTAGTTTGATGAGTTTGTGCCTTCCTTGTAGAACTTGAGTGTTCCCTTTTTGACACAAGCTTCCTCTACTTGGATGCCATTTTCAATCAATTTGTCAAAAGATGGTATGCATTGAAGTTTGAGTCTGTAACTCATTTCACCATTCAAGTTATCAATGAAGATTTCCATTTTCTCTTTTTCAGGAATATCTCGAGGATATCTTGATACCATGCATCGCCAACGTTGAAGGAATAACATGAATGTTTCGTTTTTCTTTTGTTTGGTGTTGCAAATATCTAGCATGGTTATGGCATGTTGGATGTTGTAAGAATAATGGGTGATGAATTTGTTAACCAATTCATCAAATGATCTAACAGGTGGTGTAATCTTGGATAACCATTCCATTGTTTGTCCTACCAGGCTTCTTGGGAATAACCTCATTAGATAAGTGTCATTATGAGCAAATTCAAGACTCATAGTACAAAATTCTTGAACATGATCTCGAGGATCACCTTTCCCATCATATTTATCAAATTTGGGAATGTCTGAGTTTGGAGGAAAAGGTACCATGTTTAAGCTTCTGTCAAATGGATAAGGACAGATTTCGTTTATGGAGTACCACACTATTGTCCCTTGTTGCATATCGTGCATTTGTCTTTGCAACATTTGCATTTGTTGAGTAAGAGAAACCAAGGGCGCATTATCTTGCCAAGGGAAGAGTTCTTCCCTCATATTTGTTCTTAGCTGAAACGGTGTAGTAAATGGTATGTGTTGTTCTGGGGTTTTGAATACAGGTACTCACATTTCAGGTATATGTTGCTCTGGAATATGTTGTTCAGGTATGCGAGTTTCTTCTTCTCTTTGTCGTTCTTGATATGTATATTGTTGAGACCCGGTTTGAAAGACATTTGCGTCGAAGTCTTCAGGAAGTTTGACACCTTTACTTGTAAGCATGAGTAGATATTTTTCTTTGTCATTTTCCATGAGTTTTTCGATGAGTTTTTGGAATGAAGGATTTTCTTGACATTCCTGAAGAATTGCGTCAGTAATTTCAGGATCTTCTGAGGATGGAACTTCAAAAGGATTTGATAATCTGCAATTCATACTTGATTCTGTGGGTGTTTCACTTTGTTTGTTTCTTTGAGAGCGAGTGATAGGCATTTTAATAGAAACTTTCAGTGATGAAAGGAACAAAGTCATCGTTGATGTTTTGCTCTGGCATTGGTGGTTCTGGTCGAGATGTGTTATATGTGATGCACTCGTCGGGTAGGAATGCTGGATTGATCTTTCCTCCGCGGTTTATCTTTTGATTAAAAGCAGACTTTTGACAATATGCTCTTGTTTTCAGGGGTTCTTTGTCAAATTCGCTGGATTTGTTTTGGATATAACGTTTGACGTGATGAAGAAATACCCGATGGGATTTGAAGAGTTGATGATTGATGTATAAAAATTTATTTCTCTTGATGAATTTGGAAAAGCTAGGTTGTTGTTTCTTCAATGTGATGTTACGATAGAGGTTCTTTCTTCTCAGAATGAGGGGATTAGTCATGCATGAGTGATCAATGATTTCCTTTGATTTGTTTGGATTTAGTTGATTCTTGTTTTGAAAATTTCAAATCTTACTTTATCAGAATGAAGGTTTAGCTGCCCCTTCACGATAAAGCATGTCAAATGATATGGATAAGAAGTTTCCTGATCTGGAAACTGGATTTGACAATTTGAAAATTTTTAAACAAGTGTATTTGAGATAAAATCCGTAAGATGTTTCAAGGATTTGATTGATACTAATGATGAAAATGTCCCGGATTATGATAGGAAAGATGTCCTCTATTGCTCGATTCGTTTTTGGATTCTGACAACTTTGTTTGACACAAATTTGACTTGAGAAATAGTTTTAATAATTTTTTTTTGTCACTCTGGTTTGATAAAAGATGTGTTTTGATGAAAAACTGTTTTCAAAATATTTTTGAAAATTTCAAAAAATTTTGGTTTTTCAACTCTCTATTTTTCTACCTTGGCTCACGCGCTAAAATAGGGTTTAATGCGCTATTGAATTTTCCTGATGCGCTAAAAGGTTTCCCACACGCGCTAATCTGCCCCCGGTTACGCGCTAAAATATTGATTTCTGCAAAAAAATTTCTCTGACAGGTGAAATATGCACGCGCTGACTGTTTAGGCTAATGCGCTAAAATAGGCTATCCACACGCTAAGCTGTTTGTTTCACGCTCTAAGACAGGCTGTTTTGAAATTTGTTGTGAAGTTTGTTTGGAAAACAACGCGCTACACTGTGTTTCCTACGCGCTATCTGTTTTTGTTAATGCGCTAACTTTGGATTCCTACGCGCTAATATTTTGCTGAGACGCGCTAGAATGTGTTTTGCACGCGCTAAAGGATTGTTCTTTGTTTTGCTTTACAATTGGAACACTACTGTTTTTGTTGTACGCGCTAACCTGTGTTTTGGATGCGCTAAAAGAACTGATACACGCGCTAAGATGTTGCTCTTACGTGCTAAACTGCCCTGATTTTTCCTTTTGGGTGTTTCTGTGAGGATTTTGATTTTTGTTGAGAGAATTTTTAAGTGTGATGGATGATTTTCTGAAATACAAAATGCAAGCACGACACACAAAGTACAATCATTTCGCCTAATCTAACAAAAAGTGTATGTTCTGTCGAGGATGTGTTCAAATCTCCAATGTTTTAACAGGTTGGGTACAAAATAAAACACTTTAGAAAGACTCTTTATTCAAGGGTCATAAGTAACATCATAGCCCACTAGTCTCGATCTTCCGTTAGCTCAAACAGCCGTGTCACCCCCTAGAGGGCACCCACTTTTTTGCCTTTTGCCAGAAGTTAACCCAAAGTGAATTGTTTCACAGTTGAGTAGTTATCTTGGGAGATATATGGTGAGTAATCTTGGGGGTGGATTCTTCCCCACCCTTGCACTATGATGTTACAAATGTTTGGATACTGACTCGGCTCAAAGTTTCTAATGCTAAGGTTCTTAATCAGGCTTCCCGTTCGGCCGTCAGTGATAAACTCCCTCAGGAGGCTTCCCAACCTTTAGAATAAAGGCTTTACGTATCTCGAGGATACTGGGGGAAGGCTAATCACTGCGCGCAACCGTTGAAAAGGACTTTCGTCACTTTCCACATTTGATTATAGTGGGTTGGAATTCTTGGCGTCAAAGCCGTTTCCCACTTAGGTCATTCCCTTCACACCGGCCATAAACGGCTTTAAGAGTTGATTGCAACTCCTCGGGAAGGCAGGCCTGCTAAAGGATTTTTAATGCATGAAGTACTGAAAGCGTAAGAGTGGTTTGGCTTTTTGATCACCCAATTAAGGGGAGAGCATATACCTTCCACTTTTGAGACAAAGCGAACAATGAGGTTTATTTTAGCCTTTCAAAGCAGTGATTTTCTAAAACCTATGCAGAGATGTTGCTCCACAAAAACATGATGTTCTTTTTATTTGTTCAAAGCAATGATTGTCTAATCTATGGAAAATAAATGGTCAACAAAGCAAATTCGATTTTTTGGAGGTCAACAAAAGAAAAACGTTTTGCTTGTAAAAGAAAACTTCCTCGCTTTACCTGCAAGAAACTGTTAAAACCCTGCAAATAAACATAACAAGAAGATTGTTAGTTTGTTTCAGGGGACTTTCACAAGTCTAAAATTTTAATTCGGTTACAATAAATTTTTTTTTGTCTGTTTTGTCTGCGATGCGCTACAGAACAAACTGTACGCGCTACAATACTCTGCGGATGCGCTACAGTTTCTTCTCTGTGCGCTATTCTGTTACCCTGATGTGCTACTCTGTGTTTCGTACACGCTAATCTGTGTTTTGCTTTTCCCACGGTGCGTTATGCAGGAAAAATTTGAATCTGATGCGCTAACTGTTAGTTGCAACACATTGGAATATGTATTGTAAGCGCTAAAAGTTTGGGCGGATGCGCTAATCTGTTAGGTTTATGCGCTAATGTGTGTTTCACCGGCGTCGACACCTATAGGAAAATTTGTTAAATAGTATCATGCGCTAAGGAACAGTGTTTACGCGCTAAGACAGAAAGCACACGCGCTAAACAGTAGGCTAGAAGCGCTAAACTGTTAGGTGGATGCGCTAAAATATCTTTTCGACACGCTATTTCTTGTTTCCCGCGTACCTGCAAAAGTCATCAATTTCAAAAAATGATGTGTTATTGGGGTTCAGGCCCCACGGTGGGCGCCAGAAATGTATGGGGGAAAAGTGGGCGAATAAAACTTAAAATGTGAAAATAATGAGAAATACTAGTCCACACACACACACAAGACTTCTTGATGCAAGCTATGGAGTAACGTAATATTACTCAGCTTCCCAAGGAGGGTCCCATGGTTCTCTATCTCACAATGTCCCTCAAACCAATGTTTTTGCTCTCAGATCACTGAGCAAAATGGTTTAGGGATGGCAAATATGAGAACGAGAGATGTTTTAGCTAAATTTAGTATGAGATGTGTTGTAAGCTATGTATGATGCTAAAAATGCAATAAACTAAATGATAAGATGACAAGATTAGTATGAATACTATCCTAACATACTATATTTAATCTATGATTGAGCTAAAATGATAAAGGAAGTACTCTAACATGCATATTAGTCTAATTTATGATCTAAAAGAGGCTAAATGATGAGCATAAAAATGATATAAAGGCTTGGAAGAATTTGAGCATAAGTGTGATGCTTCAAATTTGAAAGATGATTGTTAAAAATGGAGGAATGAGAGCTCTATTTATAGCACAAATAGGGCAATGGATGGTCAGGATTGAATGGTTTAATCAAGGGCCAAGTTTGAAAGTTGGGGATCCATGTGCACAATTTGCACCAATAAAATGATGACAAATGTCCACACAGGATTGGGTTGAAAGAAGAGGTTGAAGGCATTAAAGGCCTGAGGAGACCTCATGGTTATCTAAAGGCTAAGGGTCAAGTCTAAGTTAGGTTTACCCAATGAATTAAGATCTGATCCAAAGATAAACCTTTGTGCAAATGATTAAGAGATAATCATGGTCAAAGCATTAATGGCCTGATGAGACCCTTGGGTTGGGTAGAGGTTGAGTCAAAACAAATGTTTTAACCATGTGGGAGTGTTTGAAATAACCATTAATGGTTATTGGAGACTTTGGGGATTAAGTGGTTGAAGGTTGGAAGCCTTCAATGGTTTTCAAAGACTTTAAGGGTTTTGGTGGTTGAAGGTTGAAAACCTTCAATGGTTATCCAAGACTTTGGGCCATTTGAGAAGTGACCTCCCTTTGCTTAGGGATGTGACAAAGTTTAGAGGGGGTTTAGGTTAGTTAGAATTGGTTAGAAGATTCTAGAAGGGATTAGGAATGGGTTTGGGATTTTGCAAGTGGATGGGGAATCATAGGATTTAATTGAATTAAATGATTTTCATTCAATTTTGGTTATAAAGTTGGGGAAATTAAATAAATTAGATTTATTTAATTTAGGATAACTATTTAATTAAATTTGAATTTAATTAAAAGTGGCTAAGGGGATTTAATTGAATAAAATGATTTATTCATTAAATGGTATAGTGAATTTAATCAAGTGATTTACTTAATTAAATAGAAGAATGTGGATAATTTAATTAAATTGGATTTAATTAAATAGAGAAATGAACATAAAATATTCATTTTGGAATATTGTCATTTTTATATGTCTACACTTACAAGAAGAAAGGTCAGAGAGAATTCTTGTATGATCTCTGAATTTGAGCCTAAATCATTCAAAGAGGCACATAAAGATGAAGACTGGATCAAGGCAATGGAGGAGGAACTTGACCAGATAGAGAAGAATGGTACATGGTTTGTGAAAAGAATTTGTGACTGTACTGATTCACCCCCCCTCTCAATACTGGTTTGGTACTTATTGTTCATCATTGAGTTATCACTAGAGTGGGTTCTCTTATTGGCAATGAGGAATATATGGTGTTTCTAGTGAGACATAGATTGTAATCAATGAGATTTATGGCCAATGAGGCTTGATAAAGTTCATTTTCATAGTGGTTTCTTACCCTTCCAGGGTTTTCCACTCAAACTACTATGTTATGTGATATGCATATGTAACTCTTGCATTTTGTTGGTGGATACATTCTTTGATGCTATTGTTTTATGTTCTATGGTCTGTTATATACCTTGATGCCATTGTGTCAAAGAATTTAGATATTACATGAATTATTTTATTAACCACTGATTCACCTCCCCCTCTCAATGGTCTAGACTATTCCAATAGTTTCTTTATCACCTTTTGTGGTTACAACTCTACCTATCTCTCTATTGATGCAACATGCCTCTACCTCTATTGGACTTCCTTTTTGTGAGATAGATATAATCATGCTCTGTTAGGTGGACCATTCCTCATCTTGAATATTTCACATCCTTCAGTGGTGTCTTTCATTTCTCCTATAGTTCTTACAATAAAGAAAGGAAAAACATTGATATAGTCTAAGTATTCTCTACAAGATTTTCATCCAACCATAGCTCTTAGAATACCTAGACCTATATCATTAGGAAAAAAGGAAATACTTTACTAGTGGTAAATCCTTAGGTTCACTATCTACCTCTCATCCTCTAAGGGTACCTTCTATTCATCATACTTCCCCAAACATAAATAGAGGAAAGGAACTCACAATCGTATATAGACCATGTACACCTCAAGTACTCATTTCTCCTCATGTAGAGCTAATTATTCCATCTATTTCAAAGGTGAAGAGGACTCCACCTATGGAACAATGTGTTCTCATTTCATCTCAGACATATGTTTTGGGTTGAAATAATCACTAAAATTAACTAGTGCATGAGAATAAGCTGATGAATAATGATGAACTACTAAGGTCCTAACCAGTACTGAGAGGGGGGGGGTGAATTAGTACACACAAAAAACTACTTCAACACTTTATCATATTAAAACATAGCTAACCAGTTGTCTTCACCACTGTACTTAACCATAACAATACCGGTTAAACAAAAATACTTCAGATAGCTAAACCAGTTAAACAAAAATACTTTAGACAACATTCAATAGACCTGAAACCTTGATAACTACTTCACTGATATAATCATGCATGTGTTCTACCAATAATACCATAACCATTTAACAATGCATGCATATCTAACTTAATCAAAACCACACAATCATCACATGAAAATCTCACAACCCATAACACACAGATTTTTCACGTAGAAACCCAAATGGGAAAAACCATGGTGGGAATGAATACCCATAGGCTATTTGTGAACTCTTTTGAAGTCCACTATCTTAGGAGCCTAGTTCGGTTAAAGACTTTACAATAAAGGTCCTATTAGGAATTGATCCTGTTAGGGATCACCCGATTAAGGGATGGCTATATACCTTGTTAAAGGTTGAAACCCTGTTAAGAGTTACCTCGCTAGAGGATTTTTATTAACTCAATAATCTTGAGCCACCTAGTTAGAGGATTTACAACAAAGCCTGTTAAAGCTACCCAGTCAAGGGATTTACCTTATGTTGAAATGGTTAGAAGACAATAGGTAAAGTACCGATCTAATAACAACACTTCTTGCTAAGGCAAATCCTTTTCGATTCCTCTCTTCTGCAATCACACTCTGTAGATTCCTCATTCTAGTTTGGAAAGTATCAAATCTCCAACACGTAGACACAAACACAACTTTTGCCAGCCACTACAATAAAAAAACTCATCGACCTTATAGACAACAACTAGGTCGGTAGCATAAACCCTAAACCCTAAATATTTCAAGTTTACACTTACAAGAAGTCCAATCATGACCATCCAAACACATTACATAGAGTGAAATGATCTAAAACAAATCTCAAGACATTCTCCAATCTTCAACGCATCTGAAAATCAATAACCCATCACACGCTCTTCACACACTGCTAAGATAAAAACTCATTCCGGAGGTAGGCACTCGATGCATTCAATCTTCACATGCAAGAACCACAATGAAATCCTTCACATGCACATGGTTGACATGGAATCTCGATCCTTATCTTTATTCCTTCCTTATGCTTATCCTTATTCCTTAACTACTTGGTCACAAAACATCATCGGTTGCACCACACAAGCCAAACCGGTAACCCTAGAGCTGAACTAAGACTACCAACTAGTGAACCCCGACACTGGTCCACTCCATCCCGGTTGACCATAACTGCTTCTAATCTTGATACTGGTTCATACCGGTTCACCTACTTGAGCACTTATTGACATCAATGACAACATGCATTATCACCGCTTCATCATATGCTAGCATAAGCATCGTGTAAGAAATAATTATCTCATGAACAAGTTTGTATATACATGATAGAGGATGAACATATTCCTCCCATGCAACCAACACCTAAATTTGTCAAACCCAAGTCATTTGCTTCTTCCTCTCCACCATTGAAGTTAACACATCTTTTTCTCTGCCTTTGATCTATCCTAGTGATCATGATGGACCTTATCCTTTATGAGTGCAGGTGTTAATCACTCCTTCAATAGACCCTCCATTGATCACCAAACTTCCTAATATTCTATCTTTCACTATTAGTATATCTCTTCAATGCATGAAATTTAACTATAGTTGGTTCTAGCTTATATTGTGTGAATTGTTTTGAATCAAAGTTTTGGATCACACTTTGTGATCCATCATCTAGATGTTAGAGAGAATAAGGATATGAAAATCAATCTCTTCAACATCTCTAACATCTCACTGATGGATCATGGAGTGTGATCCAAAATATTTATGGAAAAAATTCAAGCAGTCTAAGCCAAAAATATGAGTAGTTAAATTTTGTCTTTTGTTGAGTCTCAATATATGCCTTATATAAAAGTTTTATTTAGTGTTTCTCTTGTTTCATATTTTGTTGCACAATGTGCCCACCATCATAATTTATTGACATCCTCAAACCTACCATAGTTTATATGAACATTTCCCATCAATTACCTAAGCACAAGTTTGAGCAAGGTCCTAGTAAAAAACATTATTAAAAGAAGCCTAGCCCATCTTCTTCATCTAGCTAGGATCTTTCTACATATTTCTCATTACAAAAGAAGTTCAATATTATTTTGTACCTATCACTACTCCTCTAGTAGTTATTAGTGATATTCCTTCTACATCTAATCCTTCATTACATTCAATGAACTCTCCTCTTGAGGCATGCATATTTGAATCATTAAAGGATATTTTGGTATTACCAATAATATCTATAAGATAATTGATAATCACATCACAAGATGTTGAGTATGATGTTGTTCATGCATCTAAATATTTGGCTCTTTCTGCATGTGAGAGACCTAGTAAAAAGTTAGCTATAGTTCCAATACAAGCTCATCCTCCCTCTATATATGATCAAGATTGAGAGGATGGTGATTTGTTTGATATTAAATCAACTAGAGTAGTACACTACTTATTTTTAGCTGTAGTGGTTTGTTGGTTTATTTTGTATTCCCCTGTGCTTGCATATTTATGTTTGCAATTCTTACTTAGCTGAACCATGATACCCTTGTAGCTACATCGATACATGCAAGATAATTTATTGTCAATTCTTCTATAAGTCTCATCATTCTTGTATATGTTGTATATTGAATTTTTCTTTTCTTTCAAGGATGATATAAAGAATTGAGGCATTTAGGTCTCTTCTATTTTCCTATGGAGATAACTACCTGAGATGTAGAGGCCTAATAGAAAGCACAAGATACTATGAAGATCAATATAACAAGAATAAACTATAATCCTACCAAGAATACCAATACAATGTATGTGCAATGCATGAGAGACCCTTGGTTAGTTATATAGGCCAAGGTGACACATATGATAACATTTAATATTATGACAAGTGTCTTAATAATAGTTAATACAAGTAGTAAAAATAAATTAATATTATTCTCTCAGTAATAAAACCAGTTAATTCTATCATTTCTATAATAAAAATTGAATGCATGCAAATGTTATAAACATAATATGCATATAAACTTAGCCTATTCTAACAAACACATGCAAACATAAAAAATGATAAGTAGCTTGATATGCTGATGATTGGTTGGATGTGGTTTCTCATTGATATAGTATCATGATGGCAGGATAAGGTGATTGAGGGATGAAATGACTAGCATAAGGATAACATGTTAAGAGATGATGTAAATGAGAGAAGAGGCCTTAATTTATAGATTTTTTATGAGGAAAATCAATGACCAAGATTCAATGTGAAATGGAGGGTTAGGATTGAATGGGAGTGTGGTCCAAGATTTGAAGGCTTAGCCTTGTGATAAGTGTCACAAAGAGAAGTGAGGTGTATGAGTAAGTGTACTCACACATATGGGGAACCTCATGAAAGGGACATGTTTATGACATGTGTAAGAGGTAAGTTGGCATATGAAAGTCACATGTGTAAAAGGTAGAGGACTTGTGAAAGTGACATGTCTATGACATGTGTAAGAGGTAGGGTGACTATGAGGTGACCTTTCATACTCACACATATGTGAGAAATAGGAGGGTAGGGACAATTGTCACATGACGATAAGTTTAGATCTTGATCCATGTAGATGGATCGAAGGGCTAGGATTGAGTGGACAAGGATTGAGGGTAATGTGGAGTTTAATAATAGGGAAAATGGTAATAGAGATTAATTAGCCTAGATAAATTAATTAAGTAGGTATTAATTAATTGATTTAGTAGGAGGATTTTTAGGATAAGGTTAGGCATAATAAATAAATGTAAATGCATTTAATTAAGGGTGAGGGATAAAGGTGAAGGATTTATTAAATAAATAATAAATATTTATTTAATTAGGTAGAATGGGATAAAAGATCAAGTGTGGTCGAGTACGGACAAATTTATGTGTCTACAAAAACAATTAATAATGTTTAGTAATGATATCTTGTTATATCTAATATAAGTACCTCAATATATTCAATATTGCTATCTCTTAACATCTCCAAATCAATACAAATATCTCAATTCTGAATATTTAAGATGTGTATACTATTTGAAATCAAAGATATTAATTATAATAATATATTAATTTATAAATATAATTAGCTAGGTCATAATTCTATTAAACACTATTCTAATAAGGTGGCTATCATGTATATAAAGTTATGCATTTTATGTATTTTTTAATTACAATATCTATAATAATTATCACCAATTTGACATATGAATTATAATGGAAATAATTAAAAAATATTTATATTTATTCTAATAATAATTAAAATAAACTTTTTAGTTTATGTAATTAAATTATAAATCTCTATAATATTACTTCTTCATATCCTACACAGGGGCTTCACTTAGTGACCTTAGGTTATAGCACGTGCGTTCATAGAATACTAAAGAATCCCCCTATTTTCAAAAAATATTTCCCTAAACCCCTTTTTTGTCACCCCTCCCAATACAAAATCGGAATTAAAAGCCCCCCTATTTTCACCAAATATTGTATTTTTTCATAGCCAGAATTAGAAACCTCCCTATTTTCATCGATAGGCAATATTTTGCACCCTCATTTTTTGGGATATTAAACCCTCCACTATGAATGCACGTGATATAACATTGCCTAGCAAGTGAAGCCCCCATGATATCCTAATACTAATCCAAGTGTCTTGCATCCTTATAATGATATTTCTTAACATCTCCAATTAATCTAAATACTTCAATCTAAATATCTTTAAACATTTATGAAATAAATATTTATATTTTTTATTGGAATAACAATCCACCAACTTAAAAAAAGAAGAAATAAATATATTTTAGTTATTTTTTCTTTGAAGCTATTTCTATTTTCCACAACAAGATTTCAAAACTTTCTCTCATTTTTTCCCATAAATGCTTCTTTGTGTTAGGATTAATGATAGTCCCAAAGATACTGAGAGGGGGGAGGGGGGGGTGAATCAGTATCTAACCGGTTAGTAGAATATTTAACCTTATTAAGAACTTTGCATTCCAAAATAGTGTACTGGTAAATAAGCATTAATGCAATAAATAGGAACAATAAAGACAGCATAGAAAATATACCATAACACAAGATGTTTAACGAGGAAACTTGGTGTGGGAAAAACCTCAGTGGGATTTGTGACCCACAATATTCACTCACTTGACAATGAATAAATATTACTTACAATGAGGGGCCTGCACATGTAGCAAGGCCAATTGCCTAGAGCTCACTGCTCAATAAGAGTCACACTGACTACAAAAGTGGATTATGAAATCCAATACAATGTACTACTTCAAATCAGCATCAACTATGCCAGGTTCAGTACCGGTTTAAGCTCATTCTATAACCAAAACCTTCATTGTCAACTATATCTCCTTATATAGAAATATAATCCATTCATGCTCTCCATGCATACTACTTTCTACACAAAATGACCTATAATTTATCATACATATATATGAGTCTTTTACAATATGCCATGTCAGCTTTACAAAAGATAATTATAATTAAATACAATAAACAAAAGTTTATTCCTTGTCGGCTGGGGTGCCGACATGCATTGTTGTCATTGCCGGTGAAGTGTCTGCCAGTGTATGTAGATGTCTATGCCAGTGTCTTTACTAGATGAGTACCAGAAGGTTTCCAGATGGTTTCCATCAATGACAATACCAACTATTCTCATAAGAGTGTAGAATGCCAACACTTTGTGCATCCTATTAAGTTATTTGGACCATTTACATGGTGAGCACTTCACCTGTGACATCAAATGTGTCTACTACTATTTTTTCTATTTGGTTTTATACTGCCACCACTCTATGTCCCTATGGTACTTATTAACCATTAATTAATATACAACTACTTTTCACAACTTAGCCTACTTCTACTACCACATTTGTAGAAACTCAAACACCCACTACCCAAAATTCCACCCCTGACTTCTATAGTGAAAAATTCTATTGCTCCACTTTTAATTTTATTCTTAATAAATTTTTTCAAAATATGAGACAAATAAAAAATCAGCTTGTTAGTTACCATACTCATGTTTCTTCACAATCATAGTATCATTGTAGCCCTCTATCTCTCCACATTCTAAACACACCTTTATTGCAAGGGTTTGATGCAACAAGGTTTGAAAAGTATAGTGGAAAGGGAGACTCACAATCTCATGTTTTCACTTTCACTTTACTATGTAGTGAATTTATTTTTTGGGATGAGTTGTGAGCAAAACGCATTCTGTGATCACTCAAAGATTTGATTTTGGAACATTTTTTCTGTCATGTATCATTGTATCATTTCATTTCATCAAATGATAAATTAGTTCTTTGCAACATTTTAAAGAAAACATTGGTTTATAGGCCACTTTCATTTACCTTGTCGATTACAAGCAAGGAAATAGAAAAAAATAACTAATTTTATCTTTTGATCCCAATCCCTCTTTTCAAATATTCCCTATATGCTCTCTAATTTTTATATCCAACATGTGTTCATTAAAACTTGCAACAATCAATTAGGGAGAAAATATTTCTAATGAATACAATTCTTTTTTGTATTTGTGTATCACATTGCGTGACTATCAACAAAACATGACTTAGTATATGAAAGGAAGCCAAGTATGGAATAACACTTCCAAATGCTAAATCTAACATGAGAGATGATGCAAAAATTTCTTACAAAAACTTAACTGTTACAAATTAGATAAATACTTACAAAATCATATTTAAATAAATAAAATCACAATACTAGATATATGTGGGAAAACTCTTCTAGGACAAAAATCCACACTTCAAAAGTTAAACTCAATTGTATTATCAACAATAAGTAACAATTAGAATATAATTCCTAGAGCCAATGCTCTACATGAGTAAATACAACAATAGAGTTTCTAATTCTAGAGAATATCCAACACTTAAAAGCTTCTTAGAAGATATCTAACCTATCATACAAAATAAACTAAGAAGCCACATATTTATAGGGCTTAACACAAGCAAAATGCGTCCAACAACTTGTTAAACCCATGACACCTTGCACATAGAATCTTCCAAAGCAACAATACATAATTCATCCATAATAGTTACCTTGCCATATGCAACACCTACCTCACACCAATTTTCAAAAGTGAACTCTCCATGACTCTTCCACCAAACTAGTAATCATCATAGTAAATAAAAGAAACCATCATGGTTCCAACATAGCAACCTATGAAACTAGTCCCCTCCTTTTAGGACTTCCAAAGTGGGTGTAATAAAATAAATAAATAAAATAAACATTTTTGGACTCTAAGGTTGAGATACCTTAATCCCAACATTCTCCAACTTGTCAAAGACTTGTCAAGAATCAAATTTCTATCATCTACTCAAGGTCCCAAGACCCATTAAATCAACACACTATTTGAACTCCCTAGTACTAACTAGCTTCATCAATGCATTTGTGATGTTCACCATAGTATCAACTTTCTCCATCTTCACCTTTCCATCTTCTACCATATCACGAACAAAATTAAATTCTACATCAAGATGATTTTCTCTGGCATGAAAAGTAAGATTCATTGCTAAACAAATAGAACTCTATCTATCATAACTGTAATGCCCCTCCAAGAATCATTCTTATGATAGTTATGTTAGATGCTAATGAAACTCATGTGTGATTTTGATTTCCTTATTGATAATTGAATCCCCCTTGATTGAGATATGTTATGATGTTTTGATTTGATATATGTTGGTTATGGACATCATCTTTATGGATGAATAGATGCTAGATTTTATTTATGTGTACCGACTTGTGGACTGACATATTTGCTTAATTATGAAATATGTCATAGGTTATGTATTTGACTCTGTATGGGGTACGAGGGGATGATCTTCCATTGCTCACTTTAGAGAGACACAAAATGTCATGATTCCCTTTCACCATTATGCTTGTAATGGTTGGATATATGTATGTCTACTTTTCTTTGTGATGTAGGGTTGTAGGTACAAGGAATCGACTCCACCTGGTTCATAGGTCTGAGTGTGCCTACATAATCCTGATGGAAGTTGTGGGAGATATCAGAAGGATCGTCCATTTCTCAAACCCTAGTCTTTGCTTAGTGTTAGAGTAATGCTTATTATCTAGTGTCAACCTGATCAGAATGCCACTTAGGCAAAGTCCGATAACCTTGGTATGTTGTGTGTGATACATTTGGCTTTTAATTTGTTGTCGTGTTTTGCTAGATTTTTATTATAAATTTTTATTGTAAGGTTTTAGTTGAATTTGAGTTAAGTTTAGTTAAATATAGTTACTTGTGTGTATTAAATAAAATAAATATATATGTATTTTTGCTTAATATTGCCTTATTAATTAATTAACATATTAATATTAATTATTAAATAATTAAAATAAATTATAGGCATGAATAATTAATAAAATAAGTTATTAATCAAATAATGTACTGATTAAAGATTATTAAATAAACTTATTGAGCATTAATGGATAAATAAATTTAATATGAAAAAGTTATTAAATAAATGTAATGAAAATTTAAAATTGGAAGGGATTAAATGGGAGTAGTAAATTGAAAAAGGGAGTTGCTTTTTGGGGGAGGAGGAATTTTGAGGAAACATTTATTTGTTGGGAAAATTTGCAGAGAAGGGGATCTTTTCCTTTTTCATATTTTTTTTGGGTTTCTGGGAAGAATTTATAGAGAAATGGAGAATGTGGATTTTTTCATGCACTACTGTATTCTGGGTAGATTCAGTGAGTGTGGCTCACGTTATCATTTGGATTTGGCGCTTCTTCATTATTTTTCTGGTTGCGGTTTTTAGGTAGGGTTTTTAATCACCATTGTCCTGTTTGTTTCAAAAAATGAAATTATCTTTGCCTTTTTGGATTTGGACTTTGAGTGATAATATGCTTGTATTCAGGTTATCGAATGAACCCATCTTGCGAATTCACATGCATGGATCTTTTCAATAATCTGAATGAATCTATGAGAATTATCAATTAATTTTGTGAAAATTGACTACCAATGGTTGTGATTTCAATGGAGAATGTTATTTATTTTATTTTCCTGTGAATTTGGGGGTTTGACCGATTAAGTCTCTGCAAATTTTAAAATGTATATATAATAATTTATTGCATGTATTTAATTTACTACTGTTATAATGTATTAAAAATAAAATACATATATATATATTTAGATATCTCTGAATATATATCTATATATAATACATATATATATATTTAGATATCTCTGAATATATATATATATATATATTTCCTGCTATCTGGTTTGTCTGTAACTGCAGTTTTAATTTACTTTGTTATTAATTACTCTGAAGGCATTCCCTATTTGAAGTGAATGATTTGCCTTTTCCAATCAGCAGTTGATAATTGGTTAGAGCTCATGCAAGATGATTGCATTAATATCAGTCATTTATTTTTAAGTTTTAATTCACATAATTTCTACTATGAATATGCCATATCCATCTCTGACACAACCCTAAATTCTTCTAGAATTTCTCAAAAGGTGTCACATTCTTATTAAATATGTATATCTATAAGTTTTCGAGTAACAATAAAATTTTCAGCTTCAAGCTTCATTCCTAAAATCTCCTTTTCTCTAAGGGCATCTCAACTTTCTGAGGCATCTAATGGACTAACAGGTTAATTGAAACAATGGTAAGATTAAATAATAGTTGATAGCTGGTGCAAGAGAACCTTGATTTGTTGCTAAATTTTCACAATTTTGGAATGGATGATCCTCAATAGGATCAATGAATGAATAGTGGACAGTTGGTAGGTCCACAATAGGTTTTTAGGGTTATTTGAAGTATGTTTGTCTCTAGTGTTAGTTTGTTTTCTCAGTTTTGGCCAATGTGTCCTTGTAAGCCAAAAATGGCATCATTTTGCAAAATAGTGTAAAACTCTTTCTTAGGCCTCATAAGGCTTTTGGAAATGTTGGTTTGATATTAGGGAGCCATCCTAGGGGGTTTAGAGTGAGTAAAAATGTATAAGTTTCAAAAATGCATGGTGGAGCAAAAGTTGTCATTATTGCTTGACAACTTTTTGCAACTTTTGGAGCAACTTTTAAAAAAATGAGCAAATCAGTGGTTGAGGAGCTGATGGGTGGTTGGTTATGAGAAAGGAGGTGTATATAATTCTTTTGAAATCATTGTAAATGGGTTGGAAGATCCAAGAGAAAATTTTGAATAATACTTGAAGGCAATTTTCAGATTTTTGCATAAAACTTGTAATTTTGGTTATAGCAGTCCGTACTAGATGGATTAATCTCAGTATTTTTCTTTCATGGTGGTTTAGCATTATTTTTTTTGGTTATTTGGAAGTTATTATACTCCTTCATAGTGCAGGTTTAGTGCTTTGTTTTCAAATTTTCTTGAATTGCACTGCTCTCGATCTAAGCAAGGGATTAAGACCCTAGCGATGGCTCCAACTTGAAATCCCATTGTGTTTTCTCAATGTCCATTGGGATTCAATTAATGGAGCTTGTTTAAAGTGTGTATATTATTTTTGGTGCCTTTGAGGTTGCATTGAAACAATTTGCTATCAAGTCCTAGGTGAGCTCTACCATAGCCTGGCTAGGGAACTTGACTATTATGTGCACTTTTTCTTATAGGAATGATCAAGTGTGTTTGTACCAAGTGTTTGGAATGGAAGAAAAAATCCTAGAAGAGTCTCAAAGAAAGGATGGAGGTGTGACATGGTGTGTAGAATAGTAAACCCTATTGGAGAACACTCTAAACCTTAAACCCTTTAAAAAGTGCCATTTTGGGGTCCATACCTATACGGACATATTAGAAAACCTAACCTCCTGAATCTCAAAGATTTTCCAAAAGGGTATTGAAATCATTAAATCTCTTGGGAGGTCTTTTGGATTTTTTCTAAGAAATTGAGCAAAAACCGTGAAGGTAGGGCTAAAAGGGGCTCTTAGGGCTACTAGGCCTAGAAATAAGGAACTAGTGAAAGCGATGGAGAAATGGAGGGAAACCAATCACAAAAACACATTATGGGAGTTGGTACACCATCTAAACATCCTCTTAGTCCCCTACAAGTGAATGTTGAAGATTTTGACAACTTGATGGTTCGATTTACCCTAGTGAATCCTTTCCATGATCTTGAGTAAATGGAGCAAACAAGTTGATAGAGAGCTTCCCAAAAGATTTTAGCTATTGGGGTTGATTCAAGAGAAGAGTAGGGTGGAAGAAAGAATGGTAGCCCATTATGACACCTCTTTCTAACCTACAAACTAAAATTGCAAATCTTTTATGAGATTCTCCCTATCAAAGTGGTATCAGAGAAAGCTAAGACTTGGGAAGAAACTAGTTGATGTTAGAGACTGAGTCAGTAGTTGAAAATAGCCTCAGGATGGTGACTAATGTAGAGTTAGCCAAAAGAGTAGAAGACCAAGAGGAACAAAATATACTCCTCAAGGAAAAATTATAATGATTGGAGAACAAACTAGGTGAAGTAGAAGACAAAATAGAGAAGGTGACTATCAAAATCAATGAAGAAAAGGGTAAAGAAGTGGTAGAAGAGGATGGCACACCTGAACCAGATGCTATTCTACCTAAAGAACCTTTCCTTAGAGCCATAAAAGCCATAGGAGGGAAGTCCCTAGAAGGAGTGCCACTTTTTTGTGGAAAAATGGAACCAAAAGTGGTCATGGAGTGGATTGAAGGGTTGGAGAATAACTTTGAATGTGATGGAATTAGTGAAGCACAAAAGGTGAAGGTAGACAAATCTAGATTGAGAGGAGCATCCTTGACTTGGTGGATGTTCATCCAAGAGGAGAGACAAAAGGAAGGTAAAAACCCAATTGCCACTTGGAAAGGAATGCTAGCGAAGGTGAGAGAAGCCTATATCCTTGAAGACTATGAAATTCAATTACACAAGAGGAGACAAAATTTTAGACAAAGAGAATTAGATGTTAGAAACTACACTGAAGAGTTTCAGAAGTTGTGTTTGAGATCCAAGGTGGTGGAAGATGAAAACATCAAGGTTGCCAGGTACTTGAATGTTTGAAGTGGAAGTTTGTTGTGTTCTAATACTATCCACAAGTGCTATCAATTGGCACTCAAGGTGGAAGATAAGAGTAAAAAGAAAGAAGAGCAAAGCAATAGAAGTAGAGGTAGGGGAAGAGATGGCAGAGGTCATAGAGGTAGGTATGGTGGAAGAGGTGTAGACCAAAGATGCCAAGGGGAATCCAAGTTGGTAGAGAAAAGTGGGGATTCCAACAGCAAGAGCAACTATAGAGGAAGGGGATCTAGCAACTCTAATAGAGGAAGGTCTAGTGGATCAGGAAGAGGGTCCATGAGAGAAAATTTGATGTAAGAGAAGCACAATGGTTGTTTAAGTGGTCATTTTGGGCTGAATAAGACTTTGGAACTTGTTCAAAGATTCTACTATTGGCCAAAGATGCAAAGGGATGTCACAAAAAAAGTGGAGCAATGTATTGTTTGTCAAAGAGCAAAAGGAACCTCTTCTAGTACTGGACTCTATCAGCCTTTACCTATACCAAACCGGCCATGGGAGTGTGTAAGTATGAATTTTGTTACTGGTTTACCCAAGACCAAATCTGGATTTGATAACATCTATGTTGTGGTAGATAGATTTAGTAAAATGACCTATTTCATTCCATGTAAAGTGACTCATGATGCTAGTCATATTGCTCATTTTTTTTTCGAGGAAGTCATTAGGATTCATGGCTTATACCAATCAATATAGTGTCAGATAGAGATACCAAATTCATTGGTCATTTTTGGAAAACTTTATGGCAAAGATTGGGTACTAAATTTTCTTTTAGCTCAGCCTACCATCCCCAAATGAATGGCCAAATAGAGGTGGTAAATAGGACACTTGGGAACCTTCTCAAATGTTTGACAAAGGAGTATGGACAAGTTTGGGATCAGATCATCCATCAAGCTGAATTTGCTTACAATGACAATGTGAATAGATCAACCGGCAAGAGTCCTTTTGAAGTAGTTTATGGCCTTCATCCAAGAGGTGTGTTGGAGATTAGAGACACTGGGAGTATGGAACAAAGATTGGACATGTTGTTGACATGGCTCAGTCCATGAAGGAGATTTATGAGCAAGTAAGACAGGGTTTACAAGACAATTGTCAAAGAATCAAGGACAAAGTGGATGAAAAGAGGAGGGATGTTCAATTTGCTATTGGTGACTTAGTAATGGCGCATTTGAGAAAATAAAGGCTTCAGAAAGGTGTCCCTAAGAAGCTTCAAATGAGGAGGATTGGACCTTGTAAGGTCTTGGCTAAGTATGGGCAAAATGCCTACAAAATTGATCTACCCGGGGACATAGCTTTGTCTCCTATTTTTAATGTTGCAAACTTGGTGCAGTATAAAGGCACACTTACAAAGGAATGCAATAGAGTATCAGAGGTCTCTTAATCATTTTCAGACCTTCCTTTACCACCTACACCTAGGTTTCAAGCCGAGAAGGTATTGGATTCTAGAATCCTCAAGAAGACTAGGTGTCTACTCCAACTATAATAATAATAACTCTAATTGAAATATCAACCCGAAGTTTGGACATTCATCTGGTAAAGTTACTATTTTCATGGCTAGTGTTCATTTAGTTATCAACCCAGGGATGTAAAACTTGAAATGGGTCTGCACTATATATGCACTAAGTTCCTTCAATGGCTATTCAGTATTGTTGCAGTAACTAACATTATGCGGAAAGGAAAGGCAAGAATAGAAATTATAGAAGGCTATAGGAAAGCTTATAAAAACAATGCTAGAATGATCTAATATAAATAACAGAAATCACTCTGTTCTAGCTTGGCTGCAGGAACAGTCAATGGATCTATTTCCAGTGGCTGCAGGAATAGTCAAGGTACAAACTTCTACTACAACTAAAGAAGAACTAATTTCAATGAACATAAACACAAGATCACTCACCAAGTGGGCCCCCTTGGATGAGTGATATCAAGCTTTCAGAAAAATACTTTTAGCAGATCAAAACAACATATCTTTTATTCATTACTTCCTAAAAATGATTACATGTTTTAAAAGGAAAACTCCAGAATGCTTATCAAAATTCTCTACTCTATTCCTTTCTATTCTATCCCACCTCTAAGAAAAAAGGAAGAGATTATTAAAAGAAAAGATCAACTACAATGGACAACTCAAACCATGCCCATAAGAAGAGGCGGATGATTGACTGATGAAGAAGATAACTAGAGCTTGGCTACAGGAAACGTGGATCTAGACCAAAACATAGTCTTTGCATGCCGTAGCGATATTTTACAAATTCAATGCCCACTAGAGTTAAACTTCCATAGTGCTACTTGGCTGCTTGGCTCATGCCATACCTTGCGCTTGCTCGGCTCCACTTCAGCTTGATCTCCAGTTATTTCTTTCATGATTCTTCCTTCTTTAGGTGAGAAAGGAGAATATCAACTGTGGCATCATTTATTATCTACACTATAACAAAAATAGCATACAAGGACATGCATACGTACTTATTTTAATTAATACATTCATTAATTCACATATGATATTACCCTAAATAATCTGCATAGCAACTGGAACAAATCATTTGGCTGCAAGAATAAATGACGTGGCTGCAGGAATAGACCGGCAAAGTTCAAGCATGATTTCATAAGTTTAGGTTTAACACATGGAATACTAGTCAATTTACAATAATTCACTACTACTATGCAAACCAAAAGATGTCAAAAACCTAAGAGTTTTGATGATAAAAACATGACAAAGTGTCAACTTATCACTAGGCATACCACCTATATGAATCATTTGGTTAAGTGGTAGCATCTTCCACAATTTGAGGCCACTTGGGTACCTGAAGGAAACTTTCCAAAACTTGTAATTTCCGTCTCTTTATTTCCTAAAGGAGTCACTTGACTTCTTTCTCCTTGGGGGAGTATTTATAACTTAATGATGAGCGAATAGTACCAAACCGATACTGAGAGGGGGGGTGAATCAGTACAGACAAAAATACAGTCCAAAACTGGTTTGATAATAGACACTTCAAATGACTAGCAGACAGTGACACAGGTTTGAAACAGAGTGCAACCAGTAAAGCTAAGAATGTCCGAGACAAGCATTAACCGGTTACTCACTTAGCTTTTCACTCAACTCAAGACTATACTACCATTTCACCCTTATGCATAAACATGTAATCTATCATCAGATCATAATAACATTTAGTTCAACATGTTTTATTGACAGGCATAAAACACAGAACCATCAAATTCTTGAAAGACAATCGCAAAGCATCACAAGATAAAAGTATCACACATGACACACATATTTTTCACGTGGAAACCCAATTGGGAAAAACCATGGTGTGGATGAATACCCACACGCTATTTTTGAACTCTTTAGAAGTCCACTCTGTTAGGAGCCTTGTCCAATTAGAGACATTACAAAAGGTTCTGCTAGGAACCGATCTTGTTAGAGATCACCTGGTTAAGGGATGGCTACAATACTTGGTCAAGGGTTAAACCTTGTTAAAGGTTACCTTGTTAGAGGATTTCAAGAACTCAATAGCTAAAGGATTCTGAACTCACTAGCTTTGAATTACCCTGTTAAAGGATTTTTAGCAAGCCGGTTAAGGCTACCTTGTTAAGGGATTTTCCACCTATTGAGGTGGTTAGAGATCAATAGGTATTACAATGATCTGGTAACAACACTCAATGCCAATGTAGATCTGCTTAAGATCCTCTTCACCTTCTGCACTTACACTCTGCAGGTATCACTTCTCTCCTTTTGGTCTGGCAAGAATCACGTATCCCTTCTCTTGGATACACACACACAACTTTTGCCAACAAACTCAAAAAGAGACACAACATTGACCTTATAGGAAAATAGATAGGTCGGTAGCATAAACCCTAAACCCTAAACCTGTTAGGTTAAGGAATTCAAATGTTTCAATCCTGACCATTGAGCACACTACATTAAATGCAGCAAATCTTGATCCAAACTCAAGACATTCTCCATTGTCCATTTCCACCAATTTTATGGCGGCTGATAACCCATCACATGTTATCACCATTTTACAGACTTTGCACATTCCTGAGGTAGATAGGAACAATCTCCCTCATGCAAGATCCTTCACGCACACAAGCTTACGTGGCAACATGATCTGTTCTTCTTTACAATGCTAACTCATCACACAATATCATCGGTTGAGCCACATAGGCTTGAAGCACATCAACCGAAAGCCCTAAAGTTGAGACTACCAACCGGTAGTCATACAATACTTCCATATGCTGGTTCTCATAACTATATGGTGGTTCATCATGAACAAGCACACTGCTTCACTTTGGCACAAATGCCAGTTCACAGTGTTATACCGGTTCTCACATATGCCGGTTCACACCTTTTCAACATATTGACATCAATGACAACATACAATGTCATTATGTCCTCATACCGGTTCACATAATGCCAACAATCTCCCCCTTTGGCATTGATGGCAATATACAAAGATATCTCTCCACTTCACATCTTCTCCCCCAATTTCTGCAAATATCTTCTCTACTTCACATCTTCTCCCCCTTTGAAAACAATGTCAAAGTGGAGGCACAAGCTTCCCTATTCCATTATGCTGCTCCCCCTAAGGAGTAGCATCCTTCAAAACATCAATCCCAAATAAATTTGACTATGCAATACCTGACTGATGTGGAGCATATGCTTTTAGTTCACCTCCTAAAGGGGCAGTACCCCTAATTCACCTTTTAAGTATGTAAATGTAGTCTTTGGGAGAGGCTTGGTGAATATGTCTGCTAACTGCTCCTTACTAGAAACATGCTCTAGTACAATCTCTTTGTTTTGAACCTTTTCCCTCAAGAAATGAAACTTAAGCTCAAAGTGCTTGGTTCTATAATGTAAAACTGAATTCTTGGAGATATTAATTGCACTAGTATTGTCACAAAATATACTTACCGGTTCAGATATAGGAACTTTGAAGCCATTCAATACATGCTTCATCCAAATTGTCTGAGTGCAGTTCATGAAAGCTGCAACATACTCCGCTTCTGCTGTAGACTGAGAGATACAACTCTTCTTTTTACTCATCCATGAGACCAATCTACCACCAAGGAAGAATGCACCACCGGTTGTGGTCTTTCAGTCATCTACATTACCAACCCAATCATCATCTATGAACACTTTCAGGTTAAAATCATTATTGTATGGATACCATAACCCATAGTCAATAGTTCCTTTCAGATACCTAAGAATCTGCTTGACTGCAACCAAGTGGGATTCTCTTGGACTTTTCTAGAATCTTGCAATAATGCCAACTGCATGTGCAATATCTGGTCTGCTATGCACTACATAATGCAACTTACCAATCATTGATCGGTATTCCTTCTCATCAACCAATGCAGAGTCATCCTCTTTGAATAGTTTACAACTGGTCACCATCGGTGTACCAACCGATTTGCTATCTTCCATGCCAAAGGTCTTCAACACCTCTTTGACATACTTGGACTGAGTGATAAAGATTCCATCCTTCATCTGCTGGATCTGCAGTCCAATGAAGAATTTAATCTCCCCTATGAGTGACATTTCAAACTCTTTCTTCATCTCATCTGTAAATTCATGACTCATCTTGTCATCTCCACCAAAGATAATGTCATCAACAAATACCTCACAGATCAGGATCTGATCTCCTTTAGACTTCAAGTAGATATTGCTATCTTCACTTGTTCTCTCAAATCCAATCTTCACAAGATGGGAATGCGGGCATTCATATCATGCTCTAGGTGCCTATTTTAGCCCATATAAGGCTTTATGTAGCCTACATACCATGTCACTATCTTCAGATAGGGAAAACCCATCTGGTTGCTCTATATACACCTCCTCTTCAAGTACACACATTTAGAAATGCAGATTTTACATCCATTTGATATACTTTGAAGCCTTTAAAAGCTGCATATGCAAGAAGCATACAAACTCCTTCCAATCTGGCTATAGGAACAAAGGTTTCTCCATAGTCTTCTCCTTCTTCTTGGGCATATCCTTTGCACACCAGTCTGGCTTTGTTCCTAATAATTGTGCTATCCTCATTCAACTTATTTCTGAAGACCCATTTGGTACCAATGACATTTTTGTGCTCTGGTCTGGGTACCAAGGACCATGTACCATTTTTCTCTATCTGGTCAAGTTCCTCTTCCATTGGCTTGATCCAGTCTTCATCCTTATGTGCCTCTTTGAATGTTTTAGGCTTGAATTCAGAGATCATACATGAGTTTTCTCTAACTTTTCTTCTTGTAAGGATTCTTGCATCCTTATCTCCTATGATCTACTTAGGATCATTATTCAGCTTGACATACCGAGGAATGGTCTTGATAGATTCCTCTTGCTTTTCTTCTTCATCCTCATCTCCATCAGTATCAACATCTACATCTGCCGGTGTAGGAACATTGTTATTGGTACTCAGTTGACTAACAACCGGTTCCCAGAAGGTTGCAACCGGTTCATTTACCACTTGCTCATTGTCAATTTCCTCAATTTTCTCAGAGGTTTCATCAACTCTTACATTGATGCTTTCCATAATTCTCTGAGTCCTATTGTTGAAGCACTTGAGAGATTTGCTCTTGGTGGAATATCCTAGGAATATTCCCTCATCACATTTCACATCAAATTTGCTTTGGTGTTCACTCCTCTTGATGTAACATTTGCTACCAAAGACTCTAAAGTAGCTAACCATAGGTGTTTTACCGGTCCAATACTCATAAGGAGTTTTATCCTTACCTTTCTTGATGAGTACCTGGTTCATTGTGTAGACTACAGTGTTCACTGCTTCTCTCCAAAAGGTGTGAGCTACCTTTCCTTGAATCAACATGGTTCTAGCTGCTTCAACCATAGTCCAATTATTCCTCTCTGCTAGGCCATTCTGCTATGGAGTTCGGGGGGCAAACAATTGCCTCTTGATGCCATGTTCTTCACAGTACTTGTTGAATTCACCGGAAGTGAATTCCCCTCCTTGATCAGTTCTCAAGCACTTGATCCTTTTATTGCTTTCCTTCTCCACTAATGCTCTGAAAGCTTTAAACTTTACAAAGGCTTCAGACTTGTCTTTCAAGAATGTGACCCACACCATTCTTGAATAGTCATTAGTGAGAATCATGAAGTACCTATCACCTTGGACACTCCTAGTTTTCATAGGACCACACAAATCAGTATGCACAAGATCAAGCAAGTTGTCAGTAGTGAAAGATTTACCTTCAAAGGTTGAGGAAGACATTTTCCCCAATTAACACTCTCTGCACAAGGTATTATTTGGTTTGTTTAGCACCGGCAACCCTGTAATTGCCTTGATCTTACTGGCCTTTACAATGTTATCAAAGTTTACATGGCAGAGTCTCCTATGCCATATCCAACTATCATCAAATTTAGCCATAAGACATGTACTTATATTTGCATTCAGATGAAATAGGTTACCATTGGTCTGCATGCTAGTGGCCACCAATTCACCATTCTTTCCTTTGATTCTGCAAACTCCATTCTTGAATTCTAGAGTGAGGCCACTATCATTCAACTGGGTAACACTTAGAAGGTTGTGTCTAAGACCATCAACCCAATACACATTGTCAACACTACTCTTTCCATTCAGAGAGATGGACCCTCTATCTTTGACCATGCATGGTGTATCATTGCCAAAGTGAACCACACCACCATCATACTCCTCCAAGGATAGAAACTTGCTCCGGTCACCAGTCATATGGTGAGAATAGCCACTGTCAATGATCCACTCATTGGAATTATCAAACCAAGAGACAAGAGCCTTCTTGTCTGATACATCTTCCTTGATAGCAACAAACACAGTATCTTCATTTTCTTCATCCTCTGATTCTTCATCTGTGACACCTTCATCAACTGCCACAAAACAGCTTCTCCGGTTTTCTCCTTTGAATTTCTTGAACCTTTCCAGTTTGTCCTTGTTGTCATCATTAGGACAGTTTACAATAAGATGTCCTATCCAGTTGCAAGAAAAACATTTCAAAGGTAGCTTACCTTTGTATTTGCCGGTTCCTTTTGGAAGTTTCTTGGAAAGGAGAGCTTTAAATGCCATCAAAATCTCCTCATCATCCATTTCTCTGCTTTGTCTTGGTTCACCACTAGTGCTAGCTTCTTTTCCTTTTCTGGATGGTATAGCAGAAGCTTTAAAAGCTGATTTAGTCTTTTGAACATTGCCATCAAAACTATTTAGCTCATAGGCTGTCAACTTTTCTATGATGGAGTCTAAGGATACCTTAGTCTTGTCTATTGATCTCAGCTCCTAAATAGTAGCAACCCTTATTGCATAAACCGGCAATAGGGATCTCAGGACTTTGCTTACCATAGTGGCATCTTCTATTTTACCACCTCCACTCTTGATATCTCCAATAATGGTTTTGATCCTTATTCCATACTATTGAATGGTCTCACCTTCAACCATCCGCATATCTTCAAACTTCACTCTAAGGCTTTCTTCCTTAGCTTGTTTTACATGCTCATCACCACCATAGATATTTTCAAGAGTATCCCATACCTCTTTGGGATTTACCTTATCCCGAACATCAATAAACTCAATGTCAGATAAACTACTAATTAGGGCTTCCATGACTTGCCCATTCTCCTGCATCTCTCTCTTTTGGTCATCGGTAAGGGTACCGGTAGGAGCAACATAGACAGTCTCAACATAGCTCCAGTGTTGAGCACCCATGCTTCTGATGAATATCTTCATTCTATCTTTCCATATACTAAAATTTTTTGTGTTAAACTTTGGACCTTCCCTCTTCATCATTAGACTTAGATCTTTACCACAAGCGGTTAAGCTTATAGCATAGAGGACCTTGAGGATGCTCTAATAGAAATTGATAACTTAATGATGAGCAAATAGTACCAAACTAGTACGGAGAGGGGGGGGTGAATCAGTACAGACAAAAATACAGTCCAAAACTGGTTTGACAATAGACACTTCAAATGATTGGCAGACAGTGACACTGGTTTGAAACAGAGTGCAATCGGTAAAGCTAAGAATGTCTGAGATAAGCATTAACCAGTTACTCACTTAGCTTTTCACTCAACTCAAGACTACACTACCATTTCACCCTTATGCATAAATAGGTAATCTATCATCAGATCATAATGACATCTAGTTCAACATGTTTTATTGATAGGCATAAAACATAGAACCGTCATATGCTTGACAGACACTAGCAAAGCATCACAAGATAAAATCATCACACATGACACACATATTTTTCACGTGGAAACCCAACAGGGAAAAACCATGGTGGGGATGAATACCCACAACCTATTTTTGAACTCTTTAGAAGTTTGCTCTGTTAGGAGCCTTGTCCAGTTAGAGACATTACAAAAGGTTCTGGTAGGAACCGATCCTGTTAGAGATCACCCAGTTAAGGGATGACTACAATAACCGGTTAAGGGTTAAACCCTATTAAAGGTTACCTTGTTAGAGGATTTCAAGAACTTAATAGCTAAAGGATTCCGAACTTAGTAGCTTTGAATTACCCTGTTAAAGGATTTTCAGCAAGCCGGTTAAGGCTACCTTGTTAAGGGATTTTCCAACTATTGAGGTGGTTAGAGATCAACGGGTATTACAATGATCTGGTAACAACACTCAATGCCAATGCAAATCCACTTAAGCTCCTCTTCACCTTCTGCACTTACACTCTGCAGGTATCACTTATCTCCTTTTGGTCTGGCAAGAATCACATATCCCTTCTGTTGGATACACACACACAACTTTTTCCAACAAACTCAGAAAGAGACACAACATCGACCTTATAGGAAAACAGATATGTCGGTAGCATAAACCCTAAACCCTAAACCTGTTAGGTTAAGGAATTCAAACGGTTCAATCCTGACCGTTGAGAACACTACATTAAATGCAGCAGATCTTGATCCAAACTCAAGACATTCTCCATCGTCCATTTCCACCAATTTTATGGCGGCTGATAACCCATCACATGTTATCACCATTTTACAGACTTTGCACATTCCCGAGGTAGATAGGAACAATCTCACTCATGCAAGATCCTTCACGCACACAGGCTTATTTGGCAACACGATCTATTCTTCTTTACAATGCTAACTCATCACATAATATCATCGATTGAGCCACACAGGCTTGAAGCACATCAATCGGAAACCCTAAAGTTGAGACTACCAACCGGTAGTCATACAGTACTTCCATATGCCGCTTCTCATAACTATATGGCGGTTCATCATGAACAAGCACACTGGTTCACTTTGGCACAAATTTTAGTTCACAGTGTTATACCGGTTCTCACATATTCCGGTTCACACCTTTTCAACATATTGACATCAATGACAACATACAATGTCATTATGTCCTCATACCGGTTCAGATAATGCCAACAAGTATGGTGCAGGAGCACCTTGATTTGTTGCTAAATTTTCACAATTTTGGAATGGATGATCCTCAATAGGATCAATGAATGAATAATGTACTATTGGTAGGTCCACAAGAGTGTTTTAGGGTTATTTTAAGTATGTTTGTCTCTAGTGTTAGTTTGTTTTCTCTGATTTTGCCAATGTGCCCTTGTAAGCCAAAAATGGCATCATCTTGCAAAATAGTGTAAAACTCTTTCTTATGCCTCATAAGGCTTTTGGACATGTTGGTTTGATGTTAGGGAACCATCCTAGGGGGTTAAGAGTGAGTAAAAATGTACAAGTTTCAAAAATGCATGGTGGAGCAAAAGTTGTCATTGTTGCTTGACAACTTTTTGCAACTTTTGGAGCAACTTTTAAAAAAATGAGCAAATCAGTGGTTGAGGAGCCGATGGGTGGTTGGTTATGAGAAAGGAGGTGTATATAATTCTTTTGAAATCATTGTAAACGGGTTGGAAGATCCAAGAGAAAATTTTGAATAATACTTGAAGGCAATTTTCAGATTTTTGCATAAAACTTGTAATTTTGGTTATAGCAGTTCGTGCTAGATGGATTAATCTCAATATTGTTCTTTCATGGTGGTTTATAATTATTGTTTTTGGTTCTTTGTAAGTGATTGTAATCCTTCAAAGTGCAGGTTTAGTGCTTTGTTTGCAAATTTTTTTGAATTGCATTGCTCTCGGTCTGAGCAAGGGCTCCAGACCCTAGCAATGGCTCCAACTTGGAATCCCATTGTATTTTCTCAATGTGGATTGGGATTCAAGTCATAGAGCCTGTTAAAAATGTGTATATTCATTTTGGTGCCTTTGAGGTTTCATTGAAACAATTTACTATGAAGTCCTAGGTGACCTCTGCCATAGCCCAACTAGGGAACTTGACTATTATGTGCACTTTTGGTTGTAGGGGTGATCAAGTGTGTTTGTGAAAAGTTTTTGGCATGGAAGAAGGAAGCCTAGCAGAGTCTCAGAGAAAGGATGGAGGTGTGACATGGTGTGTATAATAGTAAACCTTATTGGAGAACACTCTAAACCTTAAACCCTTTAAAAAGTGCCATTTTGGGGTCTGTACCTATACGGACGTATTAGAAAACCTAACCTCCTGAATCTCAAAGATTTTCCAAAAGGGTATTGAAATCATTAAATCTCTTGGGAGGTCTTTTGGATTTTTTCTGAGAAATTGAGCAAAAACCATGAAGGTAGGGCTAAAAGGGGCTCTTAGGGCTACTAGGCCTAGAAATAAGGAACTAGTGAAAGCGATGGAGAAATGGAGGGAAACCAATCACAAAAACACATTATGGGAGTTGATACACCATCTCAACATCCTCTTAGTCCCCTACAAGTGAATGTTGAATATTTTGATACCTTAATGGTTCGATTTACCCTAGTGAATCCTTTCCATGATCTTGAGTAATGGGAGCAAACAAGTTGATAGAGAGCTTCCCAAAAGATTTTAGCTATTGGGGTTGATTCAAGAGAAGAGTGTTGGCATATGCACACTCCAATGAGACATTGTATGTGATTGAAGGTTTTTTCATTGATGGCAATCTTGCAATCTTATGGCACCAGCAAAGGCATTATACTGGCATCAACAGATCACACTCTACACTGGCACTCAGGACACCAGCACTGACACAGAAGAAAGGAAGTATACCGGCACAGAGGCCGACAGGATTTTGTTATATTATTTTGTTTATTATTGTAAAAATGTGTAAGCCGACTTGGAAAATTGTAAAATGACTCTTATATATAAAAGAGATCATTGTAGACATTTCAGAAGAGAAGATATATAGGAAAATATTAGGCAGACTTATTGTGCGAAATATAGGTCAAGGGATATATGTAAAGAATAGAGCAGGAACTAGTACCAAATTTGGCATTGAAGATGCTATTGTAAAGTAGTACAAGATATTGGATTTGTATAATCCCTATTGTAAGTCAGTGAGACTTCCCATTGAGCAGTGAGCTCTATGTAGTTGGCCTTCCTGCATGTGCAAGCCCCTATTGTAAGTAATATTCTCTTATTGGCCAGTGAGTGAATATTGTGGGTCACAAATCCCACCGAGGTTTTTCCTACACTGGGTTTCCTTGTTAACATCTTGTGTTATGGTGCGCTTTTCATGTGGATGTTCTTGATTTTGTTTATTGTATTATTTCTTGCATACCGGTACACTATTATATTATGTTCTGCATGTTTTAAGTTAAGAAATTCTAAATACCGGTTAGATACTGATTCACCCCCCCTCTCAGTATCTGTGGGATCCCTAACAATTGGTATCAGAGCTTGGTCCTCTATTTTTGAAAGCCCAACAATTTGAGGAAGATCTTGACACTGATAAAGATGGAAAATCTGATGAAGCAACTAGAAGGAGCTCATACAGAATATGATGCAAAAAAGTTGAAAAATATCAAATTAGAAGATGACTTAAGAGCAGCTCAGGACATCATTCAGGTACTTCAAGAAAATTTTACTATTGCAAGAAATAAGAGAAGAGAAATTTGTGAAAAATTGCAAAATGAGAATGATGAAAAGGAATCGCTTAATGATATGATAAACAAGTTGAAACAAGAGATCATGACAAAAAAAAATGAAATGCAGGATATGACTATGAGATTTTGCAAAGAGATTGAGGATAGGAAGAAGAATGAAGAAGAATTGACTAGAAGACTAAGTGATGCAGCAAATGAGAACACAAGACTTAGCTATGAAAATGACATGTTGAAGATAGATCTGATGCATACTCAGAATGACTCAAATGAATTGATGAGACAAAAAGAAGTGTTAGAAAGAGAACTAGAAACTACAAATCAACACAAAGAAAAATTCAAGAAAAGCTCAGAGGAACTTGGCACCTTGTTGAAGAATCAAAAACCTAAAGGTGACACTTCTAGAATTGGCTTTGAAGTTGGTGAAAGCTCCGATACTGCAAATACTCAGGATCACAACAAACCGATAAGACAACCTAATGCTTATAAATTCAATGGTAAATGCTTTAACTGTAATAAGTATGGTCATAGAGAAAATGAATGTAGATCTTGAATTTATCAGAATATCAACACACCCACCGGTCAATGTTCTAAATGCAACAAAGTTGGTCACAATTCTGAAAACTGTAGAATGAATGTGAGATGTTATGTTTGTGAAAGATTTTGACATTTATCCAATCAATGCAGAACAAAAACCGGCATAGGTTATGGGAAAACTATTCAGAAAAATAATGTAACTTGTTATGCATGTAACAAGATTGGGCATATTGCTAAATTCTATAGAAGTAAAGGAACACTAGTAGACAACAAAAGTTCTAGCTTGAAAGGTAAAGAAAAAGTTGAAGAGGTTAAGCAAGAATTCTCAAAACAATGGATTAGAAAAGCTGATCTAAATATTGGGAATACTCCTCTACTGGTAGAACAAACCAATACTTCACCAGCAGAATAGAGTGATGCTTCACCAGAAGTACAGAGAAGTGCTCCACCGGTAGGAAGTTCTTCATCTAATTGAAGAAAATTTCCTTGAGGGTTTGGCAATCTATTGATACATGTGCTATTATTCCCTCGGTTAGAGATAAGAAGTTTGAAATTACTTATTACCGGCAAACAATGTTAAGTCAATACTTAACCGACATGTAATTAATATGGTAGATGGTGAAAAGACACTATAAAATTAAGGTTTTGGCTCCATTTCATTTCACTGAGATTTCAAATTTTTGAAGAGCGTGAAGATTTTGAGCTAAGGCATTTCGAGCAAGAAGCAAGAACACTCCAAGCAATCATCAATCCAAGGTAGTAAAAGGTATTTAATCATGGCAACCACCTCTGCAATTGAATATATAGAAAACCCTACTATTGTTGAGGTAATAAAAAGACCTAGGCCCGTATTTCAGTTAGTTCTCGAGATAGCAAAGAAGGATGATACCTTAGGTGCTTTTTCTCAAATTCCTAAGGGAGCCGTATATGCTGAAGACCCCAGAATGTACATCCACTGCAATATTGAGGAATTAGGAGATGAGGAAATTAAAACTATGTATAAAACTGTGATATGTGATAATATCGACAATGTAAAGGATGAACACAAGATCATTGAGACCCTAGGATTTACAGAGATCCTTAGCATTCTTGAATTTCCAAAGGATGTGATTAGGATAGTTTTGAGTAGGGTACATGGTGAATTTTTCTGGCTAGATGCAATTCACAAAATCACCAAGGAAGCTGTGAAAGCTGTCACAGGGTTACCAACCACCAGTAAAAGACAAGATAAAACCAAGAAGGTTTCTAATGACCTAGTTATAAACCTAACTGGTGCAACATTCGACAAGAGGTCCCTAAGAGTAAATGATGTAACAGATATCAATGTGAGATTCATCAGTATGATATTAGGGTATAAAGCTACTCATGCTAATAGACTCAATTTAGTTTCAAGTCTATGCATTAAGAGTGCTTATGATATGGTCACAGACAATGCAAAAATTGACATATGTGAGTGGTTAAAGGATGAATTATTTGACAACCTTGGAAATATCAAGAAGGACAAGAAAGGAACTTTCAGATTTGGAAATCTGTTAGTATGCCTAATGCTACATATAACAAAATAGGTTCCTGGTATAGGTTACAAAGAACTTGGATATGACATACCGGTAGGCAAACAATTAACAGAACTATTCAATAACATGGGTGAGAACAAGGAAAGCAATATTAATGACTTCTTTCAAGCATTAAAGACCAAAATGAAGAAAAGAGTAAGGTTATCACAGAAGATTGTAGACAAATACAAAGATGAAATATGTTGTGTCATCAAGAAAGATGAAATCTGGATGGAAGCGGTGATCCCAAGGACAGTTTGGGTAACCAAGATGGGCTATGAAACAGATGATCACATAGTTGAAACATATGCTAAAGCACTTTTGGAAGCCCCTAGAGAACCTAAGGAAGAAGCATTTGGCAGTGCATAAAATATTGAAAGACAAATTCAATCAAAGAAAAGGGTGAAAAAGGTTGAGGCAGTTGTAAGGAAAGGATCCAGACAAGCAAAAGCCATCAAAGAAGATGTATTGAAGAAAACCAGCATAACAGAGGATGAGTTAGCCGCTCCACAGCCTGAAACTCACCTATCACTAGTAGGTACTTCTTCAGGAAGTGACATGCCTGCAACTTTCAAAAGAGTTGTAAGAAAAAGAGATCCCTCACCGGCAACCACACCCTCACCCAGGAGGACAAGGCAAAAGCAACAAGTAGTGAGATCTCCCATAAGAAAGGCCACACCAAAGAAGAAACTGACACCCAAGAAGAAGAAAAGGACAAACAAAAACTTGGCCCCTCTTGATATACTACTGAGTGAAATCACAGAGGAAGGTAAACTGAAAAATATAGAGAAAATTTATGACACTCTAACAGCTGATGAAAAAGAGCAAGTTGAAAACAGTGTTATATTGCACATGGATATGTACAAGAAATTTTTGATGGAAGTAGTCAATGAAATACCAGATGAATTATTCAAAATACTAGAGGCAAGAAGACAAGCAGTGATAGAATTGGATAAGAAAATAAAAATTGAAAAGTTACTTGCTGTATATCTGGTAAACTCTCCACAAGAAATTGATGACCTAATTGCTCAAGCCAACTGAACAGTATTTTCTACTGCACACCAACATGTTGCTTTAATGGTAGGAAGAGTTAATGAGGTGATAGAGGAGATAGAAAATGGATGGGATATATTCCTAGTTGAGAAAGAAAACCAAGAAGAATACAGGAACCCCAAACCCATAAAAGTTTATCAGAAAGATAGAGACAAGGGGAAAGGAAAAGTTGCTGGACCACCTAGTATCAAAGTTAGAGACAACTTACCCCCACCTTCCTTGATTACTCCACCGGTAAAATCAACAACTACTGAAGATCAACTGACTACCAAGAGTATGAATGTAGAGGATAATAATCCTAATCCTGAAGTCCTATATACTATGAATGTTGATACTCAGAAGATCAACATAGTATTAGACAAAGATACAACAAAAAAGATAGATATGGCTGGTGAGCCTCCGGTAGCAAGGGAAATTGATAAACCGGCAGAAGATAAAATGCAAAAGGTAGAGACTGAGACACAGACTGAGGCAATGAAACATACAGACAAACAAACAGAGCTAAAGGCTCCAGAACAATAACAACCGGAACAAGTACATAAGGAAACAGTGCCACTGACAACTAGTGAAGTAGGAAAACCATTGCTTAAAGAAATGCAGACACAAACTGACCTACTAGAGGTCAATACAATCTTGGTTACTTCCACCGGTACTCAGATTGTTGACTCATCATCAAGCTTCAAATCAACCAATGTGACTGAGGTACTACTTGATTCTATCAAGAAAATAACCGACTGCAGCTCACAAGCTTACAAAGTAATTGATGATACCATACCAATTTTGAAGGTAATTGCTCCTAACTATAATATAGATAACAAAGATTCTTTAGGACAATTGGATACACTGTGTAAATATATCTCAGAAAACATTGAGAAAATAAAAGAAGAGTCAGTAAAGGATAAAGTAGAAGCTGAAAAATATAAATTCTTTGATGAGCAAATAAAGAAGTGTAATAGAGATTTTGACACACTTCTACCAGAATTATGTAATTTGTTGAAAGAGTACAAAAATCTGTACAAAGACACCTGTAAAACAAACTTTTTGATTGTAGATATTGACAAGAAAATGAGCAAGGTACAGGATGAGATCAATAAACTTGCAGATAATTTTGTCAACTCACCTGATACACTATCAGTTTTTGAGGAGAAGATAACAAATTTTGAGGAAGAACTACTTAAATTAGAAAGAGAGAAAGGAAGAATAATAAGTAAGGCAAAACATTTGAGATCAAAACTAAGTCCAAGATTGGACTATCTAGCATCTCCGTAGAAGGAAATTTCTGAGGCACTAATATAGGGTAGCAAAACACCGGCAGAACATTTGCAGCACCTCACCGGTACAGTGAAGAGAACAGAAACAACAATATAGGAGAGCAAGAAGTTTATGGATAGTATAAACTTGATTTTGGGAGATCTTTTTCAAATTATAACTACCTAGCTACAAGGTTGAAACCACAAACTCTACTGACATCTTGACAACCTTTTTCATTGATGCCAAAGGGGGAGTAGTGGGATGAGAAAATTTAAATCACAGGAATCATATGCTCAGGGGGAGCTCTCACATTCTTTTGGTAACATTTTTTTGGACTACACATTTTTGGATACTTTTTGAAATTTCTCATGAGTGTTGCCATCAATGCCAAAGGGGGAGATTGTTGGCATATGCACACTCCAATGAGACATTGTATGTGATTGAAGGTTTTGTCATTGATGGCAACCTTGCAATCTTATGGCACCAGCAAAGGCATTATACTGGCATCAGCAGATCACACTCTACAACGACACTTAGGACACCGGCACTGACACAGAAGAAAGGAAGTATACCAACACAGAGGCCGACAGGATTTTGTTATATTATTTTGTTTATTATTGTAAAAATGTGTAAGCCAACTTGGCAAATTGTAAAATGACTCTTATATATAAAAGAGATCATTGTAGACATTTTAGAAGAGAAGATATATAGGAAAATATTAGGCAAACCTATTGTGTGAAATATATGTCAAGGGATATATGTAAAGAACAGAGCAGGAACTGGTACTGAATCTGGCATTGAAGATACTATTGTAAAGAAATACAAGATATTGGATTTGTATAATCCCTATTGTAAGTCAGTGAGACTTCCCATTGAGCAGTGAGCTCTAGGCAGTTGGCCTTCCTGCATGTGCAGGCCCCCATTGTAAGTAATATTCTCTTATTGGCCAGTGAGTGAATATTGTGGGTCACAAATCCCACCAAAGTTTTTCCCACACTGGGTTTCCTTGTTAACATCTTGTGTTATGGTGTGCTTTTCATGTGGATGTTCTTGATTCTGTTTATTGCATTATTTCTTGCATACCAGTACACTGTTATATTATGTTCTGCATGTTTTAAGTTAAGAAATTCTAAATACCGGTTAGATACTGATTCACCCCTCCTCTCAGTATCTGTGGGATCCCTAACAAAGAGTAGGGTGGAAGAAAGAATGGTAGTCCACTATGACACCTCTTTCTAACCTACAAACTAAAACTGCAACTCTTTTGTGATATTCTCCCTATCAATAGCAAAACACAAGCACAAATTGAACAAACCCTAGTCTAGTCCAATATCACAACTCCCCACAACTTAAAGACCGCCACCGCAAATACTATTGAAATCACAACACTCTTCCCTCACCATGAAGTACATCTGGTTCTACATTATAGTTCTGAAACATACTTCAACCTTTGACAATTTAATCCAAACTCTAATAACGAATTGCAGTCATCCCATAAATGTTAACTACATCCAAACCTATGGATTCTTTGACAAAGCCTTTGCAGAAGTAGTTTGTTATCCTAATCTGCAACTTTGGCAAGTCTGTCCATCAATTGTCGTTGAGTCTTGAACAATAGAAGAAGCCAATGCATGCCCTTTTAATGTTGGTCCACATATAACAAGACGAATATAACTTTAACAATATACAGAGGTGCTTCCACCATTTAGTAATGGAATGGTAATATTTATAAATTGTTTTAGTTGCAAGGAGGAACCAAGGAATGGAATGATATCATTTGGTGGTAGCTGGTTATATGAAGAAGTAGGATTGTGAAAGGAATGGAAATGACATTCAATAAAATAATTTCCTATTGAGCCCACATTAACACAAATATAGTCTGTTAGCAAATTGGAACAAGATGGTGAAGACCATAAGTCAAATACATTTGCATACCGAGGAACCACACATGAAGTGGTATATAGGGATGGATCTTCATATATTGTCTATACATGCAACAAATTTTAAAGTCCATGTTTTAACAGTTTTCATTAGACAATATGATTTCCTTTCTTTCTTACATATTTACAAATCCAAATGATCTTTTTGCTCTCTTACAATGATGTCCACACCATCCACAACAGAAATTTAAAATAAATTATACTCAATAGGATGTACATAGAAAGATAGACTTACAAGATCTGTGTTATTATATTGCTCCCATGATTGATAGGCATAGAAGGTCATAGAAAAATAAGATACATGAATTTCCCTTTAGAGCCCTCTGAAGGGAAATAAAATACCTCAAGGCTTCCATTCTTTGTTTTTTCTGCATAGTGCTCATGATCTAGGGTCCGATCCTCTTCATTTATGAAATGCACAATACCTGGAAGACATGTAGCTCCACACATGGAAGGCAATGAGGTCACAATAGAATGACAGTAGATCATTTGTCCTAAAATCTAAAAACTATAAAAAATAATTTGCATATGTTATTTAAGTAATCTTATGCTAACACAACCACATATCATTCTATTTAATACACAATTTTAAGGATAAAGATATATTTTTAAAATATTAGCTCTAATTTTAGATTTGAGTTTTAGTTTTAAATTGTAATATATAATTATTTTTTATTTATTATCCATAAAGAGTAAGTTCTTTGTTTTATTTATGAAGTTTTAAAGAATTTTTTTTGTTTTTCATATAATTAATCTAGAAAGATATTTTCAAATGTTTTTATAGTGTCTAAAATCAGATTTTTTTAATTTTAATTTTAATTTTGTATTTAATTTTAGTTTTAAATGATAATATTAAAATATTTTTTTATTTATTATTCATAAATAGTAAGATTTTTGTTTTATTTATAAAGATTCAGAGTAATTTTTTTTTTATATAATATTTTATACTATTTTAAAAATTTTCAAAGTCTGATATGAAGTATTAATTAATGAAGAAGGATATTTCAAAATGTTATTGTGATCTATTATGATGATAAGAAGTTTTTTTTTCTTTTTTTAAATATACTATATTTTTTCTAAAATTAATTTATCATACCATCATCAACCCAACATGCAATTCAATTCATTGATATGTTATGCACATCAAAATACAATGTTAATCGAATTCTCATAATGACTATTAATGTGGCACTTTAATTGAGAGGAGAAAAAAAAGTAAGCAAAACTTAGTGAACATGTCATAGTTAATTACCTTTCTTTTTATTGGTAGAAAATAAAAAAAATGCATTTACAACTATTCCTACTTACATCAACAAAGGATTGAAACATCGTCATATTTATTTCTCTTCTCACTCTTTCTTCAAAGTGTTGCTATAGCCCCAAGGGGTCAAGGATACTTCACTACCAATTGAAACTCTTCCTTCACCACCCCCATGAAGGCGATCCATAGTATCCATAACTATTCCTCTTACTACAAGATATTTTATTCAGTCAACGTTTTGACCTTAAAAATTTAATTTTTCATTTAACATTGCTTACTTATTCAATTATTACTGAACAGTTCTCATAACATGTTAAACGAACCTCCCCATATACTAATTTTAGTGTGGTACTATTAATTGTATAATGAGCCTACTAAAAAGCTTAAGTCTTGCAGCTAGTGTCTTTGTTTCTATTGCATTGTATGTGAGTTAGACTTTCCCAATCCCATTCCTTATAAATATAGCTAAAAAGGTGACATGTTCTTCGTCCCACTATCTCTCCCTCTCCCTCTCCCTCTCTCTCTCTCTCTCCCCCTATAGAAAACATAATATGAGTCTATTGGTAATGGATTTTTATTATCATCTTCATTCAAATGCTTTGTTTTAGTCATGTACAAATCCATGTAACTGGTTGCATAGCTGATTTGAAACTATCACTTCTCCATTAAGGAATTTATTGCACAAAAACATCATTTGCTAAATGATCTACCAATTGACATAATCTATTACAAACAATAGACTAAAAACTTTCCTAGTTGAATTGACCACACCTCTTCAGTATGCCCATTGCACACCAAGATGCAATTTCTAGTTTATTTTAATATTAATAAAGATTATATATATATATATATATTCTCTAGGGGCGCTGTGTTTCAGATGGGCCGTTGTTATGTTTGTAAGGGAAAGGGGGGTGGGGGGGCGCTTCCTCTTCCCAACCCATGGGGAGGCAAGTCTCCACCCACACCATGGGGACTTGCCACATGTTATAGAAAAAGTGAAAATAAATAAACTTATGCATGCTTTTTTTTCATTCAAACATTCGATTCCTCTTAGTTTAATTTGTTTAAATATATGAATCACTCTTTAAGTTAGAATGTGAATTTGACTCTTTCCAATATGAATTTCTTTAGCTTAGATTTATAATTTTTACTCTTCTAATTCATAAAGTATTATTATAATATTATTGTTTATTTTTCCATATTCATCAAAGGGATCTTATAATTAATACAGATATCTCATAATTTCCCTTATGGATATGTATTGAAATTTAGCATATTTAGTATAATATACTTAATTTTCAATTTATGAAGATGTTTTATGTGGAATTAATTTTAGATTTAGTTTATTAAATATAATATTTATAAATGTATACTTAATATTATTAATTTTGAAATTTGTTTTGATTAAGTGAATTAAATATATAATAAATAATTTAGTTGAAAATTTATTAACTTTTTTTTATCTTTTTGGAAAGGAATTTGTTATTTTAATATGTCTTTTTAATGATACGAAGTCTATTATTATTATTATGGTTATACAAGTTGGTTTTATATAATTTAAATAATCATGGTGTATAAAATCGTTCACATTTATGTAATTTCATTTTGAATCCTTTTATGGGTTGCAAGTGATTTTATTTTAATGGTTTCATATCATTGTTATTAAAAAAAGTTCTTGAACCCTTGTCCTTAAATGTTATAGCAACCTATTGTTGGCAACAGAGCTTTATAACAGACAATGAAAGATTGTTGGCATTTCAATAAGGATATTGAGAAGGTTGTTGATGATTATGGATATAACTGATTAAAGATGTTTATTGTCTTGATATTATTATTTTGTCATTGATGTCAAGAAATTGATTTTCTAATTCAGTATGATGTTGCCATATCTTGAGAAGTATGATATGAAGATTATAAAGATGTAGGTAAAAGACACAAGAAATAATATGATGAATAAGGGGAAGAATAAGTTATTCAATGGGCAACTAGTACCGAGTTAGACAATGATGAGATCATGATGTTTTAGATTGTTTTAACATCATAAATATGTTGTAAAATGTAAAGGTTAATACTATACTATGTTATCAAGCAAAGAACCTAGTCGGTAAACCCTAAGGTTATCACTATTGGTTAATGAAGGCAGAATGTCTACCGAGCGAAGTTTAGTATTCACCGAGTTGTTACCAAGTTGTAACCAAGCTATAACAAAATGCATTAAATGTTTACGTGCGGTATTTAATGAAGGAAGCTGATGAGCTAGAACTGATCAATGATTGGTGAGTTGTGAATGAAGTTTGTTAACAAATCTAAGGCAATGAAAAGTCGGCATGAAGATCTATAGCTCAGATTGAACTGCAATACCTTGGCACAAGTTCCAATACTAATATGCAAGTTCCAAGTCGGGGTAAAACATTTTCAGATCGGAAGATGCATTGAACCTGGACAAGATCGAAGATTTGATGGCTATGATTGATCATGGGAAATGTGATCAAGGAGATTAAGTGATTACCTAATTGTTTATAAATAGGAAACTGTTGATAAACATTGTATGTAGGCAAGTGTATGCACAGGGATGCTACATAGTGATTACCAAGCACAGAAGCTTGAAGACCTGTTTGAATAACAGAGTACAGAAGCCCAATAGATAGACAAGATTAGTTCTATGTCTAGATTGTATTGAACAAATAGGAATCTGCTTTAGCATTTTAGACGTGAAGTTGTAGATAGATTTTATTACTGTTATTTTGTGAAAGTGATAGAAAATCTCTTAACCAAGTAGACTTAACAATCTTATTTGTAAAACCCTCTAGCAAGGTGACATTCTGATTGAGTGTTTGAAATCCTTTAACAAGGTCACTTCTAACAAAGTGAAGATCCTAATAGATCTGAGGGAAATCCCTTAACCGGGTCACATCTAGCAATGTGTTTGTAATCTTTAACAGGATTTGCTTTTAACTGAGCATACTCTAGAAGAGTATATTTCTTAGTGGGTCCGAAATCCCATAGTGGTTTTTCCCTATTTGGGTTTCCACATTAAATCTGGTGTTATGAGGTTTATGATGTTCATATGCTTTTGAGTTTGCATGTTTGACAATTTTGGTTATATTACTGAAATATATGTTACCGAGGTTGAATTTGATGTTTTTAGGGATGATTAAGTTTGTATGATTCACCCCCCCCTCTCATTTTGTTGGCTATTGGATCTATACTTATATTAAGTATCAAAACTATCAATTGGTATTAGAGCTTTGGACTCCGGAAGGAAAGTTTAAAGGAACTTGAGTTAAAGATCCAAGATGTATAAGAGGGATGCACTGAAGCTGAACAAGTCAAGTTTCTCTACATGGCAAAAAAGGATGAAGCTACATCTATTAGGAGTTGGAGAATATGTTGTATACTATCTGGAGAATGATTTTGTCACACCGAGCACCTATCCATTAACTATGGAAGAGATAAAGGCAAAGCAAGAACATATTCAAGAAATGATTGAAATAACATCTGCATTGATCGATTTAGAGTTTAATGATCTAGAAGGCTGCAATGATGCAAAGGAAATGTGGGATAAGCTCATATCAGTATATGGAGGAGATGAACATGTTCAAAGAGAAAAAGTAGATAGTCTAAGAGGACAACTTGAATCTATGAGGATGAATGAAGGTGAGAACATAACTCAGTACAACACAAGACTAAAGGAGATTGTTAATCAAATCAAAAGAGTAGGTGGAGCTATTGAAGAAAAGGATATAACAAGTAAGTTGTTAAGAACCCTTCTACCAGCTTATGCAATCCGAGTCTCTGCAATCAATGAATTAAGGTCTGTACCTGATATGCCAGTTTCTTTAGATGCTACTATTGGTAAGCTACATGCATTTGAGTTAAGTAATTTTGATAACAGTGGATCTTTGGTAAATAAAGTTGAATCTGCATTTAGTTCTTTTCATCTTGATGAATCTAATGATTTCAATGAAATAAAGTATAAGTACTCTGAAGGAGACCATAGTGGAGCAAGTGAAAGATTTCATAAGAACATGGAGGTAGTATACAAACTATATGAGAAAATCAGAAAGCAAGAAGAGTTTGAAGCACTATTAGCAAAAAGGATACCGAGAGGCAAAGGTAAGTATAAAGGAAAACTACCTTTGAAATATTTCAATTGTGATAAGATAGGACATATGGCTTCTAACTATCCTGACAAAGATTCTACTGAAAAGAGAGATTACCGAGATGACAGACAGAAAGATAACTGTCATAGAGGACACCGAGACTTCAGAAGAAGAGATAGAAAGACATGCCTAATAGCTGATGAGGAATCCAACGATGATAAATCAGATGATACCGATACAAAGGAAGTAGTTTATGTGGCTATCAAGGATGGATTAGATGAAGAAAGGTATGAAGAAAAAGCCCTAATATCTCACATAAACACTAATGATTCTTGGATTATAGATAGTGGATGCTCACATCATATGACAGGAGATAAACACAAGTTTGTTATGTTAGAAGATTATGATGGAGGCTATGTTAGATTTGGTAATGATGCACCATGTCTGGTGAGAGGTAAAGGATCTATAACACTTCTTGATAATGCAAGATGCAATGATGTTTATTGGGTTGAAGGTTTGAAATGCAATTTGTTGAGTGTAGCACAACTAAACAACACAAGTTACCGAATAGAATTTCAGAAGGGAATTGTCAAAGTTCATGACAAGAATAGAAAGTTAGGTGCTACTAGGACACAAACACAAGGTAACACATTTCACCTTGACTCAACTCGGAATAAGTGTTTGCATGCAAAGTTAGATGATACCTGGTTATGGCATAAAAGGTTTTGTCATGTCAATTTTGATAATTTGATCAAAATAAGTAAGAAGCATAGAGTAAGAGGTCTACCGAGTCTTGAAAAACCTGAGAATGCCATGTGTCGAGGATGCCAAATGGGTAAGATGACAAGATCAAGCTTTACAAGTAATTCTTACACTTCTAAGGGAATTTTAGATCTAGTGCATATTGATTTTTGTGGTCCTATGAAATTTCAAAGTTATTATGGTGATAAATATTTCATATTATTTGTGGATGACTATTCAAGGATGATGTCAGTAATGTTTTTAAAAGAAAAATTAGAAGCTTTTCAAATGTTTAAATGGTACAAGGCAAGAGTTGAAAATGAAATAGGAAGACAACTAAAATGTCTTAGATCAGATAGAGGAGGAGAGTTCACATATGATGAGTTCAACTTATTCTGCAATGATCATGGTATTAAAAGACAAGTCTCTGCACCAAGAACTCCATAGTATAATAGAATAGCTGAGAGAAGAAACAGATCTATTGTGGATTATGCTAGAACACTAATGATTGAAAACAAGGTGCCACAAACATTTTGGAGAGAAGCAATAAGCACAACAATTTACACCTTGAACTGAGTTCAATTGAAGAAAGGTACTTTGAAGACACCATATAACATCTAGTATGATAAGAAACCTAATGTAAGTTAGTTTAAAAACTTTGGAAGTAGATGCTATGTTCATAAAGATGATAGAAATGGCAAATTTGATCAGAAAAGTGAAGAAGGAATGTTTCTAGGTTATTCTTCTAGAAGCAAAGCATTTAAATGTCTGATCAAATCATCTAACAAAATAGTAGAAAGTGCAAATGTGAAAATTGATGAATTTGCAGAAAGAAATGATGAAGGAAATTCCAAGGAACCAGAAGAGTATGATGAATTTGTCTATGTTCAACTGAGAAGTCCTACCGAGAAGATTGTTGAAGAAAATGAAGAGAATATCCAGTTACCGAGTGATGAAGAAGATCATACAAAGCCTACCGAGCCTATATTAGCCAAGTATGTCAGAAGACATCATGCACCAAGTTAGATTATAGGAGATAAGGATGATCTAGTGATGACAAGGAACAAACTGAGACAGAACACATGTTTGATATCTGAATTTGAACCGAGAATAGTGAAAGAGGCATTTAATAGTGAAGATTGGATAAATGCTATGACAAAAGAGATTGATCAAATCAAGAAGAATGACAAATGGACACTAATCCCAAGACTGAAGGACAAAAATGTAATTGATACAAAGTGGATTTTCAGAAACAAGCTAAATGAAAAAGGAGAGGTCATTCGAAACAAGGCAAGACTAGTTTGCAAAGGTTATGCTAAAGAAGAAGGAATTGATTATGGTGAAACTTTTGCACCTGTTGCTAGACTTGAAGGAGTAAGAACATTGTTGGCCTCTACTACTTCCAAAAATTTCAAGGTATATCAAATGGATGTCAAATCTGCATTTCTAAATGGAATATTAGAAGAAGAAGTTTTCATTGAACAACTTGAAGGATTTTTTGAAGACAACAATAAAGATCAGGCATGTAAATTGAACAAAGCTTTATATGGTTTGAAACAAGCACCAAGAGCATGGTATGAAAGATTGCACTCTTATTTGATTAAGATTAGTTTTATAAGGACAAGTGAGAACAACAACATGTACATGAAGAATGATGAAAATGGAATACTGATCTCAACCATATTTGTTGATGATATTATATTTTGTGGAAATGACTCTTTATGCAAGAACTTTGGAAATGAAATGAGCAAAGAATTTGAGATGTCATTAATCGGTGAGATAAAGTATTTTATAGGTTTACAGATACTGCAAATGAAAAATGAGATTTTCATTACTCAATCCAAGTACATAAAGGAAATCTTGAAGAAATTTGGAATGGAGGATTCAAAACCAGTAAGTACTCCTATGACTACCAACTGTAAATTATCAAAGAATGATGAATCTGTATCTATTGATGATACACTTTACCGATCCATGATTGGAAAGCTACAATATGTTGTTCATAGTAGACCAGACATAGCACATGCAATAGGTATTGTTGCAAGATTCTCTGTAGATCCTAAGGAAACACACATGACATCAATCAAAAGAATTTTTAGATACTTGAAAGGCATAGAGGATTATGGCTTAGTATATCAGAAAGGAAATGATTTTGATTTAAAAGTTTATACTAATGTTGATTGGGTAGGCAACATTGATGACAAAAAAAGCACAATTGGAGGAGCTTTCTTTTTAGGAGAAAGACTAGTGATTTGGCTTAGCAAGAAACACGGATGTGTTTCACAGTCAACAACAGAAGATGAATAAGTTGCTGCAACATTGAATTGTAACAACATTGCATGGATCAAACAATTGTTGGAAGGTATAAATGAGAAAGTTACCGAGCCAGTAACTATATTCTATGACAATACTAGTGCCATTAATATTTCAAAGAGTCCTGTTATGCACTCTAAGACAAAGCACATATCTATCAAATATCATTATCTTAGAGAAGAAGCTCAAGAGAAGAAAGTGGTGTTGGAGTATGTTAGCACAAAGGAACAAATAGTAGATAGCTTCACCAAGCCACTATCAAGGGACACTTTTGAATATCTCAGAAGTAGGTTAGGGGTCCTACCCCTATCTTCTACTCACTGACTGAGTTCGGTGAAAGCATCGATCCGATGACTCTATCGAATATCTTTTGGGAGTTGATGCTGATTTTTACACTTTAGGATGTTTTCTAAAGGTGTACAAGAAATAATACAGGGAATATTATAGGGAATAGGAATTGAAGACAAATTCTCTGACCGAGGCTCAGTTGATACACAACAACAGGAAATAACTTCTTACAGAAAGTAATTATGTTTTCATTCTTTACTTTTTGGCATTGTTGTCAAAGGGGGAGAAGACTACTATAAAGGGGGAGAAGACTAATATAGAGGAAGAATACCTATCAAAGGAGAAGACTAAAAGAAAACTGAGCAGACTACAGATTGGAAAGAAGAAAAGAGGAGAAGTCTAATGAATGGGGGAGAGCATTTCAGCATTTCAGAATCACATCAATCTGAATCTTTTAAGGTCAAATCAATTGGTTTTGCCATCAATGCCAAAGGGGGAGATTGTTGGCAACATAGCTTTATAACAGACAATGAAATATTGTTGGCATTTCAATAAGGATATTGAGAAGGTTGTTGATGATTATGGATATAACTGATTAAAGATGTTTACTGTCTTGATATTATTATTTTGTCATTGATGTCAAGAAATTGATTTTCTAATTCAGTATGATGTTTCCATATCTTGAGAAGTATGATATGAAGATTATAAAGATGTCGGTAAAAGACATAGGAAAGAATATGATGAATAAGGGGAAGAATAAGGTATTCAATGGGCAACTAGTATCGAGTCAGACAATGATGAGATCATGATGTTTTAGATTGTTTTAACATCATACATATGTTGTAAAATGTAAAGGTTAATACTATACTATGTTATCAAGCAAAGAACCTAGTCAGTAAACCCTAAGGAACCTAGTCGGTAAACCCTAAGGTTATCGCTATCGGTTAATGAAGGCAGAATGTCTACCAAGTGAAGTTTAGTATTCACCGAGTTGTTACTGAGTTGTAACCGAGCTATAACAGAATGCATTAAATGTTTACATGTGGTATTTAATGAAGGAAGCTGATGAGCTAGAACTGATCAATGATTGGTGAGCCGTGAATGAAGTTTGTTAACGAATCTAAGGCAATGAAAAGTTGGCATGAAGATCTACAGCTTAGATTGAACCACAATACCCTAGCACAAATTCCAAGACTAATATGCAAGTTCCAAGGCGGGGTAAAACATTTTCAGATCGGAAGATGCATTGAACCTAGACAAGATTGAAGATTTGATGTCTATGATTGATCATGGGAAATGTGATCAAGGAGATTAAGCAGTTACCTAATTGTTTATAAATAGGAAAGTGTTGATAAACAATGTATGCGGGCAAGTGTATGCATAGGTAAGCTACATAGTGATTACCGAGCACAGAAGCTTGAAGACCTGTTTGAATAATAGAGTATAGAAGCCCAACAGATAGACAAGATTAGTTCCATGTCTAGATTGTATTGAACAAATAGGAATCTACATTAGCATTTTAGATGTGAAGTTGTAGATAGATTTTATTACTGTTATTTTGTGAAAGTGACAGAAAATCTCTTAACCGAGTGGACTTAACAGTCTTATTTGTAAAACCCTCTAGCAAGGTGACATTCTGATTGAGTGTTTGAAATCCTCTAACAAGGTCACTTCTAACAAAGTGAAGATCCTAACAGATCTGAGGGAAATCCCTTAGTCGGGTCACATCTAGCAATGTGTTTGTAATCTTTAACAAGATTTTCTTTTAACCGAGCATACTCTAGAAGAGTATATTTCTTAGTGGGTCTGAAATCCCACAGTGGTTTTTCCCTAGTTGGGTTTCCACGTTAAATCTGGTGTTATGAGGTTTATGATGTTCATATGCTTTTGAGTTTGCATGTTTGACAGTTTTGGTTATATTACTGAAATATATGTTACGGAGGTTGAATCTGAAGTTTTTAGGGATGATTATGTTTGTATGATTCACCCCCCCCTCTCATCTTGTTGGCTATTTGATCTATACTTATATTAAGTATCAGAACTATCACTTATAACTACAAGTGTCGAATTTTTGCATCATTTATGTTGTTTTGGCCTGAATGTCTATTAGGGATTCCAGAGGTTGGTCTTTGAGCTTTATCTCTATTGTTAGTAATATCACACTCTTTTTTTCTGCATGGGCTTTACTTATGGATGGCTATGGTGGTTCATTTGTCTTTTGACTTTGTAACATTACTCTCCTTATGGTTTTGAGCCATGTTGAGCTCTTTGATGGAAGCTTATGTTTTTTATGCTTATGTCGATTGGGATGTGATTTTGTACCAGATTTTGTTGGAAACTCACCTTACACTTTAATGGTGCTTCCGATCTTTTTATGAGACTCATGAAATTATTTTATGAAGATTCATTTGATGATGGTTGGTTTGGAGTATGTCTGTGTCATAAGGGGGAGTGGCTTCCAAGTGGGGGTTGAGGCCCAAAGTGGCTGCCAAGATAACCCATTGGAAGTTTCTTGAATATGTGATAACCTAATTAATGAATTGAGGGGGTTGGATTTTAAACACATTAAACAAGATAATGGATTCCCCACTCATGGATTGAGTCCTCATTTAGGCTCAAGATGTGGTGTGGAAGGCTTGAAATGGCATGATCAACTACCTTGTCCTCATGAAAGGTATGTTAGTTCTGCATGAGACTTGTATGGGGGTCGGGGGTGGGGAGAGGCTGCCAGGATAACCTAGGATGGGGGTTGGGGCCCATGGAGACCTACTAGGATAACCCATAGCAAGCTATGCAATGGCACTCTCCCCTTGTGAGCCTTGGTGTTTGGCCTCTATGTTTGCAACCTCTGGAGTACTCCCATTTTGAGTTTTGTCTATGTGTATATTGCTTGTGACTTACCTAGTGGAAGTGTGTTTGGTTCATGTGTTGTATTCCCTTGTTTGTTTGATTGAGGGCCTTATGTCTATCTCCTTGCATAAGGGGTGGACCTTTTGGATCCACATGGTCAGGTGGTAGTTGCTTTCTTCCATTGAGGATTTTGTACCAATCTTGCATGGCTTGGCTTCATACTTGTTCCATCTTTATCTCTTGGATTTGGTCAGATCAGTGTTCCAGATGGTGATTTTATGTATCTGTCAATTGTACTTATGTGTATTAGATTAACCTATGTATATACACACCTTCATGGAAATGATGTAAATATGATGTATATGAAATGAGACTTACATGGTAGGATTTTATATCAGTAAATGGAAACATTTATTCTATGCAATAATATGTGTCCATGATGAATGTAGCCTTAGAAATATTTATATTATGAAATGTAAATGTGTGTGTGATTCAATAATTTTCTTAATAGATTACTTTAGTTGATTATCTTGCTTAAGTACATGTATGCATTAATGTTATCTTTAGTTAGATTAATTTCCTTAAGTAATGTATGGTTAGATTAAGTAACCACATTGAGATACCTTAGGGGAAATATTATAAAAGTCTCATGCTTGTGCATTATAGAGTAATCTTATCCTATTTATGTTATTGATGTTCATTATATTTTCTTTAAAAACTAAAATTATTTCACTCTTTCTAGAATGTTATTCAATTCCTCTAGGGTTTCTTGGTGGGGCGTTACACTTGGTATCGGAGCTAGGTTTGCAAACATTGGGATCTTTGGTTAAGGTTGTGCCCTTAGTCTAGTGTGGTGTATATAGTCCTTCTATCATGTGTTTGTCCTTCTAGAATTATGTTTGGGATTGATGTATAGGATCTTGATAATCTTAGATGTTTTGTTCTCTCCCGTTTTTTTATTCTTTTTGAAGATCATAATTGAGTATATCATGTGTATTCACTTCTTGCTATTACCTTTTTGATGTTAGTACTGGTTATATGATGATATGTGCCTTGGTTGGATTGAAATTTCTATTATTTACTCAAGCCCTTAAGATGCTTTAGATCTATGATTACTCCTATTTAGAGGAAATTTCTCATGTCACCCTATCTGATGTTGTATTCTCGGGACTATCTTATTATGCAGGATAATATACTACCTTTAGCCTAAAAATATGATGATGTGCTTGTGTTCTATATATAATCTGACTTAGTAGTGAAATCATGAGAACTTGTATGGAAGGTATTGAGTGCATTTATATAGTGAATGGAATATATTTCTCTCCTCCTTCTCTCTAGAAATTAAAACTATTTACATCATGTGTACTTATGGCTTGTGTATATCTTCTTGTTGCGAGCGAATGTTTGTGATTTCATGAAACCCTTGTATGTGCCTTGAAGATTCTAGTGTGTACTTTAATGTTGAAGGAGGTTTTGGGTGTATAAAATGATCATGGGGTAGGTCAGGAGGAAAATTGTATGTGTTGCCTTTAAGGATTCCACCATGTGCCTTTGTATGACTAACTTAATAAATGTATTTCATATGAACAACACGATAATGTGCTTGCATTTGACGTATTTAATTGTCCTTGCATAAATACAATGTGTAAAAGAAGAACATGTTTTATGTGTATTCATATTCATATAATAGTTAACTGATAGTTTTATCACTCCCCTCTTTTCCTAGTATCTTGATATTCAATGAAAAATGATAGTTAAAGATGTATTTGTATTAATGAGAAGTAGTGAGTGTGTACACAAGAGGTTTTGTATGTTAGAAAAGATTGTCTATATAGATCTCATCTTGGAAATTAGGACCATCATTTGTATCCCTAGTTTTATGAAAAGTCATGCTAGGCCTATTTGTATGCCTCAAAGTAGGTAGTGAAATGAAGTATAGTAAAATAAAGGCGATATGCATAGGGAAAAAGAATTAATCATCCTTGTATGACATTGTTGATTTACGTGCTCATGTATGACTTGTTTGACTATCAATTTTCTTCCTCATCTCTATATCTAGATATAAAAAATCATAGAGAATCTACAAAATGGTGTATTTATTATTAAATAGTATTTAATGTTTATTGAGGAATATTATGTGGCTTTCATTAGGGATTTTTTGATTAATTTCTGCATTAAAGACCTTAAATATTGTATTGCATTTAGGATTTCATTTAAGGCAAGTAAGTAGGTAGAATACCTTTTTGCATATATACTATAGGTAGTCCATATGATTTATTTGTTTGATAGATCATGATAGAGAATAAGTATTGATTAAGAAAAGGCTATGCACTACATGTAGAGTGTGTATAAAGAATATGAAATTATTCTTTTGTATTTTTGTGTTATGTTGAAAGATAGAAGTCTTAAGCTTTGTAAAAAATTTTTTTGCATGGTTATAAAGAAGTATATGAATGTTGTGTTTGATCAGTGAAAAATATAGAAATGATGCTACTTCCTTACCTTATTTGAGTTGAAAATTATAGTAGAATGGATAAATGGTGATAGGAATATAGTGCATCCATATGTTATTAATTTTAATTGTAGATATTGGAATCATTAAATGGTTAGAAGTTATGCTTAAGAGTTGCTTGAATACGGTATTGTTAGGAATGTGATGACTTGAAATTGAGATATCGTAAAGAATGATAGTTATGTATTGGGTGTATTCCCTATATGTGTGAAATGTTGTATCTTTCCCTTTCTCACATGTATTTTCTTACATAAAGGATAATTACATGAACTTTCATATGCACAAAAATATTGAATTGTATTAAAAGATATGTAGTTGACCTAATAGCCTAAGGTGTCTATTATACATTCTCTAATGTACTCAGGATGTGTGATCTTGGGTGTTGTGTAGCGGTTACTCCCTATGGTGTGGCTGAAATTGGCCTTTGAGATTATGTTGTGTCAGTGATTGCTTTGACTTTCTTATGAATTGTGTTTGCAACTTTGGGGATAGCATTATTCTTTTGAAATTTCTTATGAAAGGAATGATTAGATTTGCTTTCCATTTAATTTATGACACTTGTCATGTGTTGGGTGTTGATTGGTTGTCGAAATTGCCAACATTTTTTATTATTTAATGTTGGGCTTGACAATTTTATTTTTGGATTACTTTCTTTTGAGGTTTTTGGTGGTCATTCTGAATGTTTGATATAGATAGCCCTAGTTATGTGTTAAGTGTTATTTTTATCGTGTTTGCTTGAACCTCTGATAGTGCATTAAGGGAGAACACCGTGAAGATTGGATCTAGGTGTGTTGGGTAATCAAATAGTATTAATATTAATTTAAGGAAATATAAGTGTATTTTCTATGATGAAATTAATTTGTAACAATTTGGATCATAAGGTATATTAGGAAGAAATGTAAATTGGATTAAGGAGATTGTGTGATATGCACAAGATAAATTTAATGATTTGTAGACTTATTATTTTGATGAGTGTTTGGGGATGCCTACATGGATTCTATTGGAGTTAAGTTGGCATTAGGTGGTTGTTGTATGCAATTATATTAACTTCCCCTATTTGATTGAGTTTATATTGTGATTTATGCTTGGTGTTTTGGTGTTAATATTGATATGATTTATATACCATTAACCTTACTTAATTTGATGTGTATGGATTATGGACCTTAGATGATGTATTATACATTAGTTATGATTGAATTTGAGAACTTATTCTGAGAGTATGTCATGTTTTCCCTAGTAAGGTAGGAAGGAGTGTATGTGTAGGATGTTGTTATAGACATGTAACTATCATCTTAATAGTGAATATAGATGTTAAGGAAGTGTTTTCATGTTTGAAAAGTGTAAGCTATGATGTTTTGTAAATTATGATATGTATACTTTAAGAAAAGACTTCAGTAGAAAATTTTGTCTTGTAAGAATGCTTGTTGGAATAATGGTTTGTAGAAGGTGAATAAGGGAATTATTATGCTTAACCTAGGTAGTGAAAGATGATGTATCTTGTTTTAACTCTTATGTAGCACTTTGGTTTCAAGTAATTGAGGGATGTGAAGGGGAAATTTGTTGAATATTACTTTACTTGAGGAAGGAAATAATTATGTTAAGATAGTTTAATTGGATGATGATTTATGTTTGTTAGTAGATTGATTTTGTGGATTGCATTTTTTTAAAGATAAGTTTAGATTTAGTATTATTTAATATAAGTGCTAAGACTCATGTGTCCTTCTTTTCCCATCTTAACCTTGTGACTTCCAAGAGTAAGTTGAACCCTAGTGGGAGGATGTAATGCCCCTCATGGAATCATTCTTTTGATTATTATGTTAGATGCTAATGAATCTCATGTGTGCTTTTGAGTTCCTTATTGATAATTGAATTCCTCTTGATTGAGATATATTATGATGTTTTGATTTGATATATGCTAGTTATGGACGCCATCTTTATGGATGAATAGATGATAGATTTTGTTTATGTGTACCGACCTGTGGACTGACATTTTTTGCTTAATTTATAAAATATGTCATAGGTTATGTTTTATGTTATGTGTTTGACACTGTATGGGGTGCGAGGGGATGATCTTCCATCACTCACTTTAGGGAGACACAAAATGTCACGATTCCCCTTCACCGGTGTGCCTATAATGGTTGGATATATGTATGTCTACTTTTATCTGTGATGTAGGGTTGTAGGTACAAGGCATCGACTCCACCTAGTTCACAGGTCTGAGTGTGCCTACATAATCCTGATGGAAGTTGTGGGAGATATCATAAGGCTCATTCATTTCTCAAACCCCAGTCTTTGCTTAGTGTTAGAGAAATGCTTACTATCTAGTGTCAACCCGATTGGAATACCACTTAGGCAAAGTCTGATAACCTTGGTATGTTGCATGTGGTACATTTGGCTTTTAATTTGTCATCGTGTTTTGGTAGATTTTTATTATAAATTTTTATTGTAAGGTTTTATTTGAATTTGAGTTAAGTTTAGTTAAATATAGTTACTTGTGTGTATTAAATAAAATAAATAAATATGTAGTTTGCATAATAGTGCCTTATTAATTAATTACCAAATTAATATTAATTATTAAATAATTAAAATAAATTGTAGGCATGAATATTTAATAAAATAAGTTATTAATAATAAATAAAATAATAAACAATACATAAGAGGGTTGCTCTACAAATTTTTGGCATGTACAAAGATAATAAGTTAGAGAGATGGGGGGATGTGACTTTTGAGGATCTACCTCCACCAATGGATCCTTTTGGGAGGAAGATTGACCATATCCCACAATGGGTCTTCCATAATGGGCAGTGGGTGGATATGGTAGCTTTGGGACACCATGATCATCGATCGCATCATTTGGAGAATAGAATGCAGCCAGTTTCCAGGTACTTCCAAGGTTTTTTTCGTGATCAGAGGAGATATACGTGGTATAGAGGTCAACCTAACAATTTTATTAGTCACTACACTACTCCGATAGATGTGGCCTATGGAATGGGAGGAATGGAAAGAATGCAAATAGATCCTGGAAGGACGTGGTGCAAAATTCAAACCCTATGAAGTCGAATGTGTCTAATGTGGCTAATTCATCATCTACGGGGGTGGATTCAGGAGATAGGGTTTCTTCATAGGAAGACCAACAAATTTTGGAGACTCTAGGTTCAAAGCAGGTACCTCAGCCTTTGATGAATGACAAGCCTTCTAATCCTGATCCAAGTAATACTGAGGGGAAAAAGGTATGGATTCTGATCCCATTAATTGACATAGTTGAGAACCCTTTGGCTAAGAAAGCTTGTGATTTACATTCACTTGCAATTATTGTCTAGGTATGGAGTGATACTACTAATCTTTCGAAACTGCATCATAAATTACATAATAAATGGTTTGGAATCCTTTATTTTCAAGTAATGTTTGTTAGCTCCTTCATTATTGTATTTTATTCTACTGATGCAAGAGATAGGGCTTTAGAGAATTCTTTTTTCTGGATTGGGAAGAGCTTGGATTTTGTAGAAACATGGAAACCCTTTTTTGTGCCCTCTTCAGATAACCCTAAATGGATCCCAATGTGGTTTAAATTGCCTAAATTGCCTTTTGAGTTTGTGGAATTTGATGTGTTAAAATTGGTGGGGGACTCTTTTGGCTCCTTTCTTCTTTCTCATTCAGTCAATGAGGACAGTAATTTTCTTGTTAAAATTTGTGTTTTGGTTAATCCAAATGATAATCTGCCTACGATTTGTAACATTAAATCTATTGATGACATATGGCGTTAAGACATTGTTAAGGATTCCATTTTTTTTGGGAGAGCATCTATAGTTATGGATTCTCCATTATTTTTAAACCTCAAGAACATTTTTCTTGAGAATCCCATTAGGGATCAACTAGCTAAATAAAAGACTTTGGCCAAGGGAGGTGTGAATCTCTAAACTCTTTCCTAGCATGAGATGTAGGACATCCTTATATAGAATAGTCATGCTTCTATGAATCTCTCGAATCATAAACCCTTCTCTCCTTCTCCTATTGAAAATGTTGTGGATGTTGGTAGGGTTGAAGTTGACTTGCCTTTTGTGGAACCTTTTTAATGCTCCACCTACTGGACAAGGAAATGTCTTTGGTATGGGAGATGGTACTTTTAAGGATTATCCTGGTGATACCCCTTTGGATAACCTTGGGTTGAAGATTCCTGTGATTGTTCCTGATGAGCAATTAATTGAGTAGGTGAAAAATTTGGTTAATAAGAATAATATTGTTTTGGATTCACTCACTACAGATAAAGTAATTAATTATATTGATAATGATTTGACTACTCTAAACAAAGATTTGTCAATCCCTCCTTCATGTAATCCTTTTGAATTATTGTTAAATGAGAAGGGTGATGATAAACAAAATATGCCTCTTTCTGACCTTGAGGTGCCTTTGGTTACTGAAACTAAGCTTCCAATTGTTCAGACTCCTTTATTTACAGGATCTCCTTTCACCTCTTCTTCAAAATAGGGTTGTAAGTTGAATCTTTTTAAGACTCGGTAGGAGAAGGGTAATGATAAATAGAACATGCCTCCTTCTAACCCTGAGGTGCCTTTGGTTACTAAAACTAAGCTTCCAATTGTTCAAAATCCTTTATCCCCAGGATCTCCTTTCACCTCTCCTTCAAAATGGGGTCGTAAGCCAAAGAATTTTAAGACTCAGGAAGAGATTGCTGCTAGTATTTTAACTACTCTACTCTCATCTCCTGATACTACTACCAAGAAGAAAAATGAAAAATTTGTTATTCCACTTCAGAATAGGTCTACTGCTATTAAGAGGAGTTTGTAGAATACATTTATTAAGGAAAAGATCTCTCAAAAGTCTAACCAAGGAAAGAGGGGAGCCTTAGTCTCTCCTTGAAGTCAATGAGAATTATTTCTTGAAATGTTAGGGGCTTAAATTCCCCTAACAAAAGACACTTGATTAAATCCCAATTGGATTTAACGAAGTATGATGTTATCATGTTGCAACAAATTAGGTTAAGTATGACTTTTTCTGAATCATTATTTCCAGCTTGGAAGACTTGAAAATTTTGTGCCTCCCCCTCTCTGGGAGCGTCGGGGGGGCTTTCCTTTCTCTAGAATGATTTTAATCTTGAATTGTCTTTGGTTGCTTCCTCTAGAAATTGGATGTTAGCCTTGATTAAAAGTAGATCTTCAAACACTAATTTTGGCTTTTTAATGTATATGGCCCTTGTGGTACCTTGGAGAAAAGAAATCTTTGGGATGAATTGATTCATGTTTCTTCTCCCTTGCATAATAGTCTAGTAATATTTTGTGGAGATTTTAATGTCATTTCGGATTTGGAGGAGAAGTTTGGTGGGATTTTGCCTAATAGTAAGCATATTGATGACTTTGCTTCTTTTATTCAAAACATGAGTCTGATTGATTGTAAGACTCGGAATGGTTCCTTTACTTGGACCAACATGCAAAAAGTTTTTTCTCAGATTGCTGAAAGGCTTGGTCATTTTCTTATTTTAGAAAATTAGATAGAATCTGCTTTGGATTTTTTTTTAGTTTTGCATAATGTGGGATCTGATCATTTTCCAATTTTATTTTCCATCCTCAAAGATAGAGCCCCACAAAAGATCCCCTTCAAGTTTGAGCCTATGTGGTTTCGGGATCCTACTTTTTTACCTTTTCTTAGGGATTGGTGTTGTCTGCTCCTTTTTTTGAAGGGTCTAGAATGTTTTAGCTCACAAAAAAATTAGTCTTTTTAAAAGGAAAAATTAAAGAATGGAATATCTCCCATTTTAAAAATATTTTTCTTGAGAAAGGACGAATATAGAGGGAAATTGAATATTTGAATGAGTGTGTTTTGAGCAATGGAATAGATTCCACATCTTATTATGAACTCAAATCCCTTAGATCTCAATTTGAGGAAATCTTAGCTAGAGAGGAAATTTACTGGAGACATAAATCTAGGGATCTCTAGCTTTCTAAAGGGGATAGAAATACTAAATTTATCCACTCTTCTACCAAACTTAAAGGAGACAAAGAAAGTCTCTTGCATTTAGGATGTCAATGGATCTCTTTTGGTAGAGGAGGATGCTATTGCTATAGAGGCTATTAGGTTTTTTAAATCTTTACTCTCAATTGAACCTATTGCATTGGATAATAATTTTCTTGAGGCTATTCCTTCCATTGTTTTGAAAGATGAGAACCAGATGCTCATGGCTCCTTTCATGATTGATGAGGTGAAGGAGGTTGTTTTTCCCATGGGGTTGGATAAGGCTCTAGGCTTGAATGGGTTTACTGCTCTATTTTATCAAAAATGTTGGGAGTTTGTAGGTAATGGATATTATCCTAGCTCTAGATGAATCTAGGAGGAATAATGCTATTATTAAGGATTTGAATACTACTCTCATTACCATTATTCCTAAGATGGCCAACCCCAAATCCTTTGTTGACTTTTTTCCTATAGCCTTATGTAATACTTTGTATAAAATGTTCATGAAAGCTATCTCTATTAGACTTGCTAAGTTTATTCCAAGGATTATTTCTATAGGGCAGGGGGGTTTTGTTCCTGGTAAATAAACTTATGATGGGGCCATTGTGGCTCATGAGATTCTCCATTCCATTGTCTCTCAGAAAATTCCTACAATGATCCTTAAATTGGATATGATGAAATCCTATGACAGGGTTGATTGGAAAGCTTTGATTTCAGTTCTTAGTAAGTTTGGTTTTGGGAAATCATGGATCAAATGGATTTATGCTTGTATTTCTTCAACTAGGTTTTTGGTCCTCATAAATGGATCCAATTGTGGCTTCTTTTCTTCATCCCAAGGTGTCAGATAAGGGGATCCATTGTCTCCTTTTTTATTCATTATTATGATAGAAGCCTTTAGTCATGCCATTAGGTCAGCTAGATCTTCTAGCCTTTGGTAGGGAATTCATGTTGCAAATTTACCACAGTCATTTTCTCATTGTTGTTTGGTTATGATTTCATGGCAGAAGCCAAGGTCATTAGAAAAATCATTTCTGACTATTCTGCTTTTTTGGGTCAAAAGGTTAATTATGCCAAATCTAAAGTTTTCTTTCTCAATACTCCTCCCTTGGTTCAAAAGAGGTTTCAACAATTTTGAGGATATGAAGTAGGGAATTTCCCTTGCAAATACCTCCATGTTCCCTTTTTTGTGGGCTCAAAGAAATGTAATTTTTGGGATAGAGTGATCTCTTCGGTATCTACTAGGATCTTGTCTTGGAATCATAAATGGCTTACCTTATCTAGAAATATTCTTCTGATCAAATATGTTTTGAATGCAGTTCCTATTTATTTAATGTCAATTTTGAAAACTCCAAAAGATTCAATTATTCAACTTCAATCTATTTTAAGATATTTTTTATGGAATGATAATAGGGGAAATAAAGCAAAAAATTCTCTTCTCACATGGGAGAAGGTCTATCTCCTGAAAGATTTGGGTGGATCACGTATTTGAGATCTTAACAAGAAGAATCAAGCTCTAGGAGAAAAATTGGTTTGGAAATTGTACAAGGAACCAAATAGTTCTTGGGCCACCCTTATGTGTGCCAAGTATTTGGCAAGGGGTACTAGGGAAAGCATATTTACTACATCTTCTCTTCCTAAGGGCTCTTCCATTTGGAATTTTATGGTTGAGTGCAGATCTGTTATCCTTCCTCATCTTTCCTAGGTCATTCATAATGGTAGGAAAGCTAGGTTTTGGGATGAGCTGTGGAATGGGCATACTTATTTGGTAAATGTGAGGGATTAGTCTCCTATTATTACTTGTTAACATCTAAATGGGGCATGTATGTAGCTGATAATTTTTACATTGACTCCTTGGGCCCATATCTGGTGGCTCAGTGGAAATCAATTGATTTTCTTCCAGCAGATCAAGCTTTAAAAAATGCTTATGTGGAGGAACTTCAGAAAAGGCCACTAGTCTTTCAAAATGTGGAAGATGAATTGATATGGGCCAAGAACACTTAAGGATTATATTCAGTTAGAGAGGGCTATACGTCTCTCATGCCTTCCTCAATTGACCCTCCTTGGCCTTCTAAACTCTTTTGGCATATAGCTTGTTTTCCCAAGACTGGGGATTTTTCATGGCTTGTGGTCCAGGATAGAGTTCTTACTGGCATGAGATTAGATAGGCTTGGGGTTATGATTATTTTTCCTTATGTATTATGTGGCTCTTGTTTGGAATCATCCTCCCATTTATTTTTACATTGTCAATTTGCATCTAAATGTTGGTATTGGTTTTTTGATAAACTTGGTCGGTCAGCCCCTCTTTGTCCCGATCTCTTGACTCAGTTTAGGGTGTGGCCTCTCTTGTTCCCTTCTTCTTTTTATTCATGTTTATGGGTGGTGGCTCCATCTATTATTATGTGGAACATTTGGTTAGAAAGAAATAGTAGAATTTTTAAAAATAAGTCTTCTTCATTGTAGGAGGCGTTGACTAGAATTGACGTTTCAATTTCAAAAGTTCTCCTTTCTTATGTTTATAAGAATCTTGATTGCCTTACTTTTTTCTCTCATTGGGATAGTTGGATTACCGAATATTGGCAGGATCTCAAATCCCCTCCTTCTCATGGTTCAGTTGCTACTCATTTTGCCTCAATCATTAAAAGGAAAAATGTCAAATGGTGCCCTCCCCCTTAGGCTAAGTTTAAATTAAACTATGATGGTACTTCTAGGGGGAATCCGGGTAGGGCAAGTATTGGAGTGGTCATTTTTTATCACAATTCTGAAATTGTGAAAGCAGGGTGTCATGATGTTGGTATTGGGACTAATAATTATGCTGAGTTTCAAGCTTTGTCTTTTGGCCTGGATTTGGCAATCTCCCTTGGTATTAGAAATATCATTATTGAGGGAGATCCCATAGTTATATTTCAAGTTGTTATTAATAAGAAAAGTCACTCCTGGCATCTTCAGTACCTGTTAGATTGAATTATGTTGCATCTTTCATTTTTTGATTCATATTCCATTTCTCATTGTTATAGAGAGGTTAATAGAATTGCAGATTTTTTAGCTAATAAGGCAATTGATGAACACATTGATAATTTGGTTGTTGCTGCTTCAGACATTCCTTCCTCTTCGGTGATGGAAGGTGTTTCCATATGATTTATTTTTTTATATTTAACTAATAAGGCAATTGATGAACAAACTGATAATTTGGATGTTGTTGCTTTAGACATTCCTTCCTCTTTGGTGATGGAAGGTATTTCCATATGAATTATTTGATTTTATATCTAAGGGAAAACATATTGATATTCAGTCTTGGGTAGGTGTTTGATATGTGTCCATGACTAGTGGCCTGTGATTACATTAAAATAATGGAAGATCATTTTAGTTAATTAAGGTTGGCCTTTTGCTTTGAGTATATTGATCATTGCAAATAATGGTATGACATGATAGCCTTTGCACTCCTTCGGATGATGTACACTTTATGTGTGCATCATTCGTAAGGGTGATTTCTATCTTCATCTTATATATTTGGTCTCCTTTATGTTATTATGGAAATCCAATGCTAAGTGTGGTCTAGCATTATTTGGTTTCATGGTAACATTTTATTTTAAGGCATCACTAACAGATCTTTCTCTTCCTGTTTTGAGGACTAGTTTTATTTCAGAATATTCAGTTGGCACCCCTTTTGAGGTTGATCACTTGTTTGTGTTACATTAGGGGTGGTGTTGTCCACGTATTGATTATGTTGTTGCATTTTTGCTGATGTAATACATTCAAGTGTTTTATCATTGGGGGGTGGTGCCTTCTATGGTTATTCTAATATGGAATTGCTTTTGTTTGGTCGATTTGTTTTATGATTACTCTATGCAGATTCTTAATTGCTTCATTTGGATTATAATTATTATTATTTATATTAGTGGTCTCTATTTGTTTCCCCGTACTTGGCCATATTGGGATGTACATTTGTGACATAATGTGTGGGTTATTCTTTCTCCATGTTGTGCCATTGCAATTATTCTAGAAAATTGTTTGATGTCATGGTGCTTTGTTTTTGCTTCTTCTTGGTTGGTCGTATCTTTGAGGATAATGTGTTTTAATTATGAATTTTGATATTTTTTTTTCTGCTCGAGTCGACTCTCTCGGCTCGTGTGGGATGTTGAACATCCCTGCCAGGCAATATTTTGTTATGATGTCACTTTATGAGGTTTGTGTTATATATGTCTAGGAAATATGAGCTTTGTGACATTAGTGTTTTCAGCTGTTCATCCTTATGTCGCTTGCTCATTTTGAAGCTCGATACAAAATTTCTGTTTTCAGAAACTTTGGTGATTTTCGTGACTTTCTTGCATATGAAGATGAGAAACTTGGGTGTATTTTTTAATCTGTGCTCTCCGGATGTTGTTTATACAGTTAGGAAGGTGGTGGGTAAATCTTGGTTGGTGGAAAATGTAGGTGTTAGCATATCTTAAGTGATTTCTCCTTTTCTTACTATTTGCGTGGATTTTCTTATGGGTACTCATTTGGTTTGGGCTCTGGTTGATTCCTTCTTGGTCTCAACATCCTACTCTTCTCTTGATGTCGATTATGCTCTATTTTTTTCCAATTTTGATTATGGATTTCTCCTTTACGGTGGTTTCATGCTTCTTAATGTGTTTCTTGCTAATGGATGGTTTGGAGAGTTGTTTTATGTAGCCAGGTGTGGACTATTTGGTGATTTCTATGATGATACAATTATACTATTTGAAAGGTTGATCGATCATGTTCCTCATCCTTATTTAGTTGCTTCTCTTGATGTGTTCTCTGGGATCCACTCTCTCTTTGTTATTCGGGTGGTTGTTTCTAGTTCTCCTCAATTGATTCCTTCCTCCTCGGGTGTTGATGTGATCCCTTGTTCTTCTTCACCACCTCTGGAGGAATGTTCAAGCACAAGGTATCTTGAAGACATGATGTAATCTTCTTATGGGTTCCTTTTATTTGTAATTTTGTGGACTGGTAAATGTGGGGCGCAGGGGGGTTATTGGGTTTTTTGGTTTGTACTGGGTTGGGTCGTGGGTCTATTATAATGTATATGGTGTTATTCAACTGGTATCTTTCAATGGGTTTTTGGTCAAGGGATACAACTAGAGGTTTTCTTTGCTTGGTTCTTTCCTACTGGTATGCTCGTCTAAGCCAGGCTTTTGTAAACTTATATATATATTAATAAAATTATTCAATGGCTTCGCCACTTTTATCAAAAAAAAGTTATTAATTAAATTATGTATTGATTAAAGATTATTAAATAAACTTATTGAGTATTAATGGATAAATAAATTTAATATTATAAATTTATTAAATAAATATAATGAAAATTTAAAATCAGAAGGGTTTAAATGGGAGTAATAATTTGAAAAAGGGAGTTGCTTTTTGGGGGAGGAGGAATTTGGAGGAAACATTTATTTGTCAAGAAAATTTGCAGAGAAGGGGATCTTTTCCTTTTTCATGTTTTTTTTTTGGAGTTTTGGGAAGAATTTAAGAGAAATGGAGAATGTGGATTTTTGCATGCACTGTCGGAGTCTGGGTAGATTCAGTGTGCATGGCTCATGTTATGATTTGGATTTGGTGCTTCTTCGTTATTTTTCTCGTTGCGATTTTGAGGTAGGGTTTTTAATTGCCATTGTTTTGTTTGTTTCCAAAAATGAAAGTATCTTTGCCTTTCTGGATTTGGATTTTGAGTGATAATATGTTTTTATTCATATCATCGAATGGACCCATCTTGAGAATTCGTATGCATGGATCCTTTCAATAATCTGAATGAATCTATGAGAATTATCAATTAATTTTGTGTGAAATTTAACTGTGAATGGTTGTGATTTCAATGAAGCATGTTATTTTATTTTATTCTCTTGTGAATTTGGGGGTTTGACCGATTAAGTCTCTGCAAATTTTAAAATGTATATATAATTATTTCTTGCATTTATTTAATTTCCCGATGTTAAAATGTATTAAAAATAAAATACATATATATATATATATATATATATATTTCTTATTGTGTGGTTTGTTTGTAACTACGGTTTTAATTTATTTTAATATTAATTTATTTTTATATTAATTAAGGTAATTTCATTATATATATATGTATCTATGAATTTATATTATGTAGGGGCGTTGTTATGTTTGTAAGGGAGGGGACATGGGGTGGGGAGGAGAGGAGGGTGCTGCCTCTTCCCAACCCATGGGGAGGCAAGCCTCCACCCATGAGTTTGGGGATGCATAGCCTCCACCCACACCATGGGGACTTGTCACAGGTTATAGAAAAAATAAAAATAAATAAACTTATTCATGCTTTTTTTTCATTCAAACATTCAATTCCTCTTAGTTTAATTTGTTTTAATATATGAATCACTCTTTAAGTTAGAATTTGAATTTGACTCTTTCCTTCCTTACTAAATGATGCAGGAGCATCCCTAGTTCGCAACAATCTTGCATCAACCAAAAACATTTTCCTTTATGTTTTGTTTGCAGTTTCAGTTTCTTTTTGTTTGTCCTGGTTTTGGCTCACCGGATCCTGTGGAGTTAGATTCTACTTGGAGACTTGATCATTTTTCTTTCTTTATAACTACATCTCATTTGGATCACTTTTCAACAAGATATCGCTACCAGTTTCCATGACAGTTTCTTGTTACAAATTGTTCCTTTGTTACCAGTTTCTCGAGACCTATTCTGATGATCTACTGGAACCCATTTTGAAGCTTGTGGAGCCTTGGGCATTGATTTTGATGTACCTTGGTGTGTGGTCAACCTTCTACATTGCATCCTTTGGATTTTTCGAAGGAATCTCTTGGAGGAGGCCAACCTTGTTCATTTTGCATGTTAGCTCTTGTTCTTCGGGTTTTGATCCCTTTTGGGCCGACTGGATCCTTTGGATCAATATATATATTTGTAATCATGCTTTAGAATGGATCAATTGGAATCAACCAGAGTATTAGATAGATAGACTATGCCTAGAAGACAAATCTTTCAATTCAAGGTCTTGGTTGTAACCTATTCTACCAGGCATGTGTACTGGTATGTTGTAACCTGGTTGTTACTAGTTGGATGTAATCAAATTTTATGCAGTAAAACTATCTATTCTGCATCGCCTCCATCATATCTGTGTGTTTTCATTGTGTTTACTCTTGTTGATTGGTTTGGACTGTTCTCCTTGAGGTCCCTCCTCACCGATGATTGCTTCAAGTGGTATCAAAGAGAATTTTTGTTTCAGAGGTTGTGTGTCTTGAACTTTTGTTGTAGGGTGGCAGATTGTGGATCCGACCTGCAATTAAAGAGGATTAGCGTAAATCAATGGTATGAAGAGGAAATAGGAATGGTGGAGTGCATGGAAATGCAAACCCTACTATGATATAGATGTTGCAAGGAATAGCATCCTGGTTAGAAGCCATTAAGACAACCTAGAGAAGAGGCCGACATATTAAAGATGTAAGCAAAGATGAAGGAGAAGAAGCCCTAACAAAACAAGTAAACCTACCGACAGTTGATCCAGATGAAGAAAGGTTTTTAAGGGTTTTGAGTAGGGTGAACACTAAACCTAATTTTACCCCACTTAAATATGATGGGAAGTTATATTCAAATGAATTGAAGGATTGGATCTCAGAGATGGAGAAGTATTTTGATTTTGAAAACACTACAGAAGAGAGGAAGGTGAAATATGCCTGTATCTGGTTGAAAGGTCATGCATCTCTATGGTGGGAGAATTTACAAGTTGATAGACAAAGAAGAGGTAAAGAAAAGATTAAGACATGGGATTGGATGATTACTAAGTTGAAATCAAAGTTTGTCTTGATAAATTATCAAGTGAATTTGTTTTAGAAGTTGTAGAATCTGAGACAGAAGGAATCTAGTGTGAAGGAGTACACCAAAGCATTTTACAAATTGAACATCAGATCTGAATATGTTGATGATGAAGTTGAACATATTGCAAGATATTTGAATGAATTATGAATGTCTATACAAGATGAACTCAGTATGATCAAACTGGAGAGTGTTGAAGAGGCTTACCAGTACGCACTAAAGGATGAAGAAAAATTGAACAAAAGACATGAGTAGAGAGATAGAGGTAGAGGTGGAAGGTTTACCAAAGGAAGAGGATATACCAAAGGAAGAGGAACCAGTATAGATCAAAACAAGGACAAGTCAGTGAGAAAAGAATGTAATTCAAACCGAAAGGATGATAGAAATTTCTACCGAAGGAGAGAACTGGATGGTTACCGGAATGAGAACTTTGGAAGACAAGACAAGAGGACATTTAGAGGAACTTGATTTAAGTGTGGATGTGAAGGACACCATTCATTTGAATGTAAGAAGATAGAGGCTACCGAAAGACTAGCAGTGGTGGAAGAAAACCCCACTAGATTAGACAATAAATCAGAAGATGGAGAACTATTGATGATGATGAGAGCTTTGTGTCATACCGAAGGAGATGAAGAACCCTTGCAGAGGAAGAATCTATTTAAAACTAGATGTAAGGTACCCAGTAAGTTTTATAAAGTTTTTATTGATAGTGGTAGTTCAGATAATCTTGTCTTAGAAGATATGGTGAGTAAGTTTAAATTGAAAAGATTGAAACACCCTAAGCCTTATCAGATAGCATGGATTCAAGATTAACATAAGTTGTTAGTAAGTGAACAGTGTTTGGTAAAATTAAAAATTGGGAATTATCATGATGAAGTTCTATGTGATATTATGCGTATGGATATTTGTCATCTTTTGTTGGGAAGACCCTGGTAGTTTGATAGATAGGCAATGCATGATGGAAGGAAGTGTTAGGTCCTGGGGACAACTAAGAGAGGGGAGGGGGGTGAATCAGTTGTCAAATAAATTCAAACCAAAACAACTTAACCAACTTAAATGCTTAATACCGGTAAACCAAACTTTTATGCCGGTAGACAATTTTATTAGTTAATTATAGTGTCGGTAAAGATTAATGCATGAAACAGAATAACATCCACGACACATAACACCAATATTTGTATGTGGAAACCCTGTAAGGGGAAAAACCATGGTGGGAAACCTTACCCACAATTAGATGATACTACTACAGATAGTATGTGTATACAAATGGGGTCTGCACATGCAGAAAGGCCAAGCACCTAGAGCTCACTGCTCAAACACAAATAGGAGTCACACTGACTACAATTGGATGATTAAATCCAATAAGGATGTACTACTCAAAATAGCATCTTACTATGCTGGATTCAGTACCATGTAGTTCTGATAGTCTTCACAAAAACCTTGATTCACCTTCAAATGATGTCTACATGTAAAGCTTTGCTTATTCTCGCATATATCAAATTGTTTCTTCCTTCACACTCCACACTTGATCTTACAAATAAGATCTTACATTTATATCATAACCTAAGACCAATTTTAGTAGGTCAGCTCTAAAGGATATTACAATAAAATCAATTTACAAATAAAACAATATCCGATGCAATAATCGATTCAACATGTCAGCTTAATGCATTTACAACAATAATAAAATATCTCCATAGCATGTCGTGCTGATCTGGAATAGATAAGCCTGCCGGTGAATGACCTGGACCTATTTGCCGGTAACAACAAATATGCAAATACGAATATACCAATGAACAAATCTCCAAGACAAAGTGTCCAAACGATGTCTTCAACATAACCAGGTATTTTTCATGCCATTCCAAGTGCCGGTGAACATTATATCCTGTCGGTGTACCAGATACCGGCGACTCTGCATAAGTCACTTGCTTGTTGGTGAGCATTGCCAATTCTTCAAAGTGCTAGAGTTGATAAGTGATAGTAGGTGTTGACATCAATGACAAAACCATACCAAAATACCAACAATCTCCCCTTCGGCATTGATGGCAACATAAGATGGAAAAACCATCAAAATGCCAAAATAGAAATGCCAAATACCAAAAACCAACGATCTCCCAAAAAGAGATCATAACCAGAAGTCAAAATATAGATACAGAGAGTAATCAGTCTCTCTCAAAATAACAATCTCTCCCGAAATGAATAATCTCTCCCCAAAAGATAAAGTGTTTTTCCATAGATATCTCTCCCCCTTTGACATCAAATGCCAAAACCAATACAAAACCATATTCAAATACAAAATACCAACCAATTCAGTATACCAACTACTCCCCCCTCAGAAGTAGCTTCCTCATCAAAGCTAGAGTAAAATATTTCTCTGTTAATTCTATCAGTTGATGACAAACATCAATTGTCTAAGTCTCTACCGGTGGGGGTATGACCCCAAGCTAGTCTCTGGGATATTCAAAAGTCTCCTTAGGCAGAGGTTTAATGAAAATATCTGCAATCTGCTCTTTAGTATTCACATAAACCAGTTTTATTTCTTTTGCTTCAACATTCTCTTTCATAAAATTTAGTTTGATAGAAACATGTTTAGTCTTAGAATGTAATACCAGATTCTTAGATATATCAATTGTTGCAATGTTGTCACAATAGATAGTTATGGGTTCCTTGCATTTTACCTTTATGTCCTTCAACATTTTCTTTAGCCATAATACTTGTGTACAGTTAGTTGTTGCTGCAACATATTCTAATTCAGCTATTGATAAAGATGTACAAATTTGTTTCTTACTCAACCAAGAAATTAATTTGCTACCAAGAAAAATGCTCCGCCGGTGGTGCTTTTTCTATCATCCACATCTCCTACCCAATTTGCATCCGTGTATGCAAATAATTCAAAGTTTTCATCTCTAGGATACCATAAGCCAAGATTTGTAGTGCCTTGTAAGTACCAGAAAATCCTTTTTACTGCTAATTCATGATTTTCTCTAGGATTACTCTAAAATCTTGAAATAATACATACTGCATTCATAATATCAGGTCTTGTTTGTGTCAAATACAGTAGGCCTCCTATCATAGATTTGTACCTAGTCGGATTAATAGGTGTAGATTCATCCCTTAGTGTAATTTGTCATTTGTAGTCATAGGTGTGCTTACCGGTTTAGAGTTTTCCATCCCAAATTTTTTTAGTAACTCCTTCAAGTACTTGGATTGATTCAAGAATATACCTTTATCAATCTTTGAAATCTGCAATCCTAAAAAGAATTTTATCTCTCCAATCATAGAAATTTCAAATTCTTGTTGCATTTCAATAGAAAAGTCTTTACATAATCCATCTTCTCCTCCAAAGATTATATCATCAACAAAAACTTCTATAACCAAGATGTCATCATTAGTCACTTTGTAGTATAAGTTGTTGTTAGCATTACCTTTAGAAAAACCAATCTTCAAAAGATACTTATCCAATCTTCCATACCAAGCTCTTGGAGCTTGCTTCAACCCATACAAAGCTTTCCTTAACCTGCAAACCATATCTTTGTTATCTGTCAAAGAAAATCCATTAGGTTGTTCAATGTAAACTTCTTCTTCAAGATCTCCATTCAAAAATGCACATTTGATATCCATTTGATATACTTTGTAGTTCTTGTGTGCTACAAAAGCCAAGAATAATATGATTGTCTCAATTCTAACTACTGGTGCAAAGGTTTCATTATAATCAATTCCTTGTTTCTGAGAATATCCCTTACACACTAATCTTTCTTTATTTCTGATTACCTTACCATCTTCATTAAGTTTGTTTCTAAATATCCATTTTGTTCCAATCACATTTTTGTCTTTAGGCCGGGGAACTAATGTCCATGTGTTATTCTTCTCAATTTGTTCGAATTCCTCTTCCATTTCTTTAATCTAGTGTTTATCTTCATATGCCTCATTAATTGATGATGGTTCAATTTGAGAAATAAGACATACCTCTTCATTTTCCAGTCTTCCTCTTGTCATAACTCCTTTATACTTGTTCCCAATTATTTGATCTTCAAAGTGATTCAGTCTTACATACCGAGGTGTCTTTGCTTGTTGTTGTTCCTCAGTTACAGTGGAATTTTCAGAGGATACCAGTGTAACTGGATCTTCATTCTGTATCGGTGGGTTCAATGTAGATTCATTTGTCAGAATCTCTTTTGCCGGTTCAGAGTCTATATACCTTGAAGTTCCTTTGAATTGTTCATCAATCTTCATATTTGTACTCTCAACAATTTTCTGCAATCTTTTGTTAAAACATCTATATGCCTTTCTCTTAGATGAATAGCCAAGAAATATTCCTTCATCACTTCTAGGATCAAATTTTCCAATATACTCATCTCTTCTAATATAGCATTTACTTCCAAATATTCTGAAATATTTAAGAGTAGGAGTAATACCAAACCATATTTCATGAGGGGTCTTACTGGTTTCTCCTTTGATGTGAACTTTTTTGAATGTGTAGACCACTGTGCTTATTGCCTCTCTCCAATATACATGTGGTAGATTTGCTTTAGATAGCATACTTCTAGCTACATCCAAGATAGTTCTATTTTTCCTTTCAACAACTCCATTCTGTTGTGGTGTCTGGGGTGCTGATAACTATCTTATGATTCCATTCACTTCACAGAATGCATTAAATTCCTTAGATGTAAATTCTCTTCCTTGATCTGATCTCAGACATTTGATTTTCTTACCCGGTTTCATTCTCTACCATTGTTTTGAATAGTTTGAATTTCCCAAGTGCTTCTGATTTTTCTCTAAGAAAAGGAACCCAACACATTCTAGAATAGTCATCAATGATTAGCATGAAATATCTATCACCTTGTAAGCTTTTAGTTCTAGCTGGACCACATAAATCAGTATGAATTAAGTCAAGAGCATTATTGAATTTTTTTGGAATACTTTTAAAAGTTGCTCTAACTTGTTTTCCAAATTGACATTCCTTACATACCGGATTGTGAGGTTTAACAATTTTAGGTAAATCTCTAACTGCTTTAGTAGTACTGATTTTTACCATGCAATCAAAATTCACATGACAGTCTCTTATGCCATAGCCAACTTTCATCAATATGTGCAATCAAGCATGTCTTTTCACTGTTATTCAAATGAAAGATGTTACCTCTAGTTTGATTACCGGTTGCAATTTCCAAACCAGTTCTATTCATAATTTTGCATTTACCATTTTTGAATTGTAACTGAAATCCTTTCTCAACTAATTGACCAACACTCAAAAGATTATGCTTTAAACCTTCGACATAGTAAACATTTTCTATATTGTGCTTACCATCAAGAGATATTGTACCTTTACCTTTGATCAAGCAAGCTTTATCATCTCCAAATATTACTAGACCTCCATTATATTCCTGAAAGTTCAAGAATTTACCTTTATCACCAGTCATATGATGTGAGCATCCCGAGTCAATGATCCATTCATCCTTAACTTCAAATTTAGTTGCCAGGGCCTGCTCTATCGGTTGAATAGTAGGTGCCAGTTGATCTTCTGTTATAGCAGCAAAAACCCATCCATTGTCTATCAGATCTTCATCAGAATCATCAGTGACTCCTTCATCAACAAGATAACAAGATTTATCTTTATTCTTCTTAAATTGTATCTCTTATATTTAGGGTTAGGCTTGTATGTTCTCCTAGCTTCTTCTCTTAGTCTAGCATGTCTATCAGGGCATCTAGAAGCCATATGACCAATATTATTACAATTAAAGCATTTAAAGGGTGGTTTACCTTCATACTTACTTCCAACTGGACCTTTAGGCATTTTCCTTGCAAATAGTGCTTCAAGTTCTTCAAGTTCTTCATTTTCTCTTCTGCTTTCTTTAGGTTCTCTTGCATAAAAGGCTTTCCAATCAGACTTGTCAAATGATGGTGCACATGATGTTGATGCCTTAAAAGCTAAATCTATTTTTATAGTAGCAATAGGACGAAATTCCTCAATTTCAAAAGTTGAAAGTTTTCCAATCAATGTATCCCTAGTTACTGATGTATTAGGCATTGTTCTTAACTCATTTATAGTAGTAACCTTCATTTTATATGCCGGTGGCAATCCTCTTAAAACTTTTGGAACAATTTCATCTTCACTTAAAGTTCCTCCACAACATTTAATACCCAAAACAATTTCATTTACTCTTTCCATAAAAGCATAAATCCTTTCATCTTCTTCCATTTTCAGATTTTCATACCTGACTCGGAAGCTTTCAAGTTTTGCAATTTTGACTGTGGAATCTCCTTCATTCAATGTTTCCAAGTGATCCCAAATAGATTTAGCAGTTGATCTATCTGACAATCCCATGATTTGCTGATCTGATAATGTGCTCAAAAGTGCTTCTCTAGCTTTGCAATCATTTTCCTCATCTTTTCCTAAGGTAGGTGGATTAGGCTGATTGGGAGTAGGAGCAGTATAGCCAGTCTTTGTAACTTCCTAGATGTTCTTTCTAATGCAATTAAAATGTGTCTCCATCCTAATCTTCCATATGCCATAGTTGGTTCCATCAAGTTTAGGATTATCCTTCCTAAAATAGTTAGTAGACATTGGATCTCCTCAAGCTGTTAAACTTATGCAAAAAGAGGACTAAGCTCTGATACCAATTGTTAGGTCCCAAGGACAACTAAGAGGGGGGGTGAATCAATTGTCAAATAAATTCAATTCAAAAAAACTTAACCAACTTAAATGCTTAATATCGGTAAACCAAACTTTTATGCCGGTAGATAGTTTTATCAGTTAATTATAGTACCGGTAAAGATTAATGCATGAAATAGAATAACATCCACAACACATAACACCAATATTTGTACATGGAAACCCTGTAAGGGGAAAAACCATGGTGGGAAACCTTACCCACAATCAGATGATACTATTGCAGATAGTATGTGTATACAAATGGGGTCTGCACATGCAGAAAGGCCAAGCGCCTAGAGCTCATTGCTCAAACACAAATAGGAGTCACATTGACTACATTTGGATGGTTAAATCTAGTAAGGATGTACTACTCAAAATAGCATCTTACTGTGTTGGATTTAGTACCATGTAGTTCTGATAGTCTTCACAAAAACCTTGTTTCACCTTCAAATGATGTCTACGTGTAAAGCTCTACTTATTCTCGCGTATACCAAATTTTTTCTTCCTTCACACTCCACACTTGATCTTACAAATAAGATCTTACATTTATATCATAACCTAAGACCAATTTTAGTAGGTTGGCTCTAAAGGATATTACAATAAAATCAATTTACAAATAAAACAATATTCGATGCAATAACCGATTCAACATGTCAGCTTGATGCATTTACAACAATAATAAAACATCTGCATAGCATGTCGTGCTGATCTGGAATAGATAAGCCTATCGGTGAATGACTTGGACCTATTTGCTGGTAACAACAAATATGCAAATACGAATATGCCAATGAACAAATCTCCAAGACAAAGTGTCCAAATGATGTCTTTGACATAACCAGGTGTTTTTCATGTCATTCCAAGTGCCAGTGAACATTATATCCTATCGGTGTACTAGATACCGGTGACTGTGCATAAGTCACTTGCTTGCCGGTGAACATTGCCAATTCTTCAAATGCTAGAGTTGATAAGTGATAATAGGTGTTGACATCAATGACAAAACCATACCAAAATACCAACAGGAAGAATACATACACTATTATGGCCAATGGGGTGAAGAAAACCTTGTTACCTTTGGAGGAACCTTTGAAGAATGAAGTCTATAAAAATGCCAGAATCTGTTTAGCAGATGGAAGGAAATTCATGGATGGAATGAGACATGAGAATGTGTATTTTTCTTTGATTCCTAACAAGACTAAGAGACCGGAATCGAAAGGAGAAAACTCAAAAGAGATAAGAGATTTTTTGACAGTAAACGAGGATATCATTTCAGATAATGTACCTAATGGATTGCCACTGTTTAGAAGTATAAGTCATTGCAAGGACTTGGTTCCTAGAGCTAGTTTACCTATCAAAGCTGCACATCGATTGACACTGGTAGAGAATGAAGAACTGAATAGACAAGTGCAGGAGTTGTTAAAGAAGGGTTTGATCAGGGAGAGTCTGAGCCCTTGTGCAGTACCAACAATATTAGCACCTAAGAAGAAGAGAGAATGGAGGATGTGTACCAATTCAAGAGAAATAAACAAGATCACAGTGAAATACTAGTATCCTTTGCCTAGGATAGATGACATAATGGACTATTTGAGTGGAGAAAAATACTTTACAAAGATAGATTTAAAGAGTGGATATCATCAGATCAGGATTAGAGAAGGTGATGAGTGGAAGACAACATTTAAGACAAATGAAGGACTATATGAATGGTTGGTGATGCCTTTTGGATTGACTAATGCACTGAGTACTTTCATGAGGCTGATGAATGAGGTATTGAATAAATTCTTAGGTAAGTTTGTTATTGTATATTTGGATGACATTCTAATTTTTAGTAGAACAAAAGAGGAGCATTTGTTGCAATTAAGACAAGTTTTGTAGAGGTTGAGAGAAGAAAAGTTGCTAATCAATATCAAGAAGTGTACTTTCATGAAGGATGAGTTGGTCTATTTAGGATTTGTGATATTTGAAGATGGTTTGAAGATGGACCCTAAGAAAGTGAAAGCCAATGTTGAGTGGCCTACACCAGAAAGCATTGAAGAGGTAAGATCATTTCATGGATTGGCTAGTTTTTATTGGAAGTTTATCAGAAATTTTAGTTGAGTTTGTAACCCTATGACTGAGACCATGAGAGGAGATCAGAAGGAATTCAAGTGGACCACCGGAGCAAACAAAAGTTTTGAATTGTTGAAGTAGAAAGTGATTGAGAAACCTGTGTTATCTTTACCGGATTTCAATAAGGTATTTCAAGTGGATTGTGATGCAAGTGGAACAACAATAGGAGTAGTTTTGAGTCAAGAAGGGAGAGAAGTAGCCTATTTCAATGAGAAATTGAATGATGCCCAAAAGAGATATTCAATATATGTTCGAGAATTTTATGCCATAATTCAAGCCTTGAAGAAATGGAGACACTCCTTGTTGCCTAAGGAGTTTGTGTTGTATACTAATCATCAAGCTTTGCAATATTTGAATAGTAAAAGTAACTTGAATCAGAGACATATGAGATGGGTAGAATTATTGAAGAGTTATACCTTTGTGTTGAAGCATAGAAGTAGGGGAATCTAAAAGAGTTGTTGATGCATTGAGTAGGGGAAGGAATTTGCTGATAGAGATGAGAGTGACACTATTAGGTTTTGAATATTTGAAGACCTTGTATGATGAAGACCTAAATTTTGTAGAACCCTGGAAAGCATGCAGAGAACCGGTTATGGTTGAATAGGAGAAAATGATTGGATTATTTCACTTAGGATGGGATGTTATTCAAAGGAGTTCAGTTGTGCATACCTAAGAGTTCCATGAGAGATAACTCGATAAAAGAGAAACATAGCAGAGGTTTAGCCGGACATTTTGGCATTGACAAAATAGTTGCATTAGGGAGTGAACAATACTTTTGGCCCCAATTCATAAGGATGTTAAGAGATATGTGCAGAGTTGTAGAGTTTGTCAAGTTGCAAAAGGTAGTAGTCAGAATGTGGGATTGTATAAACCTTTGATAGTACCGGTAAGACCTTGGGAGGATATAAGCATGGATTTTGTACTTGGATTGCCTAAGACACCAAGAGGGAATGATTCTATATTTGTGGTAATTGATAGATTTTCAAAGATGGCTCATTTCATACCTTGTAAGAAGACATCAGATGCATTCAATGTAGTAGACCTATTTTTCAAGGAAGTGGTGAGATTGCATGGATTACCTAAGAGCATAATTTCAAGCAGAGACACTAAGTTTGTTGGCTATTTTTGGAGAACACTTTGGAAGAAGATGAAGATAGATTTGAAGTTCAGTTCTACTTTTCATCCACATACTGATAGATAGACATAAATTGTTAACCAAAATTCGGGAAACTTGTTGAGATGTTTAGCGGAGATAAAACTGAAATTTAGGATTTGATCCTTGCACAAGCAAAGTCTTCCTACAACAATTCAGTGAACAGAAGTACCAAAAAAACACCTTTTGAGATTGTTACCAGAGTGCATCCTAGAGGAATATAGGAACTGAGAGACATTAGCAGTGAAGATTGGAAGAGTTCAAAAGCAAAAGATTTTGCAGATCACATGGCAGCATTGCATATTCAGGTTAAACAACATTTGGAAGACATGAACAATAAATATAAAGAGAAGGAAGATGAGAAGAGGAGACATAAGGAATTTGAATTTGGTGATGAAGTGATGGTATATTTGAGAAAAGAGAGATTCCTAGTTGGAACTTATAATAAGTTACAGATGAAGAAGTTTGGACCCTATAAGATTTTGAGAAAGTTCAATTCTGGAAATGCATATGAAGTGGAGCTACCAGATAGTCTAAGTATTTCACCTATATTCAACTTTGTAGATCTTCATGAGTACCATGAACCAAAATTCAGTGAGGACAATGTTCCAAACCTTAAGAAAAAATTACCCCAAAAGGAACTGAATCAGATTGAAGAAATTTTGGACAGTAGGATTGGGCATAGTACCCAAAATAGTTAGCACAAAGAATATCTTGTGAAGTGGAAGAGTAGACCAATTGAAGATTCTTCTTGGATTTCTCAGGAAGAGGTAGATTGCCTTGGTTTCCCTTTGACCCCAGAAAAGTGAGAGGCTCACTTTTCATTAACCACAGATATTTGATGCAGGAGCATCCCTAGTTCACAACAATCTTGCTGTAGAGCCCCTCACTGATCAATCTCTGGTTAAATTAGTTGACCATGGTTGAACCTATTAATAAATGTTATAATTCAATAGGATGGGCTATGTTAGATGGATAGATTAGCAAGAAGAGTAATTGAACCAAGTTACGAAATCATTTCACCTTGCGGTGTACACTTTGATGTGTTATGGATTTGAAATCCTATACAATCCACTAATTGGATAATCTTGATCTAACGTATATTAGATATATCTGAATTTGTAGAACTTTATTATGATGTTAGAAATATGATGCATGTCTTATGAATGGTTGAAATTTAGGAGGGTTATGATAATGTTGTTCAGTGAATTGCTTTATGTGGATTGCATTGGATATATGGTAAATTGATTTGTATGATGGAAACTGTATGCAAAGTGATTGATTTGTATTCCATTTTACATGTTAAATTTTTATGTGATTATTTGGGAATTACTAATGTGTAATCAAGATGCACAGGAAAATTATCCATGTGACCATGGAAACAATATGGAGAATCAAGCCTAGACCTTTGTACGTTTGTAAAACTAGGGGTTGTCTATTTGGAGAGACAACACCTTGTATGTATCGTATTTTATTCTTAAACATAAATTTTTGCATGTGTTAAATTGTATTTATTAATTTGTTTAATCCAACAAGAGACAATTTCCATGTGTAATTATGTAATGTATTTTTTTGTGCACTTGACACGTGCTGAATAGTGTTTTGATTTTGACATGTCTCTTGGAGGGAAATTGTTTCAACCAAAGCCTTCTTCAAATACTTGAGTGTGGTCCCAAATTTGCCTTGGGTAAAGAGTCTTTGGGGTGGTCAGCTCAGGTTTGACCCGTAGGTTAACTTCGGTTGGGTTTCTAAGGGGTCAAATGGACTCCTAGGGTTAGTTTAGGGGCTTTTCCAAAGGTCCATAGGGTATACCTATGGGTTAGGGGTATTTTTATGCATGTAACCACTCCCATGTAAATGATTTGACCCTTCAAAAATTGGTTTTCCCAAGATGAGAGAAAATCCAACTTAGAGGACTTCTCCTAGGTTAGCTAACCTTCCCTTCTTGTGTCAGTTTCCTCTTCCCCATTCTCTCTTCCCTTCTTTCAAGTTTTCTAGTTTTAGCAACCTATAAGAGGTTGGGAAGAGCAACCAATGTGAGCTCTCACTCTATCCAAGAGGTTGGAAAGAGTGAGAGAAGCCTTCTTAGGCAAAGGTTAGAGACTTGGGATGGTAATCACCCACTCTCCATCTTTGGAGACTAGTTCTTAAAGTTTTGAAACAAGTGTAGTAGAGGAATTTTGGCTAAGTGTTGAAAGAAAAGAAGTGTGGATTTGGGTTAGCTCTACTCCAAACTATCCCTTGTAAACCCTTGGTAGATTTAAGGTTGGTTTAACCTCTTTCTTTGTATGTTGTAATTTTTCTTTGAAAGATTGCTTGAGTTTAGTTGTTTTCTTCCTTTGTGCTTTATTTGTGAAGAAGTATATGTGATCTTTCACATGTTTTGGTTAAGCATTTTATTTGTGTTTTGGGAGTATTCAAGGCCAACTCAACCTTGGGAGCGTAGAGTGGCCGGTGGAGGGTTGTATGACAACCTTAGAGTGAGAGGCTCTCTTTGGAAGAGAGTGGTCTGAAGGGATTTTTATGCCCCTTTCTGCATCGTTATTGTTTATGCATTTGGGGGTCATAAGGGGAGATATTATGGCTTGTATTCATTAGGGGTCATAAGGATGTTGGGACAAGTTTGACTTGTGATGTGTTTCTTGGTTGCCATGAGATGGCTTGTGTTCTACTATTTTGCAGTTTCTCCTCAAGGTGCTTAGTCCACCTCCACCCATGTAAAAATCACATTTGGTGATGATGTTAAACCTTGGGATGGGAATATATTTTTCTAAGTTTTCCATTCTTGTTTGTGTTTGCTTGAGTGTAACCCATCTAGGTCTTGGTTCTCCAAGCTCGGGGGTGGCTTCTAGTAAGCCTAGGTTGGGAGGTGAGCCTCCATGGTCACAACCTAAAAGTTTGTATTGCAGGTTTATTTGGAAAGAGATGGAAAGAAAAGAAGGCTATGAGTTGATCCTAATTGTATTTGTATTTAGTTGCAAAATGTATATATTTGGGAAGCCCTCATTTAGTAGAAATGAGAGGCTAAGTTTGAGATCTACCTATTGTAAAAGTTACCAAATGTATTAAATGTAATTATTTGTCTTAGTTTCATTATGAAATAAAGATGTAAATTTACTTGAGCATATTCTTGCAAAGAAAAGAATAAAGAAATAGAGTTATTTCCTTATAGATATTTGAGATAGTTTTTATTGATATTTACTTGTGGCAATATATTAGGAAAGAAAATTATTTATGCCTTATTAAGCTTTTGAAAAGAAATGAAAATAGTTCAAAGCTAGTAGTGTTGTTGTGCAAAAAGTAGTGTAAATCTAAATGTTAATAAAGTAGTCACTCTTAAATAAGAAAATAAATATTGACTTACATTTATAGTTTAAACTCAAAGAAAGCATAAATAGTGTAGTCACATAAATCTGTCCACTTAATTAAATGAATACTTAGTATTTATTTGATTATTTAACCATCAATTAATAATTAATTAAATTAATATTTAATTAATTCATCTTAACCCTCTTCTCCTATTAATTAAATAAATTATTCAATTTATTTGATTTAATTCACTTAACCAAATTCATACCATTAATTAAATAAATAAATCATATTTGTTTAATTAAATCTTCTCTCACATTTAAATAAATTAATATTTATTTAAATCCCCCAAAATCCCACCTCTCACATTTAAATAAATAAATCATTTATTTAAATCACCTTTATCCTCCACCCACTTGTATTTTCCTACAAAAGCAAGTTGCACAACTATTTTAAATAAATTATTTATTTAAAATCCTATTTATCCTCACCCACTTGAAGCCTTTAATGGTTTCCCTTAAAGTATTCAAACTTGATGGCTTTAAAGTCTTCAAACTTGATGGCTTCCTTCTATAGTCTTCTTAAGACTTTAATGGTTTTACTTAAAGTCTTCAAGCCTTTAATGGTTCCCCTCAAAGTCTTCAAGCATTTTAATGCTTTATCTTCCTTTTTTTCATTTAAATAAATTAATATTTATTTGAATATTTATCCAAATACAACTTGCACACATTTATTGAAATAAATGAATTTTTATTTTAAATAAAATCCTATTTTCCCTCACCCACCAAATCCACTTGCAAAATCTAATCCCCTTCTAGATTCTTCTAACCCCTTCCTAATTAACTTAATCCATCCCCTAATTATTGTCACATTCCTAAGCAAAATGGAGTCACTTCTCAAAGCCTAAAAGTCTTTGATAACCATTAAAGGCTTTCAACCTTCAACCACTAAATGTCTCAAAGTCTTGGATAACCTTTGAAAGCTTCCAACCTTCAACCACTAAATGGCTCAAAGTCTTTGATAACCATTGAAGGCTTTCAACCTTCAACCACTTAATCCCCAAAGTCTCCAATAACCATTAATGGTTACCTCAAACCCTCCCACATGGTTAAAACATTTGTTTTGACTCAACCTCTACCCAACCCAAGGGTCTCATCAAGCCTTTAATGCTTTGACCATGATTATCTCTTAATCATTTGCACAAAGGTTTATCCTTGCATTAACTCCTAATCCAGTGGGTAATCCTAATTTAGGCTTGACCCTTACCTTCTAGATAACCATGAGGTCTCCTCGGGCATTTAATGCCTCCAACCTCTTCTCTCAACCCAATCTTATGTTGACACTTGTCACCATTTCATTGGTGCAAATTGTGCACATGGATCCCCAACTTTCAAGCTTGACCCTTGATTAAACCTTTCAATCCTGGCCATCCATTGCTCCATTTTTCCTATAAATAGAGCCCATTCCTTCATAATCCAAATCCTGAAAACTTGTATGCATTTAGGCTATAGACATTTTTAGAGAGCATTTAGCATAAGCAATCTAACATCTTATCATTTTTTGTTAAAATATATCATTTTAGCATCAATAGCATAGTATTTAGCTTTTCATTTCATATTTGAAGCTTAATATTAAGTCTCAATCCTCCATAAGCATCCATAGTGCAAAAAGCTGCTGAGAGCTACACTATTTTGGAACTTGGAGAGGAGAGGAACAAGGGAGAAGGAACTAAGAGTATGTTAGGAGGTATTTGGAGATGCCTCATCATGTTTGCTTTGATAGTTAAATATGCTTGCATGCTTGTAGTCTCTCTTTTGGTATGCCTTTTTAGATTAGTTTTCGATTGACTAACACTAATGTTTTGTGTGTTTTTGTGTTATTTGATCATAGACTAATCTTGTGCCATTTAGGAGGGCATCAAATAGATATTTTAAGAGTTATTATTAAAATACATTATATTTGCTATTCATTGTATAAATGGATTTTTAGAAAAATAAGTTGCAGCTAAAATACATGTTAGTAGGAAGTAAGCAAATCTAGATCTAATTATTTTCAAGCAAAAGGAAACTATATGTAATAAAAGGAAATAAGTTTTATTTCTATTCTATTTATTTGAGATTAGCATGCTCTAAGCTATGGAAATGCAATCTTAATTGTATAAAAATATATGTATGTATATTTTATTTAAGTAAAGGCAAAATGTTTTTAAATGAAATACTAAGTTGTTGTATTCTTCTAAGAAAATTAATTTATTAAGTTTGTGCATGTATTTGAAATCTTATTTAATCAGATTAAAAAAAATTAGCCTTTAAATTAACCCTTAAATCAGATTGAACAAATGTATTGAATGTTAATTTTTTTTTTAAGAGCAGGCTGCCATATTTATACATATATATAAATATATATTAACGAACATATAAAAATATATATGTGTATGCATGTTAATATATATACATATATATATAATTTTACATTTAACTATTTTTTTTAAAGCAAAATAATAAATAAATAAATAAATAAAAGAAAAAAAAAAGCATGGGGACTGCCCCTATTGGTGGGCTGCGGGGGCTACGACCGCCCATAGCCGTAGACTTACCCCTGCGACTGTGGGGAGACCACCCCATAGTCATGGGGCCAAGGCCCCACGGTCTGTGGGGAGGCATCCCCATAGCCGCAGGGGTAACCCTGTGTCTGTGGGTGAGGTCGCCTCAGCGGACCTCCCCCTCGCAACCTCTATGCGCCTCGCTACCATTCGGCATTGCCACTCCCTTCGGTTTCATCCTGCCATTCAGTGTCGCCACTCCCTTTGGTGCCGCCCTCATCCTTTGGCGCTGCTGCATCCTTGAGGCGTCACCTCCCCTTCCTCCGCTCTCTCCCTCGAACACAAACCATACCCGTGGGTATCGACCCAACCTGCAATACAAAAAAAAAAAAAATCCACCATGAAAATTACTTCATGGTGGAACCCTAATCCGACTTAGGTTTGGGGGCAAGGTAGGTTAAAAATAAAGTAAAGAGAAGAGAGATTAGGCTTGCTCTCTTTTTAAAAAAAAAGGGGAAACCCTAGATAGGGTTTTACCCACATGTTCTTTTAATAAAAGAATAAAATATTGTGGGATGGGGGTTTGAATTTAAATTAAAGGGGGGAGAAGATTGCTTTTAAAATTTGAAATGGAGGTTTACCCATTTAGTTTAAGATATTATTTTATTCAATTAACTTCTTTTAGGGATGATATTTGAAATTGAAATTTAATTTCTATATAGCAATGTTAATCTCATATTTGGTTAATTTTATTAAAGTGGTTTATTAATGAGAATTTTTATACAAGATAAGGATGGAAATTTAACCAAGGGGTAATGTAAATGTTGAATATTATATATTTAATGTTTGAAGGAGTGATATATTTAACAATTTGATTTAAATTCTGATTAATTAAGAAAAATAGGTTTTTAGGACCCGAAACCTTTACATAGGAGATTAAGATAAGACAATAAAAAGTCCAGAGCTTATAAACCGCTTACAAAATGACTGACAAAAAATCCAGCAAACCAAAAGGACAACTAAAGATAAAAACAACAAAGAAACTAGGAAAGCACTACATAGCTATAGTCTTCAGAAGGTCCTCCGCCTTTTTCACCAACTGGTCATAGGTGGCCCCAACAACTTTGAGATCTTCCAGGTCCTTGTTAGGTTTATTTTCTTTCTTTTTGCCTCTGGTTCTAGTTTTGTGTCCTTGGGCGTCTCCTGTGCCTTCAGTGTCAGGGTCAACATCCAGGGTCTCCTTATCCTCATCCAATTTGCTGATGAGAGTATTAGTGTTGCTAGCATAAATCTTCAAAATGCTTAAGCTTTGTTCTGCAATACTCTTGAGGCAATCCTCAATTTTGCCAACTTTACTGGTAGTGCCTGAAATAGTCTGATCATTAGCGTCAACAAGAGTTTTCCTTTCCAGCAGGTCTTTCTCTATTTTCTCAAATTTGGGATTGAAGGAATCTCTCATGTTTTCAGCTTTTGCAATGGTATTTTCAGGTCCTTAATGTAATCAGCCATAGTCTTCCCTTCCCCAGTGTTGATGGTTTCCAGAATCTGAATTTTGTGGCTGAGTTTTTTGTTGTCATCCACATCTTTCTTATAACCAGTTATTAGCCACTCCATAGTGTCCATGAAACCTTACATACCCTCTGGAGGAGGGTTAGGGGGAGGATCAACCTTACTAGGGATATCTTGTTCCTTTTTTGGAGTGTCCCAAATAGTAGCTATGTCTTCAACCCTAAGAGCCTCGCCAGTGGTCACCTACTCCAGGTTCTATTTGGCTTCCAAAGTCCTTTCCTTCTTATAAACCTCCAGCTCCTTCACATTCTCCTCCTTCCTCTTATGCTTGTACTTTAGTTTTCTTTTTCAGAGAACCCCGAGGTTTCTCCTTCTTTGAGTATTCAAAGACCTCCTCTTCCGAGGAAGAGCTAATCTAGAGGATTCTGCCTTTAGGTTTCTTGCCCTTAGAGGAAGAAGGTCTTGTTTTCATATATTTCCTCTTCTTACCAGTTTCAAAATCCGAAACATCCAAGCTCTCCTTAGAATCATTCGATGGGTCACTATTAGAATCCTCATCCAATGGAAAGACCAAGTCAGACCCATCCTCCTCAGACTCTATAGAGGGCTATGGGTGGGCTATTTGATTTGCCTTGAGATGGTCATAAATAAGGACCATTAAGCCTTGATGCATGATAGTGTCCCCTATAGGGTTCTCTTTGTAGGCCTTAATAATGGCATTCATCTAGCATAATAGAAAATAAGAAAAATTAACCTTCTCATCATGCCTAAAATGATTCAAGAAGATGAAATGGTAGCCATAAACTTTTGTAAACCTACCATCTAATGTAATGTAGCGCATTAAAACAAAGAGGACCTCCTGCCAAGGTTTAACAAAAGCCCTTGGGGGATAGTAAGTTTTACTTAACTTCACCAGGCATTTTTCTCCTTCTTGGTTTCTGGATATCTATCAATGGCCTCCTTACTGACTTTTCTGTCTCTATAGAAGTTGCATCCTTCCCTTCTGAGGCCCGTGGCTTGGGCAATAAGGTCTTCATCAATTTCAACAGTCTGGTCTCCCATTTTTCAGCATACCCTTTCTCTAGTTTTTGCAGAAAAAACTGGTAACCATGCCATCCCATCTGTGGAGTCTCTCCATGAATTTCAAAAAACCACCCTTCTGCAGGATGCTCTAGACCACCTCCTTCTATTTCCATTCCTTGCAGCTGCTAGGTTTGTATCGTCGTCTATTACCACCCATATTTTCCCTGTTTAGAGCTGAATTTTGAGACTTGCAGAGAGTATTAGCCAGAAAGCTTATCAGAACTATCAATTTAACCCAGAAAGCATGGGAAGTGATGGAATAGGCATTATAATAAATGAGGCTAACATTATTATAATAACTCAAAGTACTCCATTTAGTCCCTTTCATTATTATTCTATCCATCAAAAATCTTTGGAGTGCTTCTCTATCAGTCCTTAAAAATGATTAGTCTGGCATTCTCAAGGAGTCCTTGTTCTCCTGTCCACGTAATCATTTCATCTTTATTAACCTCTGCATTGGTAGCCCGGTCAGCAAAGCCATTGGCCTCACGATAGATTTGGGATATGTAACTGTTTTGAAAGTGTTGATAAGGTCTCTAGCAGCTTTAATGATATTATTGATCAACCATGATGGCTTTGAGGTCCCCTTGAGACAGTTTATGATGTTGCTTGAATCCCCTTCAATCCATATGTAGGGGCAATTCCATTTTTTAGCAAGGAGAATACCTTGGAGAGTTGCCATTGCTTCTGTTTTATGGTTTGTTTGGCTCCCTATTTGGACAACAACCATTTCCTTACAAATACCTTTATCATCTCTAAGAATAGCTCCACAACCTGCAGGGCCTGGGTTACCTTTTGCAGCACCAACAAAATTGACTTTGAACCAGCCATGAGGGGGGGTTTGCCACCTAGCTTCAAGTATTTTATTTTGATTAGGGTCAAAACTGCCAGCAATCTTAAAATTCCAAGAGCTTAAAATGTTGGATTCCAGGGGGTTGGTCGAGAAACAAGGACTCTCAATGATCCCAATATTCTCCACAATTGCCCATTGTATTTTTTGGAACACAATATCCTGATTGAGGGATAAGTCCCTGAAGATATGATTATTTCTTTCTTTCTATAATCCCCATAGAATGTGAGGAAGAGATAGCTGCCATAGAGATCTCAAAAAGGAGTTAGTCCAATGAAAATTCCAAGAGGAGAACAGTTCACTGATAGTGTCAGGAAACACCCAATCAATGCTAAAAATTTTAAGAAATCTTTCTCAGACTGAGGTAGAATAGGAACAATGGATGGCCAGGTGGTCCACAGACTCTTCCTCCTGAAGACACAAAGAACACCTATTAGGGAAGGCAAAACCTCTGCCCTTAAGGTTGTCTAGGGTCAAGATCTTATTTTGAAGGATGGTCCAATAGAAAAATTTGATTTTGGGGGTTAGACCCTTAATCTAGGCTTTAGACCAAAAAGGATTAATAGGAGGGGTGGGGGAAAGGACACCATACATTGAGGAAACAATTATAATACCTTTGGGTTCATGTTTCCAAATAAGGGAGTCTTCCTCTTTATTCAACCAGACTGAAGACAAGTGGATCTTGAGCCTAGTAAGGCTAGGGTGGATACTTTCAATGTTCTTCCATTTATTGCCAGACCAATACTCTGCCACTAAAGAGCCAAAAATTCTAATACAGGAGGGAGCATGAGGGGCCCATTCATTGATTTTAGTCAAGGGTTTATCAAAAAGCCAGGGGTCCTCCCAGAATTTAACTTTCCTGCCATTTCCTCCTTTGCAAATCACTCCTTTAACAATGCTTTCTTTGCACTTAGAGGCATGATTCCATATATGGGATCCACTAATGTTGATTTCTGAATTGAGAAAAGAAGAAAGAGAGGAGGACAAAAGAGAGTACTTACTTCGCCAGATTTTACACCATTCAGTGTTTGAATGAAACATTCTCCAAACCTGTTTGGACATGAGAGCTTCATTTAAGGTTTGGATTCTTCTCAGGCCCAGTCCTCCTTTACTTTTCGGTCTACAAACTTGATCCCAAGCCACCAGAGACATTATTTTCTTGTCCTCAACCCCAGACCATAGGAATTTTCTTTGAATTTTCTCAATTGCGTCAGCATACTTAATTGGAATTCTAAAAAGACTTAGGGCATAAATCGGTATACTTTGAAGAGAAGATTTTAGTAGTTGGAGCTTTCCAGCCTGACTTAAAAGGGCTCCTTTCCAACCAGCTAGTTTTTTATGAAATTTGTCCACTAGAGAGCTCCAAAAAGGATCAGGAGGTGCAATGCCCATAGGGAGACCAAGATAGGTCATAGGAAGATCAGCAATCCTACAATCCAGGATTTTGTTGATTCTCTGTTGTCTTCTCTCAGGAGTATTGATGAAAAAAACTTCACTTTTGACCCAATTAATAAGCTGACCAAAAGCTGAGGCAAACTTACAAAGAGTACTCTTCAGGATTTTAGCTTTAAAGATACTAGATTCCCCCATGATAATAGTATCATCCACAAACTATTGGTGGGAGAAAATGAGGTCAACAGAAGAAGGTTGGAGTCCCTTAAAGGAGCCTTGCATAACCATATATTTTATTGACCTACTAAAATATTCTGCCATAATGATGAAGAGGATGGCGGAAATGGGATCCCCTTGCCTTAGTCCTCTAGAAGCTTGGAAAAAGAGGGATGGGGAACCATTGACAAAGACATCAAAAGATGTAGAGGTGATAAGCTTGCTGAAGAGGTTGATAACTCTAGTGGAGAAACCATAAGCCATAAGAACCTTCACAAGAAAAGGGCAGTCAACCCTGTCATAGGCCTTGGAGAGATCAAGCTTGAGGATGAGACCCTGCTTCTTAGCTCTAACAAGAGAATGAATGTTCTCATGGACAGTTATAATAGAGTCAAGAATTTATCTTCTAGGGACAAAACCATTTTGCTGGTGATTAATCAAAGCAGGAAGGACAAACATAATTCTGGTAGTAAGGACCTTGGAGATAATCTTATAAAAAGAATTGCAAAGACTGATAGGTCTAAACTTGTCCATAGAGTCTGCACCTTGGGTTTTGGGGATGAGAGAAATCAAAGTACCATTGATTTCTTTCAAAAGTTTTCTAGCCCCAAAAAATTCCTTGACCCCATTGGAGACATCTTTCCTGACAATGTCCCATAAATCTTGGAAAAAGAAAATGGGGAAACCATCTGGGCTAGGAACTTTATTACCATCAAAAGAAAAAACATCATTTTTTATTTCCAAGATCAAAGGAATGGAAGAGAGGGAGACATTAATTTGATCATCAATGAGACAAGGGATGTTATTAAGGAAATAATTTTGAGCTTCAACATCCAATCTGTGATCCCTCTTGAGAAGTTCCGAGAAATGCCTTTTAGCTTTGTTCCTTATTTCTTCCTCCTTGACCAACTCCCTATTATCCACAATTAGTTTAGTTATCCTATTAGCTGTTTTATGCTTGATCGTCGACATGTGAAAGAATCTTGTATTCCTATCTCCTTCCTTAAGCCAAATGCATCTTGATCTCTGCTTCCAGAAAGTTTCCTTTTTAGCAATGATATCATTGTATTTTTAAGAATCTCATTTTCATCAGCAATAGACACAGTACTGAAACCATCCTTCTAAATTTGGGCCTATATTTTTTTAAGGTCTTCCTAGACTTTACCTTTAGCCTCAAAGATATTCCCAAAGCTAGATTTATTCCAGAGTCTTATGTTATCCTTTACACTTTTAAGCTTCTTAACAACTCTATACATAGCAGTTCCCTCAACTTGGATACTCCACCATTTTTGAATATTACTTTTGATATCTAGGTGAAGGGTCCAAATTTTTTCAAATCTCAAGGGGAAGTGTATCCTTCTATTAATTGAGTCAGTAATGAAGGTGATAGGAAAGTGATTTGACCCAACCCGAATGTGGGTCGACAGAGAATAAAAATAATGACTATACTAGTCATCAGAGATGAGAGTCCTGTCAAGATGAACTTGGATAAGATCATTACCAGTTCTCCTAGGAGTCCAAGTGTAATTGCATCCCTGTATTTCCACATCATTGAGAGCCTATGTATTAATAAAGTCCATAAGGGCCAACCTACTTTCCAGATGAGAGGGGATTCCTCCAAATTTTTCCTCCTCTCTCAAAGGAGTATTGAAGTCTCCCATGACCAGCCAACTAAGATTTTTGAAGCTATCCCTAGCTTCTATAAGTTTTTTCTAGAAGGAATTTCTAGCCTTTAAGGTATTGGGAGCATAAATGTTAGTGAGGACCCATGAAGTACCATCTTTTAAATGCTCAAATTTAATACAAGAGAAATTATTTTCTTGAATAAGAACATGGCCTTTGATAGTATTAAGGTTCCAAATGGTAGCTATGCCTCCTAAAGCACCTTCCGAACTACCACCACTAACATTACCATTTTTGAAAAACTTCAAAGATTCAACTTTTTCTCTACTCATTTTAGTTTCTTGAATTAGAAAAACATCAAGTTTACTATCCCTTATCATATTCCTAATGATGTCATGTTTGTGAGGATTATTGAGTCCCCTAATATTCCAAGAGATAATCTTCATAGTTACTTACCAATCCCTAACTCCTTAAGAGTCTTCTGGGTCCCATCTGCAATGTTCTCACTGGCCTCCTTGTCTCTGACTTTATGGTTAGAGGGTCGACCTAGGGAAGAGGAGATATACCCAACATCAACTTGAGCTATTCTGCTGGATTTCCTTAGATGAGAAGTCGAGGGAGTGGTTCCTTTCCTATTCCTGTATTTTGGTATTTTCCACTTAGCATCTATCTCAGGAGCCGCTTCCGGGTTATTGAGGATTTTGGAAATTTCATCTTCGTTACCCCAATTAAGGATTCTGGAAGCATTTAAATCACTATTTATTGTTTTTGAGTTATGGTCTGAGTCCGAAAGGTTCATACCCATTATTGCACATTTTTGGGCTTCTTGTATTTCAGAACTTGACATGAGTAGTGAAGAGTTAGTTTTTTCTTCTTGGGAGCTAGGGATCTCCCCTTCCTCAGGTTGGTCATCTTTCTCTTGCAGTTCCTTTCCCACATAAATGACAACTACCACTTCAGCTATGTCATTTGAAGATTTAGTTTGATCTTTCGGTTCCTCTATTTGAGTTGTAAGAGAGGTGTTGACTTTGGTTGACTCATTCCTCAATACTTCCTAGGTTGAAGGGCTAGAGACAAAAGTTGAGGACACTTCCTTATTCTCCCCCAATGGATCAAAGCAATTATAGTCTGCTTCCTTGTTCTATGAGTTTTTAACTTGCCATACCATTTTTTCTGGAACCTTTTGATTTTCAATCTGGGGTATAGACTACTTCGATTCTACTTTTGGCTTGATTGGATGGGATTTTTCCCAGTGACCTACTTTTTTACAATGGAAGCAAGCAAAGGGGATAGATTCATATTCAATTTGTTGTTTCCATGTTCCCAACTTTGACACTAGATCTATCTGTTCCAGCATATTTGCATCGTGGGATATCCCTACACACAACCTAGCATGAGTGAGTCTCTTTTTTGAAGCTGTGAATGGGTCTATAGAGAGGAGTTCACCAAAGGAGTTTGCAATTCCTGAGAAGATGCTTTTTGCCCAATATTCAAGAGGTAAACTTGGTAGCTTTACCCATACTGGGACTTGTGCCAAAAGAGAGTCATTCATGTTCAAATTTAGATGCCATTTTTGAAGAACCAAAGCTATCTTTCCTACCATATAGGGACTCCCACATAGTATCCTTAATTTATCTTCTTCACATGAAAAAGAAAAAGACAGGACGCCTTTAGGTAAAGTCAAGATTTCAACATTACCCTTTAGGGCCCATTTTCGTTTGACATAAGCCCTAACAAATTCAATATTAGGACGTGAACCCATAAATTTGCCTACCAAAGAATTCGACATACTATTTATATTATGATCCAGAACCAGATCATGAATAGAGATAGTGAACTTTCCACCAGAAGGATCAGAAATATTCTTGACGGGAGGTAAAGAGGATTTACCATATGGTTTAGTTCCAAAAAGGGAAGACCATTTTTTTATTTCTTTTCCGCTCTCCAAGGACTCATCACGTTGGATGGGCCCCCACTGGACCCCTCCCCCAAGAGCCCAAAGGAACCCTCTTTCTTCTCTGGCAGAGTACCACCATTCTGCGGGATGTCAATAGCCTTTGGAATGTCTGGAGGCTTATCCTTCTCTCCTATGGGGCCAGCTACTTTGATCTAGCCACTCCCACCATTGGAACCAGAGTTCCTACCTTGCAGAGAATTTGAATTTTGAATTCTCCCATTGCCGCTTACAACTCCTCCTACTCCCATTGACGTTACACTGTATTCGAATGTAATAAGATGTTGTAATTTCATATAATTTGATTTAAGTTATATAAATACCTTTTAGAGATTTTTTAATGATGTTTGTAATTAAATGGAAGAATATAATATAGGTTATTAAATATTATCTGTAAGAGGATATTATGGTGGCGTAATATACTTTTCTAGAATATTTCAATGAACTTGACCTTGTGAACTTAATTGACCCTGATGGAACCTTATATTGAATAAACCAATTAACATAGGAAAGTTTTGCACTCCAATTTTATTTGCTCAATTAATTAATATTATTACGTTAAAATCATATTAATACTTAAATTAATAAATGCAAGATTTAATTAAGTTTAAAGGAAGAATCTAATAACAATGATGGAGGAAACTTGATATTAGTTAAATAATTGATATTGTATCAAGTAATTATAATAATGTCCATTTAGTAGAAGTTGATCTAATTAATTATTATAAAATGTAATTGAAATGAAAGGGACATTTAAGTGAATTTATTAGTGTCCTTATAAAATTAATTTGTTCTGCTTGATTATAAGAGTTATCGTAATTGTTACGTAAGTAATATTCTAATTCTATCGTCTAGGAGTTTTATCGAAAGTTTAGGCTTCTAGTTAAACTTTAATTCATCGCTCACTTTAGAAACCCATTTTTAATATCAATTGAGGTTTCATTGGATCAACTTGTTAAGTTGTCACAACTAATTAAGCTTAGGTTTCTTATAATTAAGTGTTCAAAAAAAAATTTGTTGTTTGTGTTTTTGCCCAAAAGTTTGGGCATGACACTTGCATCAACCAAAAACATTTTCCTTTTTGTTTTGTTTGCAATTTTAGTTTCTTTCTGTGTGTCCCGATTTTCACTCACCAGATCCTATGGAGTTGGCTTCTACTTGGAGACTTGATCATCTTTCTTTCTTTCTAACCGCATCTCATTTGGATCACTTTTCGACAAGATATCACTACCGGTTTCCATGATAGTTTCTTGTTACCAGTTGTTCCTTTGTTACCGGTTTCCTAAGACCTATTCTGGTGATCTACCGGAACCCATTATGAATCTTGTGGATCCTTGGGCATTGATTTCAATGTGTCTTGGCATGTGGCCGACCTTCTATGTTTCATCCTTTTCATTTTCTAGAGGAATCTCTTGGCAGAGGCTAACCTTGTTCATTTTGCATGTTAGGTCTTGTCCTTTGGGTTTTGATCCCTTTTGGGCCGGCTGGATCCTTTTGATCAATATATATATATTTGTAATCATGCTTTAGAATGGATCAATTGGAATCAACCAGAGTATCAAATAGATAGACTATGCCTGGAAGATAGATCTTTTGATTCAAGGTCTTGGTTGTGACCTATTCTACTAGGCCTGTGTGTCGGTATGTTGTAACCCAATTGTTACTGGTTGGATGCAATCAAATTTTATGCAATAAAACTATTTTTTTTGCATTGCCTCCATCATATCTGTGTGTTTCCATTGTGTTTACTCTTGCTAACCGATCCAGACTGATCTCCTTGAGGTCCCTCCTCATTGGTGACTGCAAGCTCACTAAAGCATATGAATTTCTTTAGCTTAGATCTATAATTTTTACTTTAATAATTCATAAAGTGTTATTATAATGTTATTGTTTTTTTTTCATATTCATCAAAGGGATCTTATAATATTAATACATGGTTTAGTTAATATAGATATCTCATAATTTCCCTTATGGATATGTATTGGAATTTAGTATATTTAGTATAATATAGTTAATTTTCAATTTATGAAGATGTTTTATGTGGAATTAATTTTAGATTTAGTTTATTAATTAGAATATTTATAAATGTATACTTAATATTATTAATTTTAAAATTTATTTTGATTAAGTGAATTAAATATGTAATAAATAATTTAGTTGAAAATTATTAACTTTTTTATTTTTTTGGAAAGGAATTTGCCATTTTAATGTCTTTTTAATGATACAAAGTCTATTATTATTATGGTTATACAAGTTGTTTAATATAATTTAAATGAAAATGGTGTATAATTTTTTTTTCACATTTATGTAATTTCATTTTGAATCCTTTTATAGGTTGTAAGTGATTTTATTTTAATTGTTCCATGTCATTGTTATTAAAACAAGTTCTTGAACCCTTGTCCTTAAATGCTATAGCAACCTGCTATTTATGTTGATTTGGCCCGAATTTCTTTTAGGGACTCTAGAGGTTGGTCTTTGAGATTTATCTCTATTGTTAGTAATATCACATTATTTTTTTCTGCGTGGGCTTTACTTATGGATGGCTTTGGTGGTTCATCTATCTTTTGGTATTGTACCATTACTCTCCTTATGGGTTTGATCCATGTTGAGCTCTTTGATGAAAGCTTATGCTTTTTATGCTCATATGGAGTGAGATGTGATGTTGTACTAGATTTGGTAGAAACTCACCTTATGGTTTAATGGTGTTTGGGATCTTTTTTATGAGACTAATGAAATTATTTTATGAAGATTCATTTGATGATGGTTGGTTTTGAGTATGCCTGTGTCATAAGGGGGATTGGCTTCCAAGTGGGCGTCGGGGCTCAAAGTGGTTACCGGGATAACCCATTGGAAGTTTCCTTAATAAGTGGTAACCTAATTAATAAACTAGGGGGGTTGGGTTTTAAACACATTGAACTTGACAATGGATGCACCATTTATGGCTTGAGTGCTTGTTTAGGCTCAAGATGAGGTGTGGAAGGCCTGGAATGACACATGATCATCTAACTTGTTCTCATGAAAGGTATGTTGGTTCCACATGAGACTTGTATGGGGGTTGGGGGTTGGGAGAGGCTACCAAGATAACCCAGGATGGGGGCTGGGGCCTATGGAGACCTGCCAAGATAACCCATAGCGAGCTATGCGATGACATTATCCCCTTGTTAGAATTGGTATTTTGCCTCTATGTTTGCAGCCTCCGGAGTACTCCCGTTTTGATTTTTGTCTATGTGTATCTTGCTTGTGACTTACCCGATGGAAATGTGTTTGGTTCATGTGTTGTATTCCCTTGTTTGTTTGCTTGAGGGCCTTATGTCTATCTCCTTGCATGGGGGGTGGACCTCTTGGATCCACATGGTTGGGTGGTAGTTGCCTTCTTGTTGGAAACAACAAGGAGAGAAAACTGAGAGGGAGGGGGGTGAATCAGTTTTCTAATGGATTTATAAACTGAATTATAAATACAAATATGATAAACTGAAACAACAACAAAGATAATTAAATTGATAACACAACAGACAACACCAAGATTTTGACATGGAAAACTTGGTTGAGGGAAAAACCATGGTGGGAACCTACCTAGAAAAAGATGATACTCTGCAGTAGTATATAAAAATATTACAATGGGGAATGCACTAGCATTCAGGCACACTACCTAGAGCTTACAACTCAAGATATAATAAGCCATAAGGCTAAAACTCTCAGTGAAGGTTCACTACCTTACAAGGATGTCTTTCTAACTTACAAAATGATTGGACTACAATCCAGAAGAAATGAACTGCAATAATAGCATCTCCAAATGCCTGATGATAGTTCCAGTTAAGCACAATTGTCTACTCCACAACACCAATCTCTACTCAATCACAATGCCAAAGGATGAATCACTTGTTCACATATACATCATTCTCTAATAATGAAAACACAACCATGATATCTAAATTACATGACTATATCACCTATTTATACAATTCATCAACCTTAATAACAAGGTCAGATAAACCCTCAACTCACAATTATAAAATTATATCATACGATACAAAGATCAACCACTGGACTAATATAATGATATACATGACATAACATGGTCCTAAACCAAATATCCAAATTCTCAACACCACTAGAAATCATACCAAGATCAACCACAACACGCTACACCACCAAGAAAACCACATAACATGAAGAACATCACTAGGAACATGCACAACGATCAATGTTGATCATCATAAAAAATAGGACATACTTATGAAACACCAAAAAGCATGTTAGAATCATCAGTAACAACTGTACCAACACCACTTATCAAATCTTCATTGATCAACATTTGAAACTCAAGAACACTCAAATAGAAGCAACTGTCACGACGAAAAGATAACTTGTGGGGCACCAAATAAAAAACCATCTGGAATCAAGATACACAAGGCCATCCCAAAAAATCTACCAAAATATCAGCTTAAGATCTGATCACACCAGAATACACCAGAGGAAATATTGAACTCTGGAAAACACTGATCAGATAAACAAACTGCAAACTGGATCATATGATATGATCAATTAGGCTTTTTGGATCACTGAAACCAATATGGAAGAATATAATGATTCTAGAAGTACTCCATATACCAAACCATGATCCCAATAAACCAATTTTCAATCACTGTAGCAAGAATATGTTGACATCAATGACAAAAAAAAAATCCTAGCAACAACAATGTCCAACAATCTCCCCCTTTGGCATTGATGACAACATGTGAATGTGAAAAATAATCAATGCAAAGAAAGAAAATATCTCCAACAAACTCACCATAAAATCAAGAAGATAAAACATTTTTTCACATGCTTCTCTCCCCCTTTGATAGTAATGCCAAAGATAGTATATAGATTGCTTCTCCTCCCAAAACTCAAAATAGAAAACTAAACTCTCCCAATAGACTACTCCACCAGAGGAGTAGCACCAACTCATCAAACCGAACAAATAGATAAGACTGTGAGGTCCATTGGATTGATTTAACTCAATGCATCTAGTTCTCATCAGGAGGGGTAGATATCCCTAGCTTGTCTCTCAAATAGACAAATGTACCTGTAGGCAAAGGCAGTGAAAATATCATAAATATGATGAATAATGATGAATAGCAGATACCCCAACCAGTATTGAGAGGGAGGGGTGAATCAATATAGATAAAAAATCTCTTAACAACTTATCTTGCTAAAGCAAAACTAGCTGGTTATCACCATTACTGAACTTAACCATGGTAATACCGGTTAAATACAGTAAGACACAAGACACCATAAACTCATAGGTCTGAATACTTCAAGTACAATCGATTATGAAACATCAACTTCACCCAAAAACATATGCATGTAGTATACTAAAAGTACCATAAACTATTAACCCTGCATGCATAATCCTTCAACCAAATACTTCATAAACATCACATGAAAAATGCATAACACAAAACACATAGATTTTTCATGTGGAAACCTAAATGGGAAAAACCATGGTGGGGATTAATACCCACAAGCTTGTTTTGAACTCTTTCAAAGCTCGCTTTGTTAGGAGGCTAGTCTGGTTAAAGACTTTACAATAAGTTTCTTCTAGGAACCAATCCTGTTAGAGATCACCCGGTTAAGGGATGGCTATATACCCTGTTAAAGGTTAAAACCCTATTAAAGGTTAACTCGCTAGAGGATTTAAAGAACTCAATGATCTTGAGGCACCTGGTTACAGGTTTTACAATAAGCATATTAAAGCTACCCAGTAAAGGGATTTTCAATCTATTGAAATGATTAGAAGACAATAGGAAAAACTACTATCTGATAACAACACTACATGCCAAGGCAAATCCTTTTCATATCCTCTACTCTACAATCACACTCTGCAGTTTACCTCTTATTGGTCTAGCAAGTATCAAGTATCTCTTCACTTGGATGCATACACACAACATTTGCCAACATCTTTATAATACAAAACATCATCAACCTTATAGACAACAGATAGGTCGATAACATAAACCCTAAACCCTATGTATCTTAGGTTTACAACACAGGCAGTCCAATCTTGACCATCCAAACATATTGCATAGAGAATTATAATTTCAAATAGATCACAAGACAATTTGCATCATTCATTCATCACCGCTCATGGGAATCAATAACCCATCATGCTTTCTTCTTATGCCACTAAGAAGAATGATCATTCTGAGGTAGACTTCAAACGTGGCTGATCTTCTTATGCCTCAATCCTTCACGTGCACAAAGATGACATGGCACTTTGATCACATCTCTTAGCTAATTGATCACAGAGTATCATTGGTTCACCATACAAGTTGGATTGCCAAACTGATAACCATAGAGCTGAGACTACCAACTGGTAATCACACTTAGTGAAACCCCAACACCGGTTCACTGAATCTCCTCATGCCTCTTCATACTGGTTTACCAACTTCTTCAATCTGCATACCGGTTCACTTACACTTATTGACATTAATGATAACATACATTATCATCATAACAACATACCGGTTCATCATATGCCAATGATATCCAACAATCTCCCCCTTTGGCATTGATTGCAATACTCAGTGTAGCATTGCATATAAAAACCTCATAGATCAATGTTTCTGCATTATCAAATATCTTCTCCCCATACATCTATCATACCTTCTCCCCCTTTGACAGCAATGCCAAAGTGGAGGCATAAGCTTCCAAAATCTACTATGCTTCTCCCCCTAAGGAGTAGCATCCTTCAACACATCAATCCTGAAAGATTTGTCACTTTAGTATTTGAATGATGCAGAGCACACAACCTTAGTTGACTTCATGAAGGGGCATAACCCCTAATTCACCTCTCAAATAGGTAAATGTAGTCTTCGATAAGGGCTTAGTGAATATATCTGCTAGCTGCTCATACAACCTCCTTATTCTAAACTTTCTCTCTCAAGAAATGATACTTAAGTTAAATGTGCTTAGTTCTAGCATACAGTCCCAGATTCTTGGAAATGTTAATTGCACTTATATTATAACAAAATATGTTCACCGATTCAGATACAGGTACCTTGAGACCTTCCAATACATGCTTCATCCAAATTGCTTGAGTGCAGTTCACAAATGCTATCACATATTCTACTTCAGCTATAGATTGAGAAGTACAACTCTGCTTCTTGCTTGTCCACGATACTAATCTTCCACTGAGAAAGAATGCTCCATCAGTTGTGCTCTTTCGGTCATCCACATTACCTGCCCAATCAACATTGGTATATACTTTGAGATTATAGTCACCATTATATGGATACCATAGTCCATAATCAACTATTCCTTTCATATATCTAAGAATCCTCTTTACAGCTACCAAGTGGGATTCTCTCAGACATTTCTGAAAATGAGCTACTATGCCCAATGCATGAGCAATATCTGGCCTATTATGCACCACATAGTGCAGTTTACCGATCATTGACCGATACTCCTTTTCATTCACCAGTGCTGAATCATCTTCTTTAGTCAGTTTACAGCCAGTTACCATCGATGTACCAACCGATTTTCTTTCCTCCATGCCAAAAGTCTTCAATACTTCTTTGACATACTTGGACTGGGTAATAAAGATACCCTCTTTCATTTGCTAAATCTGTAAACCAATGAAGAATTTATTTCTCCTATAAAAGACATCTCAAACTCTTTCTTCATTTCATCTACAAACGCATGACTCATTCTATCATTTCCTCCAAATATTATGTCATTGACAAACACTTCACAAATCAAAATCTGATCACCTTCTAATTTCAAGTAGATGTTGCTATCTTCACTTGTTCTCTAAAATCCAATCTTCACAAGATGAGAGTGTAATCTTTCATACCATGCCCTAGGTGCTTGTTTTAGTCCATACAGGGCTTTGTGTAATCTACACACCATGTCACTATCTTCTGATAAGGAAAAGCCTTCTAGTTGCTCTATGTATACTTCTTCTTCTAGGATTCCATTCAGAAAAGAAGACTTCACATCCATCTAATAGACCTTAAATCCCTTAAATGCTGTAAATGCAAGTAGCATTCGAACACCTTCTAATCTAGCCACTGGAGAAAAATTTTCTCCATAGTCTTCTCCTTCCTCCTAATCATATCCCTTGCATACAAGCCTAGCCTTGTTTCTAACAATTGTGCCATCTTCATTTAGCTTATTCCAAAAGACCCATTTGGTACCTATGACATTTTTATGTTCCAGTCTAGGCACCAAAGACCATGTTGCATTATTTTCTATTTGATCTAGCTCCTCTTCCATTACTTTAATCCAGTCTTCATCTGTAAGAGCTTCTTTTGAAGTCTTGGGTTCAAATTCAGAAATCATGCAAGAGTTTTCTTTCACTTTTCTTCTAGTGAGTATCCCTGCATCTTTATCTCCTATGATTTTCTTTGGATCATGGTGCAACTTTACATATCTAGGAATGATTCTAGCCTGATCTGCTAGTTTTTCTAATTCTTCCTCACTAACCTCTTCTTCTTCTCTTACTATGGCTTCTACCAGTATAGGAACACAAAGATCTTTGCAAGTTTCTTTCTTAACTGGTTCCTAGAAGGCTATACCCGGTTCATCTTATACTTCTTCGCTACATGTTACCTCAGGTTCCTTAGGGGATTCATCAACCCTGACATTGATACTTTCAACAATTTTTCTATGTTCTATTGTTGTAGCACTTGAGAACTTTGCTCTTAGTGGAATATCCAGAAATATTCCTTCATCACATTTTGCATCAAATTTGCTCAAATGGTCACCTCTCTTGATATAGCACTTACTACCAAACACTTTAAAGTAACTCACAATGGGATTTTTCCCACTCCAATACTCATAAGGGGATTTATCTTTTCCTTTCTTGATGAGTACCTGGTTCATAGTGTAGACTGCAGTGCTCACCGCTTCTCTCCAAAAAGTGTGGGCAACCTTTCCTTGGATCAGCATTGTTCTTGCCGCTTCAACTACAGTCTTGTTATTTCTTCCTGCTACACCATTTTTTTGCGGTGTCCTTGGGGAAGACAATTGTCCCTTGATACCGTTATCTTCATAGTACTTATTGAATTCATCAGAAGTGAATTCTCCTCCTTGATCAGTTCTCAGACATTTTATCTTTTTACCACTTTCTTTCTCTCTAATGCTCTGAAGGCTTTGAACTTTCCAAATGCTTCAGATTTATCTTTCAAGAATGTGACCCACATCATTCTTGAGTAGTCATTAGTAAGAATCATAAAATACCTTTCTCCCTAAATACTTCTAGTTTTCATAGGACCACACAAGTCAGTATGCACAAGATCAAGTAAATTTTCTGCTGAAAAAGACTTACCTTTAAAAGTTGAGGAAGACATCTTCCCAAGTTGACATTCTCTGCACAAAGAATTCTCAAGTTTGTCCAGCAATGGTACTCATCTTACTGCTTTGATCTTTCTGGCTTTAACAATTTTGTCAAAGTTTATATGACAAAGTCTTTTATGCCATATCCAACTATCATCAAACTTAGCCATTAGACATCGACTTATCTTGGCATTCAACTGAAATAGGTTACCTCTAGTATGTTTACCAATGGCAATAACTTCACCATTCTTCCTAGTTATACTGCAAATTCCACCTTTGAATTCCAGAACTAATCCTTTGTCATTCAACTAAGCAACACTCAAGAGATTATGCTTAAAACCTTCTACCCAGTAAACATCATCTGTACTGCTTTTACCATTCAGTGAGATGGATCCTTTACCTTTCACCAAGCATGGTGCATCATTGCCAAATCTGACAACACCACCATCATATTCTTCCAAAGACAAAAACTTTCTCCGGTCACCGATCATGTGGTGAAAACAACCACTATCAATTATCGACTCATTAGAGTTGTCAATGCAGGAGACAAGAGCTTTCTTATCTGAAACTTCTTCCTTTACTGCTACAAACACTATGTCTTCATTTTCTTCCTCTTCTGATTCTTCATCAGTGACACCTTCATCCACAACAACTAGATAATTTCTTCGATTTACACTTTTATATTTTTTGAACCTCTCCAGTTTATCCTTCTTGTCATTGTTAGGACATTTAACAACTATATGTCCTATCTTGTTGCAGGAAAAACATTTCAAAGGAAGTTTACCTCTATATTTTCTGGTTCCCTTTGGAATTCTTTTAGCAAGAAGAGATTCGAACACCATCAGAATCTCTTCATCATCCATATCTTTGCATTGTCTAGATTCATAACTGGTACTAGTTTCTTTTCCTCTTCTGGATGGTACAGTAGATGCTTTAAAAGCTGACTCAGTCTTCTGAACACTACCATCATAGCTATTCAACTCATATGTAGTTAACTTTGCAATAATAGAATCTAAGGATACCTTGGTCTTATCAATAGACCTTAGCTCTTGGATAGCAGTAACTCTAATTGCATAGACTGGTAACAATGATCTAAGAACTTTATTGACAATAGTTCCACCAGTACTTTTGTTATCTCCAACTATTGTCTTAATCCTAATACCATACTGCTGAATGGTCTCTCCTTCAACAGTCCTCATGTCTTCAAATTTTCCTCTAAGGCTTTCTTCCTTAGCTCGCTTTACATGCTCATCACCACCATAAATGGTTTCCAGTGCATCCCATACTTCCTTAGGTGTGTCCTTGTCTTGAACATCAATGAACTCAATATCTGACAGGCTGTTGATAAGAGCTTCCATGACTTGCCCATTTTCATGGATTTTTCTCTTTTGATCATCAGTCAGAGTGCCAGTGGGAATCACATAGGCATTCTCAACATAGCTCTAGTATTGAGTGTATACACATAAAAATGGCTATGAGCATTTAAATAAATATTTTATATTTATTTAATGATCATTATTCTATTAAATAGTTAATTTGAAAAGATTAATTTATTTAATTCATTTTCGTGTCTTTCTATTAATTAATATTTTATTAATTAATTCATCTATCCTATTCCTCTAATTAATTAAATATCTAATATTTAATTATCCTTTTAACCAAGTTAATTAAATATCTAATATTTAATTATCTCCTCCAAACAATTAAATATCTAATATTTAATAGTTATTCTCCTATCCTATAGTTTCAAATATTAAATAATTTCTTAAATTATTTAATCTTTCTTATCCAACTCACCCTCCATCTCCACTTCATCTTTCCTTTGCCAACTCATAAAACATGTGGCTAAGGAAATTAATATTTCTTAAATATTAATTCATCATTTATCTCCAACCTCCAAACTTAATGAAAATTGTGTATGTACACATATTTCATAACCATTCCCTATATTCTCTCCAACACCCCCTACATCTTAGGAAGGACTTGAGTCCACTTGTCCTATCATGCCTAAATTTCCTCCAACCATCCCTAGATTCTCTCAGTCAGCAACCTAGTCAAGGTGAGATGAGTGACAGTTGTCTTCTCCTTCCCCCTTTCTCTCAACCTTCACCTTTGCTCACAACCATTCAAATCTGCAGATCTAATCATGACCGTTGATCTGAGCCACATCATCTAATCCTCTCAAGGTCTATAAAATCAGGAGCTTCAGTTGAGAGAGAGTTAGTCTTCAAATCAATCATATGCATTCGTAAGTTTTTGAAGCAAATAGCAAATAGCATAATCATATAGCAATTAGCATTTTAGCATAATCATGTAGTATTGCATATCGTAGTAGCAGTTAACTACAAGTTATCAGTCCATTCTTCATATGCCATCTTGGAAGCCATCAGTGTATTCTCTGAGAGCACACCATATGCAACCAAGAACAATGGAGTTAGGACACAATGAGACATAAGCCATGAAGGTAATATTAGTATTTTATTTCATATGTACTTCATGTAGTTTCATTGGTTGAGTTTGGATTTCCTGTAGCATTTCCATTTGTATTTTGTGAAACTAACTTATTACAGGTAGCATTCTGAGGATGAAATTCAAGTTGACATATTTTGGCGCCCACCGTGGGGCCCATGGACCTCGCATATACCTTTAAAAATCTTGCAAAAAGTTAAATTAATGCATTTGTAATGCAGATTCATGCATGTGTGAATTCTGACAGTACTTTTGTTCTAAAGGTTAGTGCATTTGCCTTCTAGGTTAGTGCATTTGTACTCTAGGTTAGTGCATGAGCATTTTAGGTTAGCGCTTTTGTTTTGAAGTTTATGCATTTGCATTACGGGTTCGCACATTTGTGTCCTAGGTTAGCACATTTGTCAAAGAAAACACACTTTTGTTTCCACAGAGCAACACTTTTGAAGTCTAGGTTAGCGCTTTTGAGCAAAAAGATAGCGCATGTGTTATATTAGCACTTCTATTTACAAACTAACAAAAATTTCTTGTAGGTCTGAATGTCCAAGAAATCAAATTTTATAGATTACTAACATGCATGTGCAGGATGGTATTTAAGGCAAATTTTATGCATTTCATCATCTAGTTAATTAGAAGTCTTGTTTTGGGAAGTAACATATCATATCTTGTTCATCTAGTTTAACTAAGAGGATGAATTGACAACATGCAACTTGCATTTTTAGTATTTTCTCTAAAATAGTTGTGCATAGACTTTTAAGAGGGTTAAAATAAACACCATGCTTGTTGGAGCAACATCTCCAAATAGGACTTAGCCAACAATTTCTTTGAAAAGGTTAAAAAGAACACTTGTATTCTGTGTCTTGAAAGTGGTAGGTATATGCTCTCCCCTTAATTGGGTGACCAAAAAGCCAAACCCACTCTTTTATGCTTTCTTTACTTTTCAAGCAATTAAATCCTTTAGAGGTCCTGCCTTCCCGAGCTGCTTTGAGGGGGCCAGTGAGAGGGGAATGACCTAAAGTGGAAACAAGCTAATACCGAGTCTTTCTAATCCACTATAAATAAATTGTGTTTGTGATGAAAGTCCCAAACAACATGTTCTGATAAGTTCATACTGACACTATGTTTCCCCATAAACCCTATGGAGCGTAACCTCTATAGGCTAGGAACCTTCTGTATTTATAGAGCTGAAAGTGTTGCATGTATGGCCACATGACTGGAAGCCTTTACTAAAAATCACTTGTACTAGTTGCCAAAATCCTTCTAGTTGTTGGCACAGGAGGTTGGACCTTTGAAGCGGCTCACATACATACGGTTCCTTGTAGAGAGATAAAGTTTTCCATGGGGAGTTTTCATGGAAACTGGTGCTTGGCTGCTCTGAAGAAGTGAGTGCCGAGGGTGGAGCCATTGGGGTCAAACATCTAAATATCCACTTTGAATAGCGTAGCCTTAGGGGAACCCCACATGAGATTCAACAACTATTGTCTCAGCCTGCCATATGGATTGTACTTGCTTGTGCATTTTGTCTATTAAACATTGTGTCTTCTATGCTGTAACATGTTCCAAATGGTCAAAAATTGAAGAAAATTATCATCTACAAGTGAGAAAAACTCCAACAAATTGCTGAAAATTTTTGATCAAAAAGAGTAATACAAAAATATTTTCAACACTTGAAACACCATATCAAAATCAAAGTGTCAAAACATCAATATCAAAATAATTATTGAAGTAAGTTTGTCTCTACACCATCACATATTGTCAAAAACTAGCTCAAACAACTAGGCCACTAATCCTACAGGTTATTCCCAAAAGGTTCTATAAACATCAACATTCAACAAGCTATTGATTCAAACATCTTAAGTGCAAAAAAAAAACATCCTTGTCAAGTTTCTCATTAGGATAATCAAATCCTCTATTACGAAGCTTGATCAATCTATACTAGGTTCCTAATCTTGGATATATCTTTCCTATTTTGAACCTAGGTTATATCAAAACCAAAATTGCATCAACATTGAAATCAAACAAACTTGTGAATTGCCAAATGTCTATATGACTTTTAAGTATCACCCTAAGAAAAGAAAACCCAGTTATAAAGCTACTCAGAAAAGAATAAGATTCTTGTATATCAATCGCAAGATCTTATTAAAACATAGGACATTCCTACACCATTTTCGTCACTACTTATGTGGCTGTGGTACAGAATTTGACGGTGAAATTTTACAAGGACGTGCTTTTCAACAAAGAGATGCTATATCCCAATGAATAAACAATAGTGGTAAGATCAACAAAGCATATATTCCTAAACCAATAATCACCTATTGACTTTTTCCTTTGGAACTTTCAACAACTTTGAAATAATCACATGCCAGTTTGGACTAGAGCCCAACACAAACAACTTAGAAAACAACAACAAATGGAGGAAGAAGATACTTCTGTATTCCACACTTTTGGATTTACTATTGTTGACGAAGAAGCATTCAATAGCACCATTAAAGACCTTGAGCAAGATTTCAAATTTGATAGGCTAATGGAAAAATTGTTGGCAAAAGAAAAAGAAAAATATCTCTTAATGTTGGCAAAATCTGGAGCTAAACTACCACAAGACTTTAACATAGAAAGCTTGAAACAAGATGTGGAGGCAAGTAACACCTGAAACATAGATGATCTTAATAATGAATATGTGAACAAAGAAAGCAATGAAGAAACAAGGAAAGAGAGGGGTGACAAAAAAACAGAGTGTAGTGATAAGAGAACTCACAAAGAAACAAGGAGAAACTATATGGATAATCCATTGTCAAACCTTACTCAACAAATACAAACTCTACAACAATAGATACAAGACATGCAAAATGGGAAAAGCTCCAAGAAATATTCATTAGAAGATATATGCCCATATCCTTTTGATAAAAATCTGAATATGATACCATTTCTGCAACATTGCGAGATTCCTAAATATGACAAATACGATGGAAAATCTGATCCTCAAGATCACATTAGGGAGTTTTGTACTATGAGCATGGGATTTTCTCATGATGAAACTTACCTTATGCGTCTTTTTCCTAGGAGTTTAAATGGACAATCAATGGAATGGTTTTCAAGATTACCATCTGGAATCAAATCCTTTGAAGAACTTGTGAATGGGTTTATTTCACAATACTCCTACAATATAAGGAATGAAATAACAATGTTGGATCTCTACAATGTTAAACAAAATAATGGTGAATCCTTTATGATTTTCTTACAATGATGGAAACGCATGTTTAATAGGTATCTCCGAGATGTATCTGATCAAGAAAAAATGGACATATTCAATGATAATCTTATCAGTGAAATGAGTTATCAACTAAGGATGCAATGTCCTCCCTCTTTTGCCAAAATGATCGAGAACGGTATGAAAATAGAGAACATAATGGTAAAGAAAGGAGAACTAAAACTTTACAATAATTCATACAACAACAACAACAACAATGACAAACCCAAGTTTTGGTCAAAGAATAGGAATGTTAGCAATGAAAGGAATGACGATAATAGTACTACAAAACAACAACAACCAATTTTTAATCTATCAAGCCAAATCCCAAGCAATAACAATCCAAAAAACAATAAAGCCAAGTCCTTTTTCTCCAATCCTCAAAGGAAATTCACAAACATTGGAAAATCTTTGGAATCAGCTCTAAAAACTTTGCTTGCTAACAAATTGATTGTTTTACCAGAAGTAAGAAGTTATGAACCACCAGTCAAGCCCAATTGGTGGATTGACAATCATTTTTGCAATTATCATCAGAATAAAGGACACCTAAAAAATGATTGTTAGAGATTAAAACACTTTATCCAAGATCTAATCGATAATGAAACCATCACAATAGATAGCCATAAGACAAACGAATCACACTTGGCTTTCAAAACCTTACTTCCAAATCATGACAAAGGTGAATCATCCCAATTAAAAGATGACAAAGGAAAAGCCAAAGGGAATTACACTTATGCATACGATGATGTGGTAAATGTGATCATTGTTAATGAAAATCCATCTTCAAAACCAATCAATGTTATCACGAGAAGCAAATAAAAGGTTACCTTTCCAAGTATAGAAAAAGAACCAACACCCAATCCACAACAATACAATTTAGTAGAGAAATTACAACGAATACCTACTCAAATATCAATTTGGAACTTCTCAAGGTTTCACCTATGCATAAAGAAATTTTGGAGAAAGCTTTAGTGGAAACAATAGTTTCAAAAGATTTGTATGTAGATCAGTTCCAAAACATGGTAGGACACCTTATAACTCCTCATTGCTTATCATTTTCTGAAAATGACGATGCATCCTTACAACATCCTCACAATGCTCCTTTACATGTTGAAGTCTCCATAAATAAAAATCATGTCAAATGTGTGCTCATAGATGGAGCAGCTGGCTTAAATATTTTTGCATTAAGTTTGATAAAAGCTTTGGGATATTCAGAGAATGCAGTAGACCAAAAAAAGAAAATAACCATCAAGGCTTATGATGAAGTAGAACGTTCTTCTAAAGGAACCGTTGTGCTACCAATAACGATAGGACCTGTGAAAAAGGATACATTGTGTCAGGTTTTAGATTTGAAACTCTCTTAAAACATTCTTCTAGGAAGGCCATTGATTCACAAAATGCAAGCAGTTCCTTCTACATATTATCAATGTGTAAAATTTCCTCATGAATGAAAAGAGATCACTATAATTGAAGATTCTAGTCAATATTGCAATAATTTGAAACCCACACAAGATACAACAATTCCACACAATAGAGAATCAGTATATCCTACCAAAGATATTCAAGCAAAGCTATGGGAAACTTTTGAAGAAAATCTCAAGTTAAATGATGAAGGAATGTGGAAATATTCTTTGCATAATTTTCCACTTTCCCCTAAGTCATATGGTAAGCCTACAAATATTCAATCAAAGCCGTCAGAAAGATCAAAATATATGTTTAAAGGAACATTTGTTAGTGCTGTGTTGGGTGAATATTTTGTCACCAGCATACTAATGACAAAACATAAAATTCACACAATGCTATGCTAAGAAATTAATCTCTCCTCTCATCAAGAGGAGGTTCCCTATGAAATTTCTCCTCTATTTAACAAGAAATTAAGTTGGTGGGTTGGCATTGGGCATATAACTCTCTTTTTTTAGAGTTTATGTATTCTCCCTTCACCTAGTTATAGTTTCTCTACCTCTTTAGATATTCAAAGAAAAGAACTATTAATCTAATAAACTATACTAAGAGTTACTTCTAAGCAACACAAAGTCTCCTATATGGTAACACTGATTCACACTAATTGTTACAAATTAAACAAGTAGAAACTTAGCTTAAAGCTCAAAGTCTTTAAGTGTAAATTTCTAATCAATTAAACTACTAATAACCGCAACAATACAAAGCTTACTACAAGTTACTTCCTTTATCAGCAAATTTGTCAAACATGCTAAGAGCACAAAGTCTATTGGCAGGATTTGAAAGCTCTTTAACCATGTAGCAATATCTTAAGATCAAATACGCAAAGATAATATGTATTCAATGGACATAGGAACATTAAATAATATAAACAAATTTATTGATACAATGCAAAGTTTGCAATCAACAAAACCATTTTCTTTATTTGTTTGATTGAATTCTCATCACAAAAGCTCAAAGTCTAAATTGGGATAAAAATCCAGCAAAGTTTTGCTAAGCATGAAAAGATCCAAATATTATAAAAAGGTCCTCCTTATATAGGAAAACAAGTTGAGAAAAAGGTGGGCACAGTTGACTTATTCAACCGCACAGTCCCATTTTACTACAACTACTACATAAAGAAAACATGCAGCTGCATAAAAATTTACAACATTTATTGGTGTAGCCACATGAAGAAAGAGTGCCAAATGGGGGAACTTCATTCTTGATTCTCTTCTTCGTTGGATTTCTAAAAACCTTCGAACTTGGCGAGGATAGCTTTGACCTCTGATTCGTTTGGCATCAAGGTAGAACTTGTGATGATTTGAACGTGGGACATTACATCTTGGATCTTCACGTGCTTCTTCTTAAAATCCTTTAGCATGGATGCAAGTACTTCAAAGCTGACTTGAATTTATAACAATTTATCAAATGTATCAAGCCATAAGTCTTGTCCCGTGCACTGGTCCATCAAGGAAAGAAATTCTTGGGTGACGACTTCGACAGTGACGAGATTTTGATCACCATCATACAAATAGCAATGGAGATCACCTACTTTAGCAAAAATAAGGTCAACCTCATCATCGCCTTCTTTCTTTTTGCAATCCAGCTCTGCAATCATCAATTTCATTGTCTCTTGTTTATGAGACAATAATGACAAGATCTGAATATACTTCTCCCTTGTGGGAATTACCTTGTTCTCAACCAGGACAATAGTTCATAATGAGGTTTTGAGTCTTTGCATCTGACTCTGGATCACTTCATAATGAGACAATAGTTCCACCATTGAACTCAGAAGATGAGAGCCTTCTGACCTTAGCCATGAGATCCATTCGTCCATTACTCGGCCCTTAGCTCCTACCTGATCAATCTTCTTGATAGCTTCAGTGTCTATTGATGATCCTATAGGTTCAACTTCTTGAGAAGATTGTGTTAACTTTAAGAGGACGTTGGTCAACTACTCATACTTCTGCTTCAGGATATTTTTCTCATCCCTCTCCTGATCCAGTCTTCTTAACAAAGAATTAAGGGCTGTCTGGGAATCTAATTTGACACCTTCATGTGTCTCCACTCCGAGCTCCACAACCTGCATGGTATAATTTTCTGCTTGTATGTTGCCTTTGTCTTTGTTTGATGATGGCACCATAACTTCAGCGTATTTTCATTTGGAAGCTGGGTCTACTACCACTCGAGATACTGTGTTTGGCTTCTTCGTTCCCTTAGGCTTTGGAGGAACCAAAAGTTCAAAGTCAAATTCATCTAGAGATATTACTTGTTTTTTCCTCTTAGGGGCCACTACTTCCATCGAAGGGGGTAGTTCTGGATTAGATGATGGAGTAGTAGCTCCTTCTGACTCAAAGTCAAAGATTATAGAGTAGGTTGACTGGAACTTGGAGCAGTTGCAAGCGTAACTGACGGTGCTAATATTGAAGCATCTAATGGAACATTTGTTGCTGGTACCTCTTCAATTATTGGTGGAAGAGTTGAGGGTGTCGTCAGTGTAACTTCAACACTTACCAATGAAGGGATGGTTGTGATGGTGGTAGTAATGGCTGGTAAATCTACCGAAACCTATTCTGCAAGTGCATCTTGCAAAGTTTCATTAAAATCCATCATGGTAGACTTAAAAGTAGATGAAGGGATATCATCTAAAGTAGAGAAGTTGGTTATTGTAAAAAATTGACCAGCAGTCTTTGATTGCACCATGCCCATACTTAGATCTCCATCTTCATGAACATCTTCATCTTCTTGATCAGAATTAGAGTAAGAATCAATAGAGTGAACAACTACTTGTGAAGTGGTTGTCATATCAACTTCAACTGAATGTGGCACTTCTTCTGCCTGTACTTCCTCTTGTTGAGGAATTTCACCTTCTTCGACCTCCTTACCCTTTCCAGCTTCACTGACAGGTGGTTGTTCTAGCTCCTTTGCCACTACCTCTTGTGATGCTGATGTTTATTCGCCTTTCTTTGAACCTCTAACTATAAATTTGATTTTAGGCCCTTTACCTTTTGATTGTACCACAGGAGTTGAGGATAATGCTTGTGAGTCTGCCCTATTCTTTGTTCTTGTTTTAGCTATCGCTGTCTTGCCCAATGAACCATCACTGTTGTCATCATTTCCTGAAGTAGTGGGAAACTATTTCATCCTAAGATTCTTCTTTAGTAATGAAGCATTTGTGTTTGCTATGATGGGAGAGAACCTTTGAGTAATGGACTTGCTTTCCTTCTTTGACCATTACACAACTGGGAGCGGGGAATCAACAATCTTCTTCTCATAGTAAATAGGATCCACTATGTCATCTATGTCTTCCATAGTCATTGGGATCTTAGCTAGATCTAGATTTTTAATTTGTTCTAGAGTAAGGCGGCTAAAGTCCATCCTTCTTATATCCTCCTCATTCTGATAGCCTGCCCAAGCATCCTCAAACCTATAGACATGAGTGTATGTCCTTTTGAGTTTTCTCTTTATACCTCAAAAATCAAAATTAGTTCAGGCCTTGAATCTCCTCATGGTATTCCACTGCATTTCCTCCTCCATGTTTTTGGATTTGGGATTAGTTAGCACGGAATACCTACCAATTGACTTTGGGAATTTCAGCCCAGTCTTGTGTGCTTGTGATTGTTTCTCATGCACACTAATCAGTTGTCTGCATAGCTCCATAGGGACAATTTTATCTGAAGGAAACCTTGGAAGAATGAAAGGCTCACCTGAGAAGCATCCAATCTAGATGTAGGTGAATGTGGGAAATTGTAGGAATACACACCCAAAATGGGACACCCTACTGTAAGCAGCCTCTGATATTCTTCTCTTATATAGGCCTTTATCAAAAATGCACTTCCAAACAACAAAGAAAGCATCATTAACCCTCTTGTAATGATTACCCTAATTTTTGATAGTTAGTTGATCATAGTATTCCCAAACGGGCACTATTCTTCTGTCACCCTTAGTTGACAAGCCTAGATATTGCCTCATAGAGGCAGCTGTGTAAACTAGGTATGAGGTCGTATAAAACTTCAGTGTTACCTTGACCTCTTTTAGTTGGGCGCAAAGCGCATCACTGATTTGTTCTCCCCAATCAATCCTTGCAGCTCCCTTTCTGATTATATTCATATAGTAAATCATCCAGCTTTGGAGATAATGAGTCTTTTAATCCTCTCACTCTAGATAACATGGTGACCATGTCATTATATTCTTCATTAAAATCACTCCTATGGAAAGACTTAAGCCATCGGGAGGTGAGGGAAGATCTAGTAGTTGAGAGATAAATAGTATTGATCACCTTTTTACATTTATCCTCGTGTTTCTCATAGTACTCTTGAGCACTCTCTTGAGAAATATCAGCCACTTCTTCAGCTGATGAGCCTTTGAAAATACTATTGAAGAATATGCTATCTAGAGTCATTATGACCTTCTAATCATCATCTTTTACCTATCTTGTGCTTGGATCAAAGTGATCAGCCACTGCTAGTACAAATTCAGGATCATGAGCCACAACTAGGAAAGATGCATACTTATGCAGCTCAGATTTGATTAAACTGGTCAAGTGTGCAAGAGCCTTCTGAACTTGGTCAAGAAACTCTTGCATGTCAACATGCCCAATTTCGATGTCCCTAATCTCCTTAATATTAGAATCCACTAAACTTTCAGGGTACATATTCAAGTACCGATTGTACTTTTCTTCATCTTTTTTGATGATGCCTTACTCGAAGAAGGTTATCCTAAGGAAGACTCAGGCTTGCTGTGGGAGAGCTTTGACATTCATGCACAATGACTCTACCACTTTGATCTTCAAAAAATCCAAGGCGTGAGCGATCCAATCGAGCCACCGAGAAGAAAATCTGAGTGGTGAGTGATGAAAATGAGGGTGGAAGCGCATGATACAAACTAGAAATGAAGATTAAAATGCAAAGATTAACTTTTTAAAAAAGCTTTTAAGAAAACCCTAATTAGCAATAAATGCTAATTAATATAACTCATAGTTGCATGTCGGGTTTTAAAGTCTGGCATGCAACCTAGGGGTACTTGCATGTCGGACTTTAAAACTCGACATGCAACTGAGACAAAAACCCCATGCAGTTCGGACTTTAAAGTCTGGACTACAAGCAAAGACAACATGTAGTTCGGGCTTTAAAGTCCAAACTACAATCCAAAACAAACAGCAGTTCGGACTTTAAAGTCCGAACTGCAGTCAAAACCATATGCAGTTTGGACTTTAAAGTACGAGCTGCAGATTGCAACAAAACTCAAATACATTTCAGACTTTAATGTCTGAAGTGTAATTCATTAATAAAGACCCCTGTAGTTTAGACTTTAAAGTCTGAACTGCAAGTTAAACTGCAATCCTAAGAAGCAAAGAAAACAATAAAAATGAAAAGCGAAGAACGAAATGAACTAACCAACCAAGTTGATTAAGCTCTCCCAGAGACCATAAGGTACAAAATGGACTAGTTTCGTAGGGTTGCCTCATGATTTTGGCCAATCTGAAATCAAGGACAATAGCTAGCTCTGATTGGGGAACAAGCTGCACCACTTGAAGCTTGTAGAATCCAGAACTCCGAGTGCCTATATCCATTGGGCTATAGAGTCAGGTGACGAAAAACTAAAAAGAAAAGAATATACATTTTTTGCAAAAAGGTAAAACTTCCTTTACATTGCTCTCTATTGAGTAAAGAGCTTCAAATGTTCTTCGCTATGAGGTAGAGAGAATGGGGTACCATCTGCATATGCATGTAAGTAGCTATGCTCACCCCATACTTCATGAATAGTGAAGGGACCTCTCCATAAGGAATCAAACTTTCCATGCAAGCCTTTTGGTTCCCTGCTCTTGTCCCATAACAAGACTTGATCACCAATTGAGAAGCCGCAAGAAGTTGTTTTCTTGTCAAACAATATCTTCACTTGGCTTTGGTGTGCAACAATCCTATCTACCACTTCAGTCCTTGTTTCTTCCAGCTGAGAAAGAAACATAATTCGCTTATCTAGTGAATCTTGATATGTGTTGTCTTCAATGGCCTTAGTGAGCTTTAGTGCTAGAAGTTCCACAGTGATCAGAATCTTGGCATTCAACCCATACAAAAGTTGAAAAGGTGACATATCGATGCTCTTTCTAGAGTTATATGATTCGCCCATAGCGCATCATAAAGAGCTTTATACCAAAACCATTGTTTCTCATCAACAAGTTTCCTCATGATAGTGACCAAGTTCTTGTTGCTTGACTCAGCGTGACCATTTCCTTGCGGATAATAGTCAGATGAGTGAGAAAGAATAATACTATGATCAAAGAAAAAAACAATTATCTCATAAGACAAAAAACATGAAGCATTATCAGCTACAATCTTATGAGGAACACCAAACCTTGAGACAATGTTCTCTTTTAGAAACTGACAAACCACCATTGAGGTAGATTGCTTAGTCGGAATTGCTTCTACCCACTTGGTGAAGTAATCTATTGCTGTGAGGATGTATATGTGACCTATGCTTGATGTTGGATTGACAAGTCCAACGAAGTCCAATCCCCACTGTTTGAAAGGCTCTTCAATTATTACTGGCTTTAGTGGAAGTGCAGCTAGTCTAGGCTTGCCAACAAATTGCTGACATTGCTCACACTTGCAAACCCAACTGTATGTATCTTTAAATAATGTTGGCCAGTAATACCTAGCACACAAGATTTTGTGTGCAGTAACAGGGGTAGAAAAATGTCCTCCACAAGCAAGATCATGAAAATATTGAAGTAATCTTACTTGTTGTTGTTTGTCTATGCAGCACAGGAAATTGCTGTCCAGACCCTTCTTGTACAAACCATTATCCCATAGGACAAAATTCACTACTTTGAGCTTTAAGGTTCACTTTTCTTTCCTTGACAGATGTGCAGGACAATCTCCATATGTCAAGAGATATGCTAAGTCGGAATACCACTCGTCAGTAGTACTAACAAATAGAACATGAGGAAGATCTTGATTAATACCTTCTTTTTCAAGTACTACTTCATCTATTGATTTATTGTCAGCTATCAACTGACATAGACCTTTCCCACGAACCAACTTAGTGGGCTTGATTTCCATATCATATTGTTGAATCCTGGCAACCCAGTTGCCCCTTTTAGTCCCTAACTCTTGTTGTGTCAGAATAGACTTGACAACAACATCAGGAACAAGAGCAATGACATGTGGATTCAGAATATACAACCTAAAATGTTTAACTGCTTTCACTACGGCAAAAGCATGCTTCTCCATTTCTGAGTATTTCAACTCATGAACGCAATAGGTGATTCCACACCTTCACTATTTCTTTGCATTAGTATAGTTGAACAAGTATGGTCTAATGCATAGCTATACATAATGAACTCCTTAGTATAATCTAGGCATACTAAGACTGGAGCGTTTGCCATGGCTTCTTTGATCTGATGGAAAGCTTGCTTTCCTTCTGGAGTCCATTTGAAGAGAGAATTACCCTTCATCATATTGACTATATGACGAGTTTGTTCAGCAAAATTGAGAATGAATCTTCGTAGGAAATTAACTTTTTCGAAGAAAGAATGAACGACAGTCTTACTGGTCAGCAATGAAAGGTCACAGATTGCTTTTACCCTTTCCGCATCAATTTTAATACCTTCCTTTGAAACAATATGCCCAAGCAATTTACCTTTAGTGACCCCAAAAACAAACTTCTTGGGATTGAGAGAGATTCCATGCTGGCGACATTTTTCTAAGACTTGTTGTAGATGGGAAAAATGATCTTGACGTTCCTTAGAATAAATTGTCAAATCATCTAAATAGACAACAATGAACTTACCAAGAAAACTTCGGAAAGCCAAATCCATTGCACGTTGGAAAGTTTCTCCCGCATTTATTAACCCAAAAGGCATCCTGTGATATGAAAAGGTACCCCAAGGCATGGTAAATGCGGTCTTGTGCTGATCTTGTTCCAACACTTCAACCTGATTATAACTTGAAAATCCATCCAACATGGACATCATCTCTGCTCTAGTAACAACTTGTAGGACATGGTCCATGATAGGCAGAGGATAATTATCCTTCAAGGACACCTGATTCAAGTTTTGGAAATCTACACATATCCAAATTTCACCATTCTTCTTACGTACAGGTACAATGTTAGCAATCCAAGAAGAATGGTGGATGGGGAAGATTATCCTTGCTTTCAACATCTTTTGTACTTCAACAAAGATAGTGTCAGAGATTTTTGGGTTATATTGCCTTTGCTTCTATCGGAAAGGCATAATACCTGGTTTCAATGGAATGTCATGGTGGAGTTCTTCGAGATGAAAAGACTTTAGATCTTCATAGGAGTTTGCTAAGACGTCAAAATACTGCTGCAATAATGCAACAAATTCCTGTCTTTCTCCTTGTGAGCAACATTTTCCAATGTTGATCATTTTGGGATTGTCCTCAGTCCCAATGTTTATTTCTTCATATTCCATTGACCCTGTAGTTGATCTTTGCTACTTCTTAACATAGCAATCATGCTTGTCAAAAAGCTTTTCTAGCGAAACTAGACCCTTGGGGATCTTGTTTCCTTTTAATTGTAGAAATTTTTCTCTTGTTTTTGTGTCAACACTTTCAATTGCATCCTTTGAAGGGTAGTGAATACCTTCAAAGTACAGATCATCAAAATTATCAGAAGTTTGTAAGAAATTTATTACATGATGATCATCATTGAACACCTACCAATTATCAGAGTTGTCAGGAACGCTTGGCCGGAAAACTAATTCAACAACATAAGTTGATCCTGAAAAATCTTTGTGAGGAATCAAAGATGTTGCTGATACTGCTAATGAGTCAGCCCTATCATTGAATTCATGGGAAACAACAGATATATCAAAAGCATCAAATATTTCTATTAGATCCCAGACAAGATTGCGGTAATGCAGCAGCCTTTCACTCCTTGTTTGATATATGTTTCTGATTTGACAGACTATTAACTCAGCATCCCCTTGAGCATGCAAGTTCTTGATTCCCTTCTGCTGAGCAATATTCATTCCCAGAAGGAGAGACTCATACTCAGCTATGTTTTTTGTGTTATTGAACTGCATTTTGAAGGAGAAAGGGAAAAAATTACCCTTGGGAGAGATCAAAATGATACTGGCTCCTGATCTGGTGGAAGAACAGCTACCGTCAAACTCCAGCATCCAAACATCATCTGGACTACCAATGCTGACGGTATCAAAATTGAGAATTTCTTGTTGTGAAGTTGAAGCTCCTTTTGATTCAATAACACTACTTTCACAATTAACTGGAAAATAATTGAGTGAATTATCAACTTCACTCTCAAGAGTCATCTTTAGACCATCATTAGCATGCATGAAATAATTACCCATGCCTGATGATTTGAAAAGAATCTGGGCCCGCTGATCATCAGATTTGACAATGGTATATTTTGATTCTTCTTCTAGAAGTAACCTTTGGACAACCCCTTTAATTGGGATACGAGCCTCAGTCATAACCATTTTTAACTCACCCCCAACATCTCTACAAAAATTTATTCCCAACAATAGCCCATAGGAAGCTGGTACGTCAGCTACCAGTACTGTCATCTTGATTTTCTTTTCTAGGAATGATGCAAAGGCAAACTATGCATCTTTGATTTGACCAATCAAAGGAACTTGTTTGTTATCCATAGAGAAACACCTTCCAAATGTTTTGGTCAAAGTTAAACCAAGGGAATTAGCAACTTTTGATGGCATAACATTATTAGATGCCCCAGACTCAATTATGAAGTTGCTAAGCTTGTAACCATTTATTAACAAAGAGATGTAAAATGGTTCTATCTTCTCAATAGGAGATGGGGAAGATACTAAATTGTTTTGAAGCAAGTTTGATTTTGGAAGATTGCTAGGGGTAATATTTTTTTCTTTAACAAATTTGACCAAACAGTCAAATTGATCAGGGTTAGATCTCAAAAATTCTACCTTAGACATTTGTATCTTGGTTTTTCTAGCATGATCTAGAATATCAAATGATTGAAAAGAATTCATTAAAGATGAACTTGCATTCTCATTTTGAGAACTTACAACATTAGGAACACTAGTCTTCGGTGTAGGTGCAGAAGAAATAGCAAGTGTAGAAAAATTAATAGTAGTTGAAGGAGTACTTACACCTTTATCTTTCATGACATCCTTCAAGATAGAAGTGTCCTTTGGGGGGTTTGGTATAGGAGTCCCGCGCTTAGCAATAGAAATGGACAAATGTTGAGAATCCTGGATCTGAGCAGAATCATCATTTTTCACATTGGCAGGTGGTGGAGTTGCTTGTGTTTGTGAACGCATGAACACTGCAAAGACATCTCCTTCACGTGCATTTGACGCATCATCTTCTTGGTACTGCAAAAATCTGATGTTAGAGTCGCCAGCTAAATCTGAATCACCTTCTTGATGTGAATTAGCATCTTCTTCACCAAAGGGAGGAAGATCATTTTGTTCAGCTTCATAGTATCCAGTAGCTGAACTTTGGGGTGGTGCTTCCAATGCAAGCCTCTCTAGAGCAGGAGGTAATTTATTCTGATTATGGATAGAGTAATTAGAAGCATTATTTTGGTAAGTCCTTCTTGGGATGTCTCGATAAGAAGTACTTCCTTGTGAGGAAATCTGCTTCTTAAGTGCTAGCAACTCATTTGCTAGCTTCTATATCATAGGATCAGCAGAACTAGTTGAAGAATGAGATACATCTGTAGCTTGATTACTCCTAACCTTGTTAGGATCTCTCCTTATCTTGCCAGCAAGGATAAGATCATCTTCAACTGATATGGCCATTTTTTGAGCTACGACCAAATCTGTAGGATTGTTCCTCCGCAAAAGGAAACTCACCTCTAGCAATTGGGAGTTGATGAAAAAACATTTCAAGTTTCCAGCAGTAGATCTTGAAGTAACTGGAATACGATTATGTAACTTGTCGAATTTGGCTACAAACTCACGCATGGGTTCCTGAGGCTCTTTCTTCAACTGAGTTAATTGTGCTAATAAAGCATGATCATCTTTAGTAGACTTGAATCTCACCTCAAACAATGTTCTGAGAGATGCCCAAGAAGTGATACAAGCATTGGGTAGATGATAAAACCAATCGACAATAGCTCCATGCAAAGTTTCAATGAACAATCTTACTGAAACATCTTCATGTTCAACACCAAGAACTCCACAAGCGATGTATAAGGCAGCAATGTGTTCATCTGGATGTTGAGCACCATCTCCAAAAAATTTTGGTAGTTTCTTTCACATACCTTTGGGTAATTCATGTAAAGATGCGGTCAAGTTCAAAGGACCAAAAGAAGTACCTCAAGGACCAATAGTAGCCATCCTTAATGGATTATAAGGTGGTATTACAAAAATATTTGCTAATGGAACAACTACAACTTGCAAACTTGATGCCTCTCTTGGTATGAGAGATCGTCGTGTAGATGGAGGAAAACTTTGTGTCCGTTGCAAAGGAGAAAACGTCCATGGAGGTGTTACAAAGGGAAAATTGAATTGCTGCAATACTTCAAATGTAGGATCAACAATTCCTGCTAATCATTGCCCATGAGTGTAACGTCGATCAGCCAGATTAAGATTTGAAGAAAAACAACAATGTGGAAATTACAATGAAAATGCACTGCAACCCAAGAGACAAATCAGTTGCATGTCGTTCCCCAGCAGAATCGCCAAAAAACTGTTGGGTGAATATTTTGTCACCAGTGTACTAATGACAAAACATAAAATTCACACAATGGTATGCTAAGAAATTAATCTCTCCTCTCATCAAGGGGAGGTTCCCTATGAAATTTCTCCTCTATTTAACAAGAAATTAAGTTGGTGGGTTGGCGTTGGGCATATAACTCTCTTTTTTCAAAGTTTATGTATTCTCCCTTTGCCTAGTTACAGTTTCTCTACCTCTTCAGATATTCAAAGAAAAGAACTATTAATCTAATAAACTATACTAAGAGTTACATTTAAGCAGCACAAAGTCTCCTATATGGTAACACTGATTCACACTAATCATTACAAATTAAACAAGTAGAAACTTAGCTTAAAGCTCAAAGTCTTTAAGTGTAAATTTCTAATCAATTAAACTACTAATAACCGCAGCAATACAAAGCTTACTACAAGTTACTTCCTTTATCAGCAGATTTCTCAAGCATGCTAAGAGCACAAAGTCTATTGGTAGGATTTGAGAGCTCTTTAACCATGTAGCAATATCTTAAGATCAAATACATAAAGATAATATGTATTCAATGGACATAGGAACATTAAATAATATAAACAAATTTATTGATACAACGCAAAGTTTGCAATCAACAAAACCATTTTCTTTATTTGTTTGATTGAATTCTCATCACAAAATCTCAAAGTCTAAATTGGGATAAAAATCCAGCAGAGTTTTGCTAAGCATGAAAAAGATCCAAATATTTACAAAAGCATCCTCCTTATATAGGAAAAGAACTTGAGAAAAAGGTGGGCATAGTTGACTTATTCAACCGCACAGTCCCATTTTACTACAACTACTACATAAAGAAAATGTACAGCTGCATAAAAATTTACAACATTTATTGGTGCAGCTGCATGAAGAAAGAGTGCCAAAAGGGGGAACTTCATTGTTGATTCTCTTCTTCGTTGGATTTCTAAAAACCTTTGAACTTGGCGAGGAAAGCTTTGACCTCTGATTCATTTGGCATCAAAGTAGAACTTGTGATGATTTGAACATGGGACATTACATCTTGGATCTTCACATGCTTCTTCTTAACATCCTTTAGCATGGATGTGAGTACTTCAAAGCTGACTTGAATTTATAACAATTTATCAAATGTATCAAGTGAGAAGTCTTGTCTCATGCACTGGTCCATCAAGGAAAAAAATTCTTGGGTGACGACTTCGACAGTGACGAGATTTTGATCACCATTATACAAATAGCAAGGGAGATCACCTACTTTAGCAAAAATAAGGTCAACCTCATCATCGCCTTCTTTCTTTTCATGATCCAGCTCTGCAATCATCACTTTCATTGTCTCTTGTTTATGAGACAATAATGACAAGATCTGAATATACTTCTCTCTTGTGGGAATTACCTTGTTCTCAACTAGGACATCTATCCTGAAATCCTCCATTTCGCTCCAAAGGGTAGTGCTTTTCACAACTTCCTTAATTTCCTAGGATAAAGAGGTTTTGAGTCTTTGTATCCGACTCTGGATCAATTCATAATCAAACAATAGTTCCACCATTGAACTTAGAAGATGAGAGCCTTTTGACCTTAGCCGCGAGATCCATTCATCCATTACTTGGCCCTTAGCTCCTACCTACTCAATCTTCTTGATAGCTTTAGTGTCTATTGATGATACTATAGGTTCAACCTCTTGAGAAGATTGTGTTGCCTTTAAGAGGATGTTGGTCAACTACTCACACTTCCGCTTTAGGATATTTTTCTCATCCCTCTCCTGATCCAGTCTTCTTAACAAAGAATTAAGGGTTGTCTGGGAATCTAATTTCACACTTTCATGTGTCTCCACTCCGAGCTCCACAACCTGCATGGTATAATCTTCTAATTATATGTTGCCTTTGTCTTTGTCTGATGATGGCACCATAACTTTAGCATATTTTCTTTTGGAAGCTAGGTCTACTACCACCCAAGATACTGTGTTTGGCTTCTTCGTTCCCTTAGGCTTTGGAGGAACCAAAAGTTCAAAGTCAAATTCATCCGGAGATATTACCTTTTTTTTCCTCTTAGGGGCTACTACTTACATTAAAGGGGGTAGTTCTGGATTGGATGATAGAGTAGTAGCTCCTTGCTAACACAGAGTTGAAGATTCTGGAGTAGGTTGACTGGAACTTGGAGCAATTGCAAGTGTAACTGACAGGGCTAATATTGAAGCATCTAATGGAACATTTGTTGCTCGTACCTCTTCAATTATTAGTGGAAGAGTTGAGGGTGCCATCAAAGTAACTTCAACACTTACCAATGAAGGGATGGTTGTGACAATGGTAGCAATGGCTAGTAAATCTACTGAAACCTGTTCTGCAAGTGCATCTTGCAAAGTTTCATTAAAATCCATCATAGTAGACTCAAAAGTAGATGAAGGGATATCATCTAAAGTAGAGAAGTTGGTTATTGTAAAAAATTGACCAGCAGTCTCTGATTGCGGCATGCCCATACTTAGATCTCCATCTTCATGAACATCTTCATCTTCTTGATCAGAATCAGAGTCAGAATCGATAGAGTGAATGACTACTTGTGAAGTGGTTGTCATATCAACTTCAACTGAATGTGGCACTTCTTCTGCTTATACTTCCTCTTGTTGAGGAATTTCACCTTCTTTGACCTCCTTACCCTTTCCAGCTTCACTGACAAGTGGTTGTTCTGGCTCCTTTGCCACTACCTCCTGTGATGCTGATGATGATTCGCCTTGCTTTGACCCTTTAACTGTAAATTTGATTTTATGCCCTTTACCTTTTGATTGTACCATAGTAGTTGAGGATAATGCTTGTGAGTCTGCCCTCTTCTTTGTTCTTGTTTCAGCTGTCGCTGTCTTGCCCAATGGACCATCACTGTTGTCATCATCTCCTGAACTAGTGGGAAACTATTTCATCTTGAGATTCTTCTTTAGTAACGAAGCATTTGTGTTTGCTATGATGGGAGAGATCCTTTGAGTAATGGACTTGCTTTCCTTCTTTGACCATTGCACAAGTGGGAGTGGGGAATCAACAATCTTCTTCTCATAGTAAACAGTATCCACTATGTTGTCTGTGTCTTCCATAGTCATTGGGATCTTAGCTAGATCCAAATTTTCAATTTTTTCTAGAGTAAGGCGGTTGAGGTCCATCCTTCTTATATCCTCCTCATTCTGACAGTTTGCCCAAACATCCTCAAACCTATAGACATGAGTGTATGTCCTTTTGAGTTTTCTCTTTATACCCCAAAAATCAAAATCGGTTCAGTCCTTGAATCTCCTCATGGTTTTCCACTGCATTCCCTCCTCCATATTTTTGGCTTTGGGATTAGTTAGCACAGAATACCTACCAATTGACTATGGGAATTTCAACCCAGTCTTGTGTGCTTGTGATTGTTTCTCATGCACACTAATCAGTTGTCTGCACAACTCCATAAGGACAATTTTATCTGAAGGAAACCTTGGAAGAATGAAAGGCTCACCTGAGAAGCATCCAATCCAGACGTAGGTGAATGTGGGAAATTGTAGGAATACGCACTGAAAATGGGACACCCTACTATAAGAAGCCTCTGATATTCTTATATAGGCCTTTATCAAAAGTGCACTTCCAAACAACAAAGAAAGCATCATTAACCTTCCTATAATGATTACCCTAATTTTTTATAGTTAGTTGATCATAGTATTCCTAAACGAGCACTATTTTTCTTTCACCCTTAGTTGACAAGCCTGGATATTGCCTCATAGAGGCAGCTCCATAAACTAGGTATGAGGTCATATAAAACTTTAGTGTTACCTTGACCTCTTTCAATTGGGTACAAAGCGCATCACTGATTTGTTCTCCCCAATCAATCCTTGCAGCTCCCTTTCTGATTATATTCATATAGTAAATCATCCAGCTTTGGAAATAAGGAGAGTCTTTTAATCCTCTCACTCTGGATAACATGGTGACCATGTCATTATATTCCTCATTAAAATCACTCTTGTGGAAAGACTTAGGCCATCGGGAGGTGAGGGAAGATCTAGCAGTTGAGAGATAAATAGTATTGATCACCTTTTTGCATTTATCCTTGTCTTTCTCGTAGTACTCTTGAGCACTCTCTTGAGAAATATCAACCACTTCTTCAGCTGATGAGCCCTTGAAAATACTATTAAAGAATACACTATTTAGAGTCATTATGACCTTTTGATCATCATCTTTTACTTGTCTTGTGCTTGGATCAAAGTGTTTAGCCACTGCTAGTAGAAATTTAGGATCATGAGCCGCAACTGGGAAAGATGGATACTTATGTAGCTCAGATTTGATTAAACTGATCAAGTGTGCAAGAGCCTTCTGAACCCGTTCAAGAAACTCTTGCATGTCAACGTGCCCAATTTCCATGTCCCTGATCTCCTTAATGTTAGAATCCACTAAACTTTCAGGGTACATATTCAAGTACCTATCATACTTGTATTTCATCTTTTTTGATGATGCCTTACTCAAAGAAGGTTGTCCTAAGGAAGACTCGGGCTTGTTGTGGGAGAGCTTTGACATTCATGCACAATGACTCTACTACTTTGATCTTCAAAAAATCCGAGGCATGAGTGATCCAATCGATCCACGGGGAAGAAAATCCACATGGTGAGTGATGAAAATGGGGGTGGAGGCGCGCGATACAAACCAGGAATGAAGATTAAAATGCAAAGATTAAATTTTTAAAAAACTTTTAAGAAAACCCTAATTAGCAATAAATGCTAATTAATATAACTTGTAGTTGCGTGTCCAGTTTTAAAGTCTGACATGCAACCTAGGGGTACTTGCATGTCGGACTTTAAAACCCGACATGCAACTGACACAAAAACCCCATGCAGTTTAGACTTTAAAGTCCGGACTGCAAGCAAAGACAACATGCAGTTTGGAATTTAAAGTCCAAACTACAATCCAAAACAAATAGCAGTTCAGACTTTAAAGCCCGAACTGTAGTCAAAACCATATGCAGTTCGGACTTTAAAGTACGAACTGCAGACTACAACAAAACTCAAATACACTTCGAACTTTAAAGTCTGAAGTGTAATTCATTAACAAAGACCCCTGCAGTTTAGACTTTCAAGTCTGAACTGTCGGTTAAACTACAATCCTAAGAAGCAAAGAAAACAATAAAAATGAAAAGCGAAGAACAAAATGAACTAACCGACCAAGTCGATTAAGCTCTCCTGTAGACCATAAGGTACGAAACGGACCAATTTCATAGGGTTGCCTCATGATTTTGGCCAAAGTGAAATCAAGGACAACATGCTGGAACTCTTGCAGAGGAAAATGACGACAAAGACATTCTTGGTTGGTTATACAAGGATGAAGACAAAACTATAGCAATAATAGCAGAAGTCAATATTCCCATAAAACAATATGGCAAAGGATATGAAATCATGCAAAAGATGGGATGTGGAGGAAAAGGACCAATTGGTAAGCAACATCAAGGTATTTCAAAACCTATTTGTCTACACTCACAATCCATAGAAGATAAATCGGGGCTAGGATATCTAAAGTCTAATCAAAAGAAACATAATCATCAATAACAACAATGGAGAAAGAAATCAATTTCTAAAGAAGAAAATTGGCAAGAAAAGCTACATCAAGTGGCCGAAATAGTAACCAATAAACAAAAGAAGAAAGAAGAACATGAAAAGAAAGAAGAGGAGATTATCATAAAAGGTGAAGAAAAATATTGTCAACAAGTTCTGAAAATACAAACAAAGGCAAAATTTGAACAAGATATTCCAGAAGCAGTAAAAATAGAGATGACAGAAATCAGAGAACTTTTTGCACCATACGACATTCCAGTATGGTATAGTGGAGTAATCTTAGATCAAGATTCAGAGACATATTCCAATGAATATGAATGGGGTCCAGATGCTTTATCCACTACATCAAGGAACACAATGAAGATCAAGAAGCTATCACAAAAGAAGACTTGTCTATTGCAGAACAAAAGATGAAGTTAGAAAGAAGACAAGAAAAACTCATAATTCATAGAAAAGAGGCGTATGCAAAAAGAAAAGGGAATGACAAAGATAGAGAAGCAATGCCACAAGAAGAGAAAACAAAGATCAGATATGGAAGAACCATAGAAGAATTAAGAGATAGTCAAGTTGGATTGACTATTAGTCCAAAAGAAGTTGAATTTGAAAAAAGACAAAATCTAGCAAAAGAATCCTCTTTATCACATACACAAGTATGTCAAATCCAAAATGTAAATGAGATCAATCAAGAAAGAATTTTCAATATTAAAGATGTGTGTATTGATATAATCCATTCATTTAAGGGACAAGCGTTAGTGGAAGAACGACTTGAGTGTGAACTACAAAATGCTAATATCAATTTTGTTAAGACTAATTTGGAAATGCTTGAGACAGATAATTCTCAAAAACATTTAATCTATGACAGTACCTATTCTATGCTAAATTATGATCATTATTTCATGAATGTTGAAACACCTAATGATGACAATGTTTATGATTTACCCCTTCTTCATCCTGAACTAATTGATTGGGATAATTTAGACAACCCTGAACTGAATGGCTTTTCCAATGATCATGACTTAGCCGTGTACCTTAACGATGTTGAACCCATCCCACCTAAGATATCTTCCATTGCAGAATCAAGTGATGTTTCTCATAGTCAGGAGAATGCTAAACTTTCCAGTCACAAAAACAAAATAAAACAAGGAAAGAGACCTATTGTTGAAAACCATTTCATGGCAACATTAGATCAATCAAAAGAGAAAACAAAGAACATATCTGATGGTGGAAACCTCTTTGAGGTGCCAGAAGATGGAAAGTTTGACATTCTTCCTGCATATTTTCAAGAGAGATCTGCTATCCTGATAGAACCAACAGAAGTAGTAAACATTGATACATCAAAGGATCCTAAAATACTTCATTTTGCTGCCTCATTATCAGAAAAAGAGAGGAAAGAATACATGGAATTCTTTAAGCAAAGAAAAATAAATTTTGCTTGGTCTTATGCCGATATGCCAGGACTTAATCATGATCTTATCATGCATCATCTTAATATGGATTTAAAAGAAAAACCTATTAAGCAGAAGCTAAGAAAGATGCATCCACACATTGCTCTTGTAAAAACCAAGCTAAAGAAACTATTAGAAGTGGGTTTTATAAGACCAGTTGCTTATCCAAAATGGGTTTCAAGTATTGTACTAGTATCAAATCTAGAAAAGAGCATAAGAGTTTGTACAACTTTTAGAGATCTGAATAAAGCATGTCCAAAATATGATTTCCCGCTACCAAACATTGATATCATAGTGGACTTATCAGTAGGACATGAGATGTTTTCATTAATGGATGGCTTCTCAAGATCTAATAAAATAAGAATTGCACCTAAAGATCAAGAGAAGACAACTTTCACCTATGCATGGGGAACATATTGCTGGAATGTTATGCCATTTGGGTTTAAAAATGTAGGAGCAACTTATCAAAGAGCTATGACGACAATTTTCCATGATATGATGCATACATTTATCAAAGATTATGTTGATGACATACTTGCAAAATCTCACACAAGAAAAGAACATTTGAACATTTTAAGCAAGATTTTTGATAGGCTAGAAAGATATCAATTGAGATTAAATCCAAAGAAATGTGCATTTGGGGTAACCTCTGGAAAGCTCCTGGGGTACATTATATCAGCTCATGGCATTGAAGTAGATCCTAAAAAAGTCAAAGCTATCATGGAGATGGAGTCACCTAAGAACATAAGCCAATTGCGATCTTTACAAGGAAGGTTGCAATCAATTATGAGATTTGTTTCACAGTTGGCCAATAGATGCTTGCCATTTACCCATCTTCTACATAAAAATGTTCCATTGAAATGGGATACAAAATGTGAAGAAGCTATTTTGCAACTAAAAAAATATCGTATAAGTCCTCCAATACTAATATCACCAACCAAAGGGAAACCATTGTTTCTCTATGTCTCAGCAACAAGTGTATCATTAGGCGCTCTCCAAGCTCAACATGATGATGAAGGAAAAGAAAGAGCAGTTTATTATATCAGCAGAACACTTGTTGGTTATGAATTAAATTATTCCTCAATTGAAAAGATATGTCTAGTAGTTGTATTTGCAACTCAGAAGCTACGACATTATATGTTGATTCATTCTATGAAATTAATAGCAAAGATAGATCCTCTCAAAAATTTGTTGAGCAAATCAACATTGACAGGGAGACTAGCCAAATGGGTTATGATACTGAGTGAATTTGACATAGAATATGTTGACCAGAAAGCTATCAAAGGACAAGTCATCACTAATCAATTGGCTGATGCACCTTTACAAAATGACATGCCTTTGCACATCGAATTTCCTGATGCAGATATCTTAATAGTAAGTACAAACTTTTGGGAATTGTACTTTGATGGTTTTTATACCCAACATGGATCAAGTGCAGGAATTTTTTTTATCACACCTCAAGAACATACAATTCTGAAATCATATAGACTACGGTTTCCATACACCAATAATACTGTAGAGTATGAAGCATTGGCTATAGGGCTCAAAATGGCCATTGAATGGAATGTCAAAGAACTCCATGTCTATGGTGATTCACAACTTATCATTAATCAAATAAATGATGAATATCAAAAAAAGGATGATAAGCTTATGCCATACAAACAGCTAGTGGAGGAGTTTAAAGGGCACTTTAAAGAAATCACATTCAACCAGATTCCTAGAAATGAGAATAAATCAACAGATGTAATGGCTACAATAACATCTCTCTTGCAAAATAAGGAGAATCAACAACGTTACTAATTTCTCATGGAAGATATCTTAACCCCTACCATTCAATCCCAACATACCTATCAAATTTACCATATATCAGGAACCAGTCAATCCTTATACGGTCAAACCTACCAATATTTGAAAGATCATATCCTTCCTCTTGAATTATCCCATAATCAGAAATGAAATTTTATTCGTCAATCCTCTCGCTATACTCTAATCTTTGATATCCTATATAGGCGTGGTCTAGATGGTACTTTGTTGAGATGTCTTGAAAAAGATGAATCTAAGAGAGTTCTTAATGACATTCATGTAGGTATTTGTGGGATGCACTCAAGTGGTTTAACATTGGCTAAGAAACTTCTTTGTATGGGTTACTTTTGGCCTACTATGGAAAGATATTCATTCACCTATGTTAGAAAATATAAACATTGTCAGATCCATGGGAATCTTATTCATGTGCCAGCACAAGAGTTATATCCTATAACAGGATCATGGCCATTTTCATAGTGGGGCCTTGATTTGGTAGGAAAGATCAATCCCTCATCTTCTAATGGACATAAGTATATTCTGATTGCTACTGAATATTTTACTAAGTGGATTGAAGCAGTGCCTTTAATAACAGTGACAGGAAAACAAATATCATCATTCATTTTGAATTACATAATTTGTCGCTATGGAGTTCCTATGACCATTATCACTGATAATGGAAGATCATTCAAAAATCAAGATGTGAAAGAGCTATGTGAATAGTTTCATATCCAACATAGGTTCTCTACTCCATATTATCCATAAGGTAATGTTCAAGCTAAGGCATCAAACAAAACTATCTTGAAAATCTTGAAGAAAACAATCAATGAAGCTGGAAAAGACTAGCACATTCAGCTAAATCTTGCTCTTTTGGCATACCAAACTAGTGTACGCACTCCAATAGGGGCAACTCCATATTGTTTGGTCTATGGATCAGAAGCTATATTACCTATAGAAGTGGAGATACCTTCTCTATGAGTATCCTTGCACGGTCTTATACCAGAAGAAGAACAACGAGTCTCTTGACTCTAGGATCTAGAATTGATTCAGGAACGTCGCCAAAATGAAATAGAACATTTGAAAGTATACCAACAAAGAATGGCAAGAAGCTATAACCACAGAGTTAAGCTGCATATTTTCCAGATTGGGGATATCATTCTAAGGGAGAATCCAATAAATCAGCAAGACTGGGAAAATAAGAGAAAATTTGAACCAAATTGGCTAGGACCTTTTGTCATAGTAGCAACATATGGATTAGGAGCATACAAGTTATCTACCCCTAAGGGTTATTGGTTTGATGAGCCTATCAATTCTATCCATCTCAAGAAATTATATGCTTGAGATATACAGTCCTAAAAAAAATCAATAAAAAGCATATACAGTCCTAAAAAAATCAATAAAAAGCATATACAATCCTAAAAAAATCAATAAAAAGCATATAAAATCCAAAAAATGAAATAAATTTAGATGGTGAAAACCTAGTAAATAGGCGCTATCTAAGAAGTAAGCTACTCCATCTATTGAGATCTCTTTGTGCACCTATTTACTCCATCCTATCGCATCTATCGCTTCCATCTATCTTACCTTATCCATTCCATCTTCCATCTTTTGCATCCATTGCTCTGAACCATGTAGCAAGACATATGCAGCTTACCAATAGTTATCAATCTTTGACATACTTGTTGTAGTCATTGTCTTAGATTTTATCAAAATCAATCATATCTGCATTTTTCTCCCGCCATGGTTTGGATCTTGATCAGTTCATACATCCATAATAATTTTGTTTCCACTGGGGGCAAAATCCTAATTCCTTTTGCTAAGGTGATCTTTTAAATCTTGAAAAATCCAAAACATTTGAAAAGCTTAGAAAAACCAAAAACACCTAGGATTTTGAAACAGATAACGAGCAAGAAAGCAACAAAAAACAAGGCATTTCATCAACTACTGAATCATGACACTCAGAAAACAAAGAATCAAACTCGAAAGTAATAAAGGATTATCAAAGATCATTCATCAAGATGATTATATCAGTTAATGACCATATAAGAACATGTGAATGACATACAAGATTCAGTATTTATTTCTTTCTTGATTTTATTGCTAATCGTGTACTCTATGCGACTCAAGGATGTCCATGACTAGAGAAGCTATGATGGGGCACGATTATTTTCTTTGATTGCTGTATGTGGTTTATCTCTTACTAAAGTATGTACTTGTCTCAGGATATGATCAACAAAAGATCAAGGACATTCCAAGCCATGCATGAAAGGAGATAATCCTTGTCTGTTCTGCAAGCAATACTTAGGTCAACTTGATCCATTATATCAAGTTTCTTGTATTAACTTTCTATATCAAAATCCATTTAAGGAATACTCAGGTCATCTTGAATCATTATATCAAGTTCCTTGTCTTTTCTTACAAAATTTTAAAGCTCAATGATAAAATCAAGCACTGTTACAAGATCACATATGAAGAATGGCAGTACAATTTTTAGTTAGCTCATTATTTCAGTTGCATTATAAGCATTCATTTGTTAGTTGCATTATAAGAATTCATTTGTCAGTTGCATTATAAGCATATCATTCCATTAACAGATCAATGGTCATAAATAAAGATTGAGTATACTTGGACAAACAAAAACAATTTGCATTTGATCATTAAAGGTGCATTCATTTTTTAGCATCATTTTAATCATTATCCATTTCATTTAGTTGCATTTTTCCGTTGCATTAGTTTGCATTCAATTTAAGTGCATTTCATTCATCATCTAGTGTATCATCATTATAGTTTGTATTATCATTCCATTAACGATCATTTAGTTGCATCTTTGCACTTAGATTCATAATCATCATAAACATTGCATATAAAAATACAAAAACATTTCATATAGATCATTTGCATCATCATAATAAACAATTCAATCATTCATTTGCATTCCATATAGATCATTGCATTTGCATCATTTAAGATAGTAATCATTTTCATTTTCATCCAAGATCATCAAAACAAAAACATATGATCATTGCATCCATATCATCATCACATAGAATAACATGTATAAAGAAACATCATCCATATAATCATTGCATCCATAAAATCAAAGCATATAGATCATCATCAAATATAGTAACAAGCATAAAGCATCATCATATATAGTCCATGTCTGCATATAGATCATCATAAAACAATAAAAGTTCAAGTATACAATGATATCAAATAAACAATACAAGTGCCTCAAATCAAGTCATGGTTGTCCTGTACCACTACCACCTAACTCTATTCATCTCTGTGGCTATGGGTGAGAAGATCCTCCAGATGCCTATCTCCCATGATCACCACTCCTCTGAGGAGGTCCCATGACCCCACCACTGCTAGTATCCATCAACACAGTGGTATGATAACTACCTGCTCTCTGGCTCTCTGTAACTGCCTCCTCATATCATCATCGCTAGTGGGAAGTCTCCTTCCTAGCCCAAACTAATTCTCTAATAGTGTTAGTCGAGAGAGTACCTGATCCAACCTACTGAATGTGATCAAGAAGGCCCTGAGTATCATGTTGTCTCCTAATAGCTCTTTCCTGCTTAGTCATAAGAGTTTGCACCTGTACTCAAAGCTGGTCAATCTGTGCTCTCAAACTGTCTATGGTACCCTACCCTAGCACATCATGCTCTAGTGCATCCTGCTCTAGCACATCATGTACTAGTGCATCCTACTCTAGAAAATCCTATCGTGGTGCATGAACCCCAATCCCCTCACCACCAACTTGTCCAACTGCTAGAATCTCAGTCCGAGTAACTCTCTGAACCCGTCATCTAATCAGGGGAACATGATCCTTAGGATCCTCATCATCTCCACCATGCGCTACAATAACCCTAGGATCTGGCTGAATCTGACTAAAATCAATGCCTCTCCCACAACCCCCATCCAGTCCAGTCAACCTGCCTCCTCCTGTCAATGGTGATCCTCTTGTTGATCTCATACCTATCTTGCCATGCTCCCTCCCAATCCATCCAACATCTCTCCCACCCATAGGACGTGCTCTCTCAATCCTACCATCCAGTCCAAATGTTCCTCCCTGGACTCTTTGTCGACCTCCCCTCCATCCAGGTCTCCTCCCACCACCACCACCTCTATCCCCACCCTCATCTCCACCTCCCCCAGCCTCACGAGAAGCTCTAAGCTCTTGTCTCCATCTTTATCTCCTAGAAACTGGATCATTTGAGTCATCATCATCATCTCCTAATCTGGGAGGAGGATCTATTGGATCAGTAATGCAAGGAAATGGATGAGCTAATATATACTGAGCATAATTTGCAGTAACCCTAGGATCAAGAATGTGTAATCTCATATCATAAGCCACTCTCAGAGTAGCAACAAACTTTGCATGAGCAATCTCAAATGACAAGGAAGGTCCCAAATCTCATCTATCTCTGTATCATCAAGCATATATTGTCACACCAGTAGGCATAGGCTGGATGATACCAAACTGTCTCAAAATGTGACCAATCAACTATCGCTCAATAATGTAAGGAGTTTGACCAATGAGATATCTACTCTGCATGATAAATGGTAAGGTATGTGCATCATCTATCCATGGCTCACAATCAAGATATGGTCTCCAAGTAATGCTATCCAATAAATCAAACACCCAATGCCAATACTCCATCTTACCCAACTTATGCTGAGTAAGGATACCTGTATAGAAATATATATGGTTTCCTCTCTCCCTGAACTCTGTGATGGATAGGCCATGTAATAAAAATGTGCTCCTAGCACCAGATCTGCAATAAAGTGCATCCTATAGACAAACTCGCACTCTCATCATACACTACTTGATGAAGATCATGATATAAATGTGCAAGCATGCAAACACCCCAAGCATATCGTGTATGATGTTGCATCATACTCAAGAGAATCTCACCCCATCCAATGGAAAAACCTCGTGATCTCCTATTGAGACATATAAATCCTCCAATCAGACCAGCAATAATAACGAGAAGAGCCTCGTAATACATCACCATATCTACCCATTGGATCTGTCCTCTACCAATGCTCTCATCAACAAACATGACTCTGCAAGCCTCTGTTCCAACCCGATCCTGAAAATCATACTACACTAGCTCACCAGTCATTGGGATGTGCAAAATCCTATAGACATCCTCAAGAGTCACACTAATCTCACCCATAAGCAGGTGGAAAGTGTTAGGCTCATTGTGCCATCTCTCGGCTAACGCTGCCAATAATCCTCTATTATGTGTAATCTCAGGCATATACAACAAATGGCATAAACCACAGGCATATATATGCCTAATCTCAGCCTGTGTCAGCTCTAGAACTAAATGACGCACTGCTGGTAATTTTTTCCGACACTGGAGAACATCAAGTTTCTCCTATTTATCAAGAGAAATCAATCAATCATCAAATCAATCTATCTATCAATCAAAAATCATTATCTATCTATCAAATCAAAATCCAGCAACTTACGCTATCTATCTATTAGATCAAATTGAAGCAACTTAAGCTATCAAATCATTTTAAAACCTATCAATCATGGTTTTCTATCAAATCAAATCTATCAAATCAAATCGATCAATCAACAATCAAGCAATCCTATTAATCAATCCAGCAATCAAAGCTATCTATCCAAAAACATCACATAATCACTCAATCAAGTCCCTATTTCATCATCAATGTGTATTAAACAAGTTTAATCTAATCATCAAAGTGATTTTTAGCCTTTGCACTTATCAAAAATATCAAATTTGAGCAAAAGCGCTATCCTATTAAGCATTTGCGCTAAACTAGAGCAAATGCACTAAATTTAAAGATATTTCCGCTAATCCTAATTGCATTTGCGCTAAAACAAAATGCAAAAGTGCTAATCTAATGCTGAAAAAACCCAAAAAAATTAAAATTTTTAAAAATTCAAAAACGCGCGAAAACATGAAAATTTGCACGAAACCTTGAAAATAAAAGCTCGGGATAAGATACCTATCAGATACCCATACTCAACAGGTTGCTGATATCGTCGACCATGCTCAAATCAATGGTTCTCCATAGGAATCACCATTTTGCCACCTTAGCAAGAATATTTTCTTCAGAAGATGACAAGGATAACAATGAAAATAAAATTAGCCTTGGTTAATTTTATATTTACTATTTGAAGAGTAATTAATTTCAATGGGGAAATGTAATTTGTTTTTTCCAAATGAATTTAATTGACTAAATTTTTATCAATTATCATGAGATCAATCGTTCAAACCAGAATTTTCAACAATTTCACGATCAATCTCCTGAGGGAGCACACAATCAGGATTTTTATCTCTATCAAGCACACTATCGAGACTTGATTTAATCTTTGAAACAATGGTGTCTTGACATTATTTCAAAGAGGGGCAAAATGCATACACATAAAAATGGCTATGAGTAATTAAATAAATATTTTATATTTATTTAATGATCATTCTTCTATTAAATAGTTAATTTGAAAAGATTAATTTATTTAATTTATTTAATTGTCTTTCTATTAATTAATATTTTATTAAATAATTCATCTATCCTATTCCTCTAATTAATTAAATATATAATATTTAATTATCTCCTCCAAACAATTAAATATCTAATATTTAATAGTTATTCTCCTATCCTATAGTTTCAAATATTAAATAATTTCTTAAATTATTTAATCTTTCTTATCCAACTCACCCTCTATCTCCACTTCATCTTCCCTTTGCCAACTCATCAAACATGTGGCTAAGGAAATTAATATTTCTTAAATATTAATTCATCATTTATCTCCAGCCTCCAAACATAATGAAAATTGTGTACGTACACATATTTCATAACCATTTCCTATATTCTCTCCAACACCCCCTACATCTTAGGAAGGACTTGAGTCCACTTGTCCTATCATGCCTAAATTTCCTCCAACCATCCCTAGATTCTCTCAATCAGCAACCTCGTCTAGGTGAGATGAGTGACACTTATCTTCTCCTTCCCCCTTTCTCTCAACCTTCACCTTTGCTCACAACCATTCAAATCTACAGATCTGATCATGACCGTTGATCTGAGCCACATCATCTAATCCTCTCAAGGTCTATAGAATCAAGAGCTTCAGTTGAGAGAGAGTTAGTCTTCAAATCATTCATATGCATCTGTGAGTTTTTGAAGCAAATAGCAAATAGCATAATCATATAGCAATTAGCATTTTAGCATAATCATTTTAGCATAATCATGTAGTATTGCATATCATAGTATTAGTTAACTACAAGTTATTAGTCCATTCTTCATATGCCATCTTGGAAGCTATCAGTGTATTGTCAAAGAGCACACCATCTACAACCAAGAACAGTGGAGTTAGGACATAATGAGACATAAGCCATGAAGGTAATATTAGTATTTTATTTCATATGTACTTTATGTAGTTTCATTGGTTGAGTTTGGATTTCCTGTAGCATTTCCATTTTTATTTTGTGAAACTAACTTATTACAGGTAGCATTCTGAGGATGAAATTGAAGTTGAGACATTGAGCACCCATACTCTTGATGTAAATCTTCATTCTGTCCTTCCGTATCTTAAAGTTATCTTTATTGAACTGGTTTGGAATCATCTAACCCAAAATTCTTCACCAATTCCTTCACATACTTAGTTTGAGATATAAAAATACCTGTCTCGGTATGTGAAATCTACAAACCTAAGAAAAAATTCATCTCTCCTATCATAGACATCTCAAATTATTTTTGCATATCACTGGCAAACTTCATGCTCAAGTTATCATTTGCTCCAAAGATAATATAATCAATAAAGATTTCAACAATGAAGATGTTATCATTCTCAATCTTAAAGTACAAATTACTATCAGTTGCACCTTTATTAAATCCCAATTTCAACAAATACTTATCTAATCTAGTATACCAGGCTCTAGGGGCTTGTTTCAATCCATAAAGAGATTTCTTCAGTTTGCATACCATGTCATCATCATCTGATAATTAAAATCCATTAGGTTGCTCAATGTAGACTTCTTCCTCAAGATCACCATTCAGAAAGGCTGACTTGACATTCATCTGATACATCTTGAAATATTTATAGGTAGCATATGCAAGCAACAATCTAACAACTTCAAGTCAGGATACCAAAGAAAAAGTCTCCTCATAATCAACTCCTTTCTTTTGTGAATATCTTTTGCATACCAATCTTTCTTTATTTCTAACAACTTCATTGGCTTCATTCAATTTGTTCCTAAATACCCATTTAGTACCAATAACATTCTTATCTTTAGGTCTAGGCACAAGATCCCAAGTGTTATTCTTTTAAATCTGATCTAATTCTTCTTCCATAGCTCTCATCCAATTTTCATCTTTGCAAGCTTCAACAACATCTTTAGGTTCAATTTTAGAAATCAAACATACCTCTTCAGTAACTAGCCTTCTTCTACTTATCATACCTTTATTTTATCACCAATAATTTGATTTTAAGAATGATTAAATCTTACATATTTCAAAGTCTTTTGATTATTCTAATTTTTCAGGTTCCTGGACCTCTTCAGTGGCAACAACAACATCTAGATTAACTATCTCTACCATATCATTCTGCTTTAATTCTTCAATCTGAATAGGTGTTATAACAATATGCTAATCATCATCATATCCACATTTTCTGATCTCTTTTCCAAGTTTCTCATCAACCTTCACATTTGCACTTTCTACTATCTTCCTCAATCTCTTATTGTAGCACCAATATGATTTTCTCTTTGTTGAATATCCCAAGAAAATTCCTTCATCACTTCTTGCATCAAACTTTCCTATATCCTCATCTCTCTTGATATAACACTTGCTACCAAAAATTCTGAAATATCTCATAGTAGAAACATGACCAAACCATGTCACATAAGGAGTCTTACTAATATCACCTTTTATATGAACTTAGTTGAATGTGTAAATATCAGTGCTAACAAATTCTCTCCAGTAGCTCTTTGGATTATTCCCCTCAAATCAGCATAGTCCCTGCAACATCCAAAACAGTCTCATTCTTCCTTTCAACAACTCCATTCTGCTATGGGGTTCTAAGAGTAGATAATTGTCTTCTAATCCCATGCTTCTAACATAATGACTCAAAATCACTTGAACATAATTCTCCTCCTATGTTAGATCTCAAACATTTCACCTTCAATCTTGTCGTAGTCTCAACCTTTGCTTTGAATATCTTGAATTTGTCCAATGCTTTTGATTTCTCCTTCAAAAAGACAACCCACATCATCCTGAAATAATCATCAATTAGTAACATAAAATATCTATCACCCTGCACACTTCTAACATTTCTAGGTCCACATAGGTCATGTTGGCATAGCATAATTGATGATGATGACATGAGAAGATGACCGGTAAAGTTATTGTTGGAATAACTTGTAAAGTTGATGGAGATTGTTGGCTAGATGATGATGATATAGTTGTAAGTTATTTGATGACTTTATTTGTGTTTTCATTGATGGAAACCATGTTTCTTGAGTCATCTAAGTCATCTAGGCCTATTGGTAAAGCCTAACCGGTAGAGGAATGTGTTAGACAACAAAACTACTAAACCGGTTTATAACAAGGTAAGTAGGAATAATGTGATGATAAATATACTAGTATAGATGATTGGTGAAGAGTTAGATGTTGTAATTTTACAAGAGTGTTGAAGACATGAACATGCATCTATGTTCCACACCTCAACAATAGATTCAATGTATTGAGTGAGCTATGGTTGACTATCATAAACTCTGTGAAGAAGAATGTATACCAGTAACGAATCTTTTGATCGGTAATGATTTTTGGTTTTGAGGTGGATCTTATCATGTTCATCACTTAGTGATGACATGTCAAAAACCATGTGAAATGATAAGATGTTGTTTAAGCACATACAAGGATCAGATTTCTTGGAAAACAACAAAGTGCTTAGTATAATGTGACAAGGGTATGATTGCTTATCAAATCGATGTGCGGTGATGGGTAGTGATCATTGAACAATAGAAATTGTCTTGAAATTTGTTGTAATGATCTGTAATGTATTTTGGCAGATTGTTTTTCCATGCTTGATGTAAATTCAATGTATTTTAAATGTAGTTAGGGTTATGTAACTGACCTATTTGAGAAGTGTATTTAAGTCGAGTTTGGGAAGAGATTTAGTGTTGGTAGTTTGAGAAGAAGAGTTTGTCAAACCAGATTGAAGTGTCTACATGTGTGTAGCAGAGTTGAGATGAAAAGGATCTATACTAGCAAGTAAGGAAGTGTTGTGATCAGATCATTTGCCCTTTTGTTCACTAACAGTTACAATAATTTGAAATCCCTTAACCAGGTAGATCCTAACAGTTCTTATTTGTAAATCCCTTCACTAGGTGGCTCATTAGGTTGAGTTTAAAATCTTCTAACAAGGTTACTCCTCACAAGGTAGAGCTCTTAACAGGGATATCCCTTCACCGGGTGACTCCTAACAGGGTCTGCTCTTAACCAGGCATATTGTAAATCTCCTAATCGGGCTAGGCCTTTAACCAAGTGCATTCCAAAAGAGTGCAAATATTTTGTGGATGCTAATTCCCATCGTGGTTTTTCCCATTTGGGTTTCCACGTGAAAAATCTACGTGTTCATGTGGTGATGCATTGTTGATGTGTGGATTTGATATCATTACTTTATTTGCATGTTGATGAATACTTGAGTGAATGGTCTGATAAATTAGTTTAGTAGAATGTTTGAGTAGTTACCAATACTAGTTTTTGAAGTATTTTTAAAGTATTGTAGATTTGTTTATCTACTAATTCACCCCCCCCCCCTCAGTAGTTATGAGATCCTCATAATAATAACATGAGGGAAGGTTAAATGAGTTACAAAGAGCTTTCACATAGGCTTACAAAATATGAAGAAGCCCATAGTGAACTAAAGGTCAAGTACAAAGCTTCACCGACTAAGAGAAAAAAAGCTAGTTGAGCAATTGTTGGAACTCAGTGAAAGTAGTTCATCTAATGAAGAAAACATTGATGCCTTGGTTAATAAGGTGGAAAAGTTGAATGATGATAAGACTAATCTAAGGAGAGAGTTGGAAGCCCTTACCATCAAGATGAGTCAAGAGTTGGAAGCAGAAAGACAACTGAAGACACAATAAGAGATAAGGAGGATGAGATCTTAAAGTTGAACCGAGAGATTAGTACTTGCATGTACATATTCAAGAGGAAAAAGAGAAAAAAGAGGAAATACAAGCTGATCTAGACATGGCTATGTCTCTTAGAGAAAGTCTGACAAAGAAGAATGAGGAACTTACCAAGGAGTTGGCTGATGCAAATGAGTTACTAGCTAAATTCAACAAGAGCACTACTATACTTGATGAGAAGATTTAGTCACAAAGGAAGATCATAGATACACATGGATTGGGATACACAACCTTTGAACAAGGAGAATCATTAGGTACCAAGGACACTGTGCATAAATCCAAATCTATAGCAAAGACCAAAAAGAAGAACACAGGTAAGAGAACCTACAAATCAGTATGTTTTAGCTTTCATAAGGTAGGTCATACTACAAATGTTTGTAGAAGTAGATCCAGTACTTTTGATGGATATAGACCTAATGCATATGAAGGATATAAGCCTAGTACTTTTAATGGATATTGCTTTAATTACAACAAGTATGGGCATGGAGATATTAAGTGTAGGTCAAGAGTGAACAATCAAAGATCTTACATGGGTCAGAGGTCTAATAGTGAATGGTAGAGATCTTACAATGATCGGAGACACCCTACTTGGCATAGATCTTGCAATGACCAGATGAACCCTACTTGGCAGAGACCTTATGTGAACCAGTCTAGTCCATATGAAATGGAGAATAGATGGAATGTGACATGTTCAATATGTCACAACTTTCATCATATATCTATGAATTACCATAGAAGAACTGGTAGAGGCAATGCTGGACCCTGAAGAGCATCCGGAATGAATTTTTTCCATTGTCACAAATCGGGACACCTTGCAAAGTTTTGTAGAGCTAGAATGAACAAATCGGCTAATCAGTCTATTGACCGGAAAGGAAAGAAGATGGTAAATGTGGAAGAAATTAGAAGTGAGATGAATAAGATATGGAAGAAGAAAAGTGAGGAGAAACCATTGGAGGACTCCAATTCTTCACCTGGTGTGGAGATTCCCTTACCTAAAAACTAAGCTATGTATGAAGATTAGGGGGAACATATTGTCAGATCCATTTATGGACCCCCTAAATGGTATGCAGTAAGTCAAATCTACATATTTTGATACAATATGTGTTGGTATTTTGGTATGGTTTTGTCATTGATGTCAACACCTACTAAACACTTATCAACTCTGGCACTTTGGAGAATCAGCAACATTCACCAGCAAGCAAGTGACTCATGCATAGTCACTAGTATCTGGTACATCGACAAGATATAATGATCACTGACACTTGGAACAATATGGAAAACACTTGGTTATGTCAAAGACATTGTGTGGACTATTTATTTTGGAGTTTTGTTTATTGGTACATTAGCATTTGCATATTTGTTGCTATCAGCAAATAGGTCCAGGTTAAATCGACAGGTTTATCTTTTCTAGATCAGCACGACACACTAAGGAGATGATTAATTATTGTTGTAAATGCATTAAGCTAACATGTTGAATTGGTTATTGCATCGGATATTGTATTGTTTATAAAATATTTTTATTTTAATATCTTGTAGAGCCGACCTACTAAAATTGGTCTTAGGTTATGGTATAAATGTAAGATCTTATTTGTAAGATCAAGTGTGGAATGCGAAAAAGGATTGTGTGAAGGTATATGCGAGAATAAGCAGAGCTATACATGCAAACATCATTTGAAGATTGAAGGAGGGTTTTTGTGAAGACAATTAGAACTACAGTGGTACTAAATCCAGCATATGAAGATGATATTTTGTGTAGTACATTCTTATTGGATTTAACCATCCAACTATAGTTAGTGTGACTCAGATTTTGAGATTGAGCAGTGAGATCTAGGTGCTTGGCCTTTCTGCATGTGCAGACCCCATTTATCTACACTTACTATCTATAGTAGTATCATTTGATTATGGGTAAGGTTTCCCACCATGGTTTTTCCCCTTAAAGGGTTTCCACGTACAAATATTGGTGTTATGTGTTGTGGATGACTTTGTCTTTATGTTTCATGCACTAATCCTTTCCAGTATAGCAATTAACTATTAAATCTGTCTACCGACATATTAAACTAGTTTACTAGTATTAAGCATTAAGTTGGTTAAGTTATTTTTGGTTTGAATTTATTAGACAACTGATTCACCCCCCCACCTCTCAGTTGTTTCTGGGACCTAACAATTGGTATCAAAGCATAGTCCTCTTTTGCAGAAGTTTAATAGCTTGAGGAGATCCAATGTCTACTAACTATTTCAGGAAGGACAGTCCTAAACTTGATGGAACCAACTATGGCATATGGAAGATTGGGATGGAGACACATTTTAATTGCATTGGAAAGGACATCTAGGAAGTTACAAAGACTGGCTATACTGCTCCTACTCCTGGTCAGCCTAATCCGCCTACCTTAGGAAAAGATGAGGAAAATGATTGCAAAGCTAGAGAAGCACTTTTGAGCACATTGTCAGATCAGCAAATCATGGGATTGTCAGATAGATCAACTGCTAAATCTATTTGGGATCACTTGGAAACATTGAATGAAGGAGATTCCATAGTCAAAATTGTAAAACTTGAAAGCTTTCAAGTTAGGTATGAAAATATGAAAATGGAAGAAGATGAAAGGATTTATGCTTTTATGGAAAGAGTAAATGAGATTGTTTTGGGTATTAAATGTTGTGGAGGAACCTTAAGTAAGGATGAAATTGTTTCAAAATTTTTAAGAGGATTGCCACCAACATATAAAATGAAAGTTACTGCTATAAATGAGTTAAGAACAATGCCTAATACATCAGTAACTAGGGATACATTGATTGGGAAACTTTCAACTTTTGAAATTGAAGAATTTGGTCCTGTTGCTACTATAAAGACAGATTTGGCCTTTAAAGCATCAACATCATCTGCTCCATCATTTGACAAATCTGATTGGAAAGCCTTTTATGCAAGAGAACTTGAAGAAAGCAGGAAAGAAAATGAAGAACTTGAAGAACTTGAAGCACTATTTGCAAGGAAAATACCTAAAGGTCTAGTTGGAAGTAAGTATGAAGGTAAAGCACCCTTTAAATGTTTTAACTGCAATAAAATTGGTCATATGGCTTTGAGATGCCCTAATAGAAATGCTAGACTAAGAGAAGAAGCTAGAAGAACATACAAGCCTAACCCTGAATATCAGATATACAAATTTAAGAAGAATAAAGACAAATCTTGTTACATTGCTGATGAAGGTGTGACTGATGATTCTGATGAGGATCCGGTAGACAATGGATGGGTTTTTGTTGCTATAACAGAAGATCAACTGACACCTACTGCTCAATTGGTAGAACAAGCCTTGGCACCTAAAGTTGAAGTAAAAGATGAATGGATCATTGATTCATGATGCTCATATCATATGATAGGAGACAAAGGTAAATTCTTGAACTTTCAAGAATACAATGGAGGCTTAGTGAGATTTGGAGATAACAAAGCTTGTTTGATCAAAGGTAAGGGTACAATATCTCTTGATGGTAAGCATAACACTGACAATGTTTACTATATTGAAGGATTAAAGTATAATCTTTTGAGTGTTGGTCAATTAGTTGAGAAAGGATTTCAGTTACAATTCAAAAATGGAAAATGCAAAATCATGAATAGAACTAGTTTGGAAATTGCAACCGGTAACCAAACTAGAGGTAACATCTTTCATCTAATCAACAATGAAAAGACATGCTTGATTTCTCATATTGATGAAAGTTGGCTATGGCATAAGATACTCTATCATGTAAACTTTGATTGCATGGTGAAGATCAGTACTATTAAGGCAGTTAGAGATTTACCTAAAATTGTCAAACCTCACAATACAGTATGTAAGGAATGTCAATTTGGAAAACAAGTTAGAGCTAGTTTCAAAAGTATTCTAGAAAAATCCAATAATGCTCTTGATTTGATTCACACTGATTTATGTGGTCTAGCTAGAACTAAAAGCTTACAAGGTGATAGATATTTCATGCTAATCATTGATGACTATTCTAGAATGTGTTGGGTTACTTTTCCCAGAGAAAAAATAGAAGCACTTGGAAAGTTCAAACTATTCAAAGCAATGGTAGAAAGTGAACCGGTAAGAAAATCAAATGTCTAAGATCAGATCAAGGAGGAGAATTTACATCTAAGGAATTTAATACATTCTATGAAGTAAATGGAATCAAAAGACAACTATCAGCACCTTAGACACCACAACAGAATGGAGTTGTTGAAAGAAAAAACAAAACTATCTTGGATGCATCAAGAAGTATGTTATCAGAAGCAAACCTGCCACATGTATATTGGAGAGAGGTAGTCAGTACTGTGGTCTATACATTCAACAAAGTTCACATCAAAGGTGAAACCGGTAAGACCCCTCATGAACTATGGTTTGGTATTACTCCTACTCTTAAATATTTTAGAATATTTGGAAGTAAATGTTATATCAGAAGAGATGAGTATATTGGCAAATTTGATCCTAGAAGTGATGAAGGAATATTTCTTGGTTATTCATCTAAAATCAAGGCATATAGATGTTATAACAAAAGATTGCAAAAAATTGTTGAAAGTACAAATGTAAAGATTGATGAACAATTCAGAGGAACTTCAAGGTATATAGACGCTGAACCGGCAACAAAAATTTTGACAAATGAACCTACACCAAATCCACTGGTATAGAATGAAGATCCAGTTACCCTGGTATCATCCAAGGATTCCATAGTAACTGAGGAACAACAACAAACAAAGACACCCCGGTATGTAAGATTGAATCATTCTAAAGATCAGATAATTGGAAACAAGTTTAAAGGAGTTATGACAAGAGGAAGATTGGAAAATGAAGAGGTCTGTCTTATTTCTCAAATTGAACCATCATCTGTTAATGAGGCATGTAAAGATAAACATTGGATTAAATCTATGGAAGAAGAATTAGAACAAATTGACAAGAATAACACTTGGACATTAGTTCCCCAGCCTAAAGATAAAAATGTAATTGGAACCAAATGGGTATTTAGAAACAAACTTAATGAAGATGGTAAGGTTATCAGAAATAAAGCAAGACTAGTGTGTAAGGGATATTCTCAGAAAGAAAGAATTGATTATAATGAAACCTTTGCACCGATAGCTAGAATAGAGGCAGTCTGATTATTCTTGGCTTTTGCAGCACACAAGAACTACAATGTTTAACAAATGAATATTAAATGTGTATTTTTGAATGGAGATCTTGAAGAGGAAGTCTACATTGAACAACCTGATGGATTTTCTTTGATAGATGATAATGATATGGTTTGCAGGTTAAGAAAAGCTTTCTATGGATTGAAGCAAGCTCCAAGAGCTTGGTATGCAAGATTGGATAAGTATCTTTTGAAGATTGGTTTTTCTAAAGGAAATGTAGACAACAATTTATACTATAAAGTGAATAATGATGACATCTTAATTATAGAAGTATTTGTTGATGATATAATCTTTGGAGGAGAAGATGGATTATGTAAAGAATTTTCTATTAAAATGCAGCAAGAATTTGAAATGTCTATGATTGGAGAAATAATTTTTTTTTTAGGATTGCAGATTTCACAAACTGATAAAGGTATATTCTTGAGTCAATCCAAATACTTAAAAGAGTTACTAAATAAATTTGGGATGGAGAACTCTAAACCGGTAAGCACACCTATGACAATAAATGACAATTATCACTAAGGGATGAATCTACACCTGTTAATCCAACTAGATACAAATCTATGATAGGAGGTTTATTGTATTTGATACAAACCAGACCTGATATTATGAATGTAGTATGTATTGTTTCAAGATTTCAATGTAATCCTAGAGAAAATCATGAATCAATAGTAAAAAGGATTCTCTGATACTTACAAGGCACTATAAATCTTGGATTATGGTATCCTAGAGATGAAAAATTTGCATTATGTGCATACACAGATGCAAATTGGGTAGGAGATGTGGATGATAGAAAAAGCACCACCGACAGAGCATTCTTTCTTGGAAACAGACTAGTTTCTTGGTTGAGTAAGAAACAAAGTTGTGCATCTTTATCAACAACAGAATCAAAATATGTTGCAACAGCGACTAACTGTACATAGGTACTATGGCTTAAGAAAATGTTGAAAGACATAAAGGTAAAATGTAAGGAACCTATTACTATTTATTGTGATAACAATGCAGCAATTGATATATCTAAGAATCCGGTATTACTTTCTAAAAGCAAACATGTTTCTATCAAACTGAATTTTCTAAGGGAAAATGTTGAAGCAAAGGAAATAAAACTAGTTTATGTGAATACTAAAGAGCAAATTTTAGATATCTTTACTAAACCTCTACCTAAGGAAACCTTTGAATATCTCAGAGATCAGCTTGGGGTCATACCCCCACCGGTATAGACTTAGGAAGTTGATGATTACCATCAACCAACAAAATTAACAGAGAAATATTTTATTCCGGCTTTGATGGGAAGCTATAGGAGTTGAGAAAATACAACACGACAAGAGCCCAAATAATCTCTGCAAGCTGAAAAACCTGTTACAAGGAGATGCAATGAAGCAAATCACAGAAGGAAAGAATACACAGGAAAAATATGCTCCAAAAGATGAGAACTCAATAATCTCCAAAATGTATTGTCAATAATAATCCTTCTTCATACAATGAAAAGAAAGAACTCAACCTTTAATAGGTCAAGAAACTCTAAAAAGGGAAAACCTAGGTTTGCACATAATAATTAATTATATGCACCTAAAGTTAGCTTAAGTGTAAAAGAGATAAAGGGAACTTAAATAATTAAACAAATAATATTTAATTAATCAAGTAAATACCCGAATACTCTAACACCCCCCCTTAAGCTAGACTTAGGGAGAAGCTAAAACCTAGAACAGCTACTGAAAGCAATAAAGATGGGTCCCGACAACAAGGCCTGATCAGGTACCCAAATATAATGAAATCTCTATGAACTGGAGAAATAGAGAAAACCACGTGGGAACAAAAATCTACTCCAAAAAGAGATAAAAAGAACACTACTGAAGCATGAAGAACCTGCAAACTCTATCAAAGAATAACTACTGATCTGGAGAACATCCACTGAACTAGAACATGACCAGGTAGAGAAGATTGTAATATGCATGAGTGCCCTCAAATGACACTACTCGAATCAGATGGAAAACAAAGGCAAACAATTGAACTCAAAGATATAGATGGCATGAGACACCAAAGCCTGAAGAGCTGATCAATCGAACCATGAAAGCATTAGAACCAACAGGATAAACCTCCCCATAATGTGGAAGTGGGAGAGGGACAGGAACACTAAAAATGACAGCCAAAAAAAATTGCATGATGAAGAACCAAGAACATCAAAGGTGCTGAGACACATCATCATGAGGCGAATTTCATGGAAGGAACACTCAATGGACAAAGGAAGATGGCAAACAAAAGGCAAACATCAACCCCCTCATGGCACTTGATCAATAGTGCATGTACAACAAGACACAAGATATGCAAGATTCCAAGTAAACAATGCATGATGACACTTTATCTCAGTGCGTTTGTATAAATACAAGCTACAATGATAAGAAGACTGGAAAAAAAATGAGAATAAAAATAGAGACACCCTACTCAGAAAAGAGATCCCAGGACTTGAAACAACCACGATATCCACCAAAGTGCTGAAAACCAAAAAAATTGAATAAAATATGCATGGAGCAGAATCTAGAAATAAAACTCATATTTTTGGAAAGTATACAGTACAAGATTTCTGAAAATATAAAGTTTTTGAAAAATAGAGTTCGGATGCTCATTCTACGTCTCCCAGAGTGCAAAAACTAGACCTCACTTTGACTTTAAAAAAATATAGTCAAACAGAAAAACTGGAAAAAATTACCAACACCATGAGGTCGACCTCAGAACTAGCTTTCTGACGCCTATTCGTTTTCGAAAAAATGACTCCGTATGCCCAATATAGGGCCAAAAAACCAAACCCCCCCCAAAAAAAGCCAAAAAAGGGAGTCTAGTGGCTTGTTTGGGTAGAAGTGGCTAGGGAGCGGCGCTCTGGTGGTGGATAGGTGGTGGTCCGGTGGTTGGGCAGTGGCCAACTGAAAAATGAGGCTAGTGGCTGAGCTGGGGCGGTTGGCTGTAGGTGGCAGCCGGTGGTCAAAGCGGTTCCCAGCGGCGACGATGGGCTGCAAGGAGGCTGGTGGCGGTGGTGGGCCGGGGGGCGGGAGTAGGGCTGGTGGTGGGAGAGGCACTGCAGGGAGGCCAGGCTATCGGGAAGTAGCAGTGCAGGGGACCGAAGATGACAGGGACTGAAGATCGTAGGGCCGCCGGAGGCCGGCGCCGGCAGGGGGCCGGGGGTCGAGGCTGGTAGGGGGTCGGACTAACAACAATCATCTTTTTGATGTTTTTTTAATTTTTTAATTTTTTGAGATAAAAAACTCAAAATCTAGCCTGCATGCTATAAAAAGGCAAAAAAAAAAAATTTCAAATTTTTTTTCTCGATCTGCGTGCCATGGTCATATGACTTGGATCTAAGAAAAAAATTCACCCAGAGGCTCAGGAACCAAAATAAGTCAAATTTTATATGACCATAGGGGTTTTTGGGCCTTCTAAGCACGATGGTGAGGTCTATTTAGGCCCAAAGTGTTCAAAAAAAGGTCAAACCCTAGGTACATAAAAAATTCCTAAAACCCCAGATCTGCTTCCAAAGCAAAAACTCTCAAAATAAGAACAGGCAGCTATAGATCTGAAGCTTTGATATCATATAGGAGTTGAGAATATACCACACCACAGAAGCCCAAATAATCTCTGCAAGATGAAAAACCTGTTATAAGGAGAAGCAATGAAGCAAATCACAGAAGGAAAGAATACACAGAAAAAATATGCTCCAAAAGATGAGAGCTCAATAATCTCCAAAATGTATTGTCACTAATAATCCTTCTTCATACAATGAAAAGAAAGAACTCAACCTTTAATAGGTCAAGAAACCCTAAAAAGGGAAAACCTAGGTTTGCACATAATAATTAATTAAAATAATTAATTATATGTACCTAAAGTTAGCTTAAGTGTAAAAGAGATAAAGGGAACTTAAATAATTAAACAAATAATGTTTAATTAATCAAGTAAATACCCGAATACTCTAATAGAAGCTACTTCTCAGGGGGAGTAGTTGGTATACTAGATTGATTGGTATTTTGTATATGAACTTGGCTTGGTAAGATGTTTTTGGTAAGAACTTTGGCAATTGATGTCAAAGGGGGAGAGATTGGTATGGAAAAACACAAGGAAAACACATGTTGCTCCCAAGGGGAGAGATTGTTGTTTGGGAGAGATTATTACTCTCTGTATCTATATTTTGATTTCTGGTTATGATTTCTTTTTGGAGATTGTTGGTTTTTGGTATTTGGCATTTTTGTTTTGGCACTTTGATGGTTTTTCCATCTTGTGTTGCCATCAATGCCAAAGGGGGAGATTGTTGGTATTTTGGTATGGTTTTTTCATTAATGTCAACACCTACTAAACACTTATCAACTCTGGCACTTTTGAGAATTAGCAACATTCATCGGCAAGCAAGTGACTCATGCATAGTCATCGGTATTTGGTACACCGACAAGATATAATGATCACCGACACTTGGAACAATATGGAAAACACTTGGTTATGTCGAAGACATCGTGTGGACACTTTGTTTTGGAGTTTTGTTTATTGGTACATTAGCATTTGCATATTTGCTGTTACCGACAAATAGGTCCAGGTTACACCAGCAGGTTTATCTTTTCTAGATCAACATGACATGCTAAGGAGATGATTAATTATTGTTGTAAATGCATTAAGCCGACATGTTGAATCAGTTATTGCATCAGATATTGTATTGTTTGTAAAATGTTTTTATTGTAATATCTTGTAGAGCCGACCTACTAAAATTGGTCTTAGGTTATGGTATAAATGTAAGATCTTATTTGTAAGATCAAGTGTGGAATGTGAAAAAGGATTGTGTGAAGGTATATGAGAGAATAAACGAAGCTATACATGCAGATATCATTTGAAGATTGAAGGAGGGTTTTTGTGAAGACGATCACAACTACACCGGTACTAAATCCATTATATGAAGATGCTATTTTGTACAGTACATTCTTATTGGATTTAACCATCCAACTGTAGTCAGTGTGACTCCCATTTTGTGATTGAGCAGTGAGCTCTAGGTGCTTGGCTTTTTTGCATGTGCAAACCCCATTTATGTACACTTACTATCTGCAGTAGTATCATCTGATTGTGGGTAAGGTTTCCCACCGTGGTTTTTCCCCTTACAGGGTTTCCACGTACAAATATTGGTGTTATGTGTTGTGGATGACTTTGTCTTTATGTTTCATGCACTAATCCTTACCAGTATAGCAATTAACTGTTAAATCTGTCTACCGGTATATTAAACTAGTTTATCAGTATTAAGCATTAAGTTGGTTAAGTTGTTTTTGGTTTGAATTTATTAGACAACTGATTCACCCCCCCTCTTAGTTGTCTCCGGGACCTAATAATATGATGTTATGAAGTGATTTTGAACTAGTTACATTTCAAACCGGTAAATTGTATTTGATTTGTGAACTGGTAGTTAGTTCTAGAGTTGAATGATGATTAGGGTATGTTCAACCGGGTTTAGAAAAAGGCAAATAACAAAGTGTTTGATAGTCTCATGTTTCACTTAGCATTTTTGAGAGCACATATGGAGAGCAACAAAAATATAGAAGAGCTTTTGATTGGTACTTTGGTGAAGTTGAAAGCTGATTGTGAAGAGTGTGGAAGAGCATTCTAATCAGAAACCCTAGTTGTGAAGAAGTCTGATCAAACCAACAAATCTGATGCAGTAGAAGAACATAAGATAGTGATTATTGAACTGGATGTTCAAAATGCTGCTGAGCAAAATAGTGTGGAGGATACTGCTCAACCAAAAGATGAAGAAGATGAAGATGAACAAGAAGAAGAAACTTCTATATCAGAACCAGTTATACCTAGATATGTAAAGTCGAATCACTCAATAGATCAGATAATTGGAGACATGAATGTTGGAGTACAAACAACAAGTTAGATCAAAGAAAGTGCTTGTCTGATTTCCATAGTTGAACCTAAGACAATGAGAGAATCTTTGAAGGATGATGATTGGATAAAGGCTATGAATGAAGAGCTTGATCAAATAGAGAAGAACAACAATTGGTCACTTGTCCCTAGACCAACTGATAAAAATGTGATTGGTACTGAGTGGGTGTCTATAAATAAATTGAATGAAGATGGTGAAGTGGTTAGGAACAAGGCTAGACTAGTTTGCAAATGATATGCACATGAAGAAGGTGAGGATTATGGAGAAAATTTTGCACCAGTTGCTAGACTTGAAGGAGTTAGAATTCTACTTGCATTTGTTGCATTCAAAGGATTCATGGTTTACCAAATGGATGTAAAGTCATCATTTTTTAATGGAATTCTAGAAGAAGTTTACATAGAACAACCAGATGGGTTTGCATTGACTGAAGACAAGGACATGATGTGCAAACTGTATAAAGCTTTATATGGATTAAAGAAATATCCAAGAGCATGGTTTGAGAGACTCTATTCACACCTGATAAAGATTAGATTTCAAAGAACCAGTGAGGACAACAATATTTACTTGAAGACAAAAGGAGACAAGTTATTAGTTGCAGAAGTATTTGTAGATGATATTATATTTGAAGGAAATGATGACATGAGTTTATCTTTTGTAGAAGAAATGAAAAAGGAATTTGAAATGTCTCTGATAGGTGAAATCAAATTTTTCATTGGTTTGCAGTTCCAACAAATGAAAGGAGGCATCATTATCAGTCAGTCTAAGTATGTGAAAGAGGTATTGAAAACCTTTGGAATGGAAGGTTGTAAACCGGTTGGAACCCATATGATTACTGGTTGTAGTTTATCAAAGGAAGATGATTTAAATCTAGTGAATGAATCTAAGTATAGATCTTTAATTGGGAAACTACACTATGTCGTTCAAAGCAAACCGAATATTGCTCATGTAGTTGGTATAATGACAAGATTTTAGAAAAGTCTTAAGGAGACTCATATGGTGGTAGTTTAGAGAATTTTTAGGTATCTTAGAGGAACTATTGATTATGGCTTATGGTATCCATACAAAGGAAACTTCTATTTGAAGGTGTTCATAGATGTTGATTGGGAAGGTAATGTAGATGACCGAAAGAGCACAGCCGATGGTGCATTCTTTCTAGGAGGAAGACTGGTATCTTGGACCAACAAGAAACACAGTTGTATTTCTCAGTCTACAATAGAAGCAGAGTATGTGGTTGCATCCATGAATTTTACTCAAGCAATATGGATGAGACATGTATTGGAAGGATTTAAGGAGACCACGATAGAACCGATTATCATATATTGTGATAGTACAAGTGCAATAAGTATTTCAAAGAACCCGGTATTACATTCTAGAACAAAGCATATTGAATTGAAGTATCATTTTTGGAGAGAAAGAGTGCAGGAAAAGAAAGTTGAGATAGAATATGTGTCAAGTAAGGAACAATTGGATGATATCTTCACTAAGCTATTGCCTAAGGCCACCTTTGAATATCTCAGAGGCAAGCTAGGGGTTATACCCCTACTGAAGGTCAACTAAGATGTTGTTGAGGCATCAATCCAGTGGACTAATTGAAGATCTTTCATTGTGGATTGATGAGAAGTGGGATAATCCTCAGGAGAAGTAGCAAAGATGAAGAAATCACGAGCAATGTAAGATGAATTTGACACTTTGGACCTTTGGCATTGTTGTCAAAGGGGGAGAAGAACATTGATAGGGGGAGAAGTAAAGAAAAGAAGAAGAAGAGCAGAGAAGATCCAGTACAATAGTCATAACTGGAACTCTAACAATTATGTATGGTGAGCATTTCAGTTTTGCATGATGAGATTTTGGTATTGCTATTTTGGTGTTGCCATAAATGACAAAGGGGAAGATTTTTGGCATAGCATAACTGCCGATGATGAGATGAGAAGATGATCGGTAAAGTTATTATTGACATAACTTGTAAAGTTGTGGAGATTGTTGGCTAGATGATGATGATATAGTTGCAAGTTGTTTGATGAATTTATTTGTGTTTTCATTGATCGAAACCATGTTTCTTGAGTCATCTAAGTCATCTAGGCCTACTGGTAAAGCCTAACTGGTAGAGGAATGTCTTAGACAACAAAACTACTAAACCGGTTTATAACAAGGTAAGTAGGAACAATGTGATGGTCATGATACCGATATAGATCATTGGTGAAGAGTTAGATGTTGCAGTTTTACAGGAGTGTTGAAGACATGAAAATGCATCTATGTTCCACACCTCGTCAACAGAATAATTGTATTGAGTGAGCTATTGTTGACTGTCATACTCTATGAATAAAAATGTATACCAGTAACAGATCTTTTGATTGATAATGATTTTTGGTTTCATGGTGGATCTTATCATGTTCATAACTTAGTGATGATGTGTCAGAAACCATGTGAAATGATAAGATGTTGTTTAAGCGCATACAAGGATTAGATTTCTAGGAAAATAATGAAGTGCTTAGTAGAATGTGACAAGGGTATGATTGCTTATCAAATCGATGTGCGGTGATGGGCAATGATCATTGAACAGTAGAAATTGTCTTGAAATTTATTGTAATGATCTATAATGTATTTTGGCATA